>NC_058405.1:146477388-146808091 GCF_002201575.2 Neomonachus schauinslandi
AAAAAAAAAAAAAAAAAAAAAAAAAACATTTTCAGAGTTTGACTAGAAAAAAATCATATTGATTATAATCAATTTATAATGTTAAATACCAAGAAGGTAATAAATCAATTGCAAATGATGGAAAAACATTTTCATTAAAATATATATGGCAAATTTCTTATGGAGAAAATAGTGATAACCATTTTCTTTCTAAACTAGATAGACTTAGAGACCACATTTTAAAATTACTCACAACCTGGGTTTATCAAAACTGCAGTAACACTTCTTTCCACTTTGTTAGCTATAGTAGCTAAAGACCTACCTACTTCTGTTGGGAAAGTTTACATGTTGAGAAGTATATGATTTCTTTTTTCCCTTCAATGACAAAACCTTTCTTGACTGAATCTTACATTTCCTATACTTACTATGGTTGTAAATAATATACCACAGTCCTGCAGGGATACCCAATTTCCCACATGATTTAGCCTTTTTTTTTTGTCTGTACTTCAGGTTGGCTAGAAGTTTCATAATTCATATGTTGACTGATTCTAATCCTTACAGACCTTATTAAAACACTAGACTAACTGCAGACAGTCTGATTCAAAACAAACCAGATAATTACATTCCCAGGAGTCTCGGGGCTTATTACACTTGAACAGCTTAGTTAAAAACCTTTCCTAAATACAATATTGAAAAGTATAATTGTGGCTATTAAGCAACATGGAGTAAAGAGTGCAAAATAATTTTTATTTTACATATTTCTATATTTCAGTCTAGAAAAAATAGATCTTTGTTTCACATAGGAAGTATTTTTTAAAAGTATATTTATTCAGCTTAAATCTACCCCAATATCCAGCTTTCTGTGATAAATACTATTTCAAAACCCTGATTTCTAACTTATATGACTTCTGAAAGATTTGTGTTCATTAGATACAGAAATGTGTAATTATTAACATGTACTTTTACAGTACATGTATTTTTTTCCATTTAGTGTTTACTACTGATTATTGGGGTAACTGGGTGTCTGGGAGAGATCAGTCTTTTTTTTTTAGATATTCTGAATTATAAGGATTGGTGAGGCATCTAGCTTTCTCATGCACTGCCCTTACATGGCTGATGGAAAACTTAAGGTAGTATAGAGGAAAAAACACAGGCTAGGCAAATATTAGTTATTGGTTTTTGACACTACATTCGATGAATTTAAATTATAAGGGGTTGCTTTTATGGCTCAGCCTTCTTAAACCAAGGTTATCTCCATTTAAGAACTCGTGATCATCACTGCAAACTAACTGGCACTTGAAGGTTACGTTTTGATAACTGAGTTCTTACAGCCATTATTGTCGTGCTTTTTCATCAGGATCACTAAGTATTGGGAAAAAAGAGGACATGTAAAATTAGGGAGGAAGGGGATCCAAGACAGTGGTGTAGGAAGACCCTGAACTTACCTCCTCCCAGGAACACAACAAACTTAAGCTATATATAGAATAATTTTACTCTGAAAGGGAGGAACTAGAGAATTAGATGAACAATGTATTTACAACAATTCAATATATTCACAACAAAAGACAAGAGATGCACTGAGAAGAATAAAAGAAGCAAAGACATGACCTTTCTCTGGACCCCACTGCTGATGTGGTGACCCTACAATAGGAAAGGATCCCCAAAATATGGGATTCTCTTTTAAGGAGTGAAGGGACTATTCCCCACACTAGGCAACCCAACCGTTTGAGCTGGCACTGGAAAGATGAGCCCCCAAAATATCTGGTATTGAAAATCTGGGCAATAAAAACCAGGAGAATCATAGACCTATAGGGTACAGAAATCCCACTCTTTTAGAGCTTGTGCACAAACTCATCTGCCCTGAGATCCAGCACAAAAGCACAGATTGAAAAGTGTCTAAGCCATAAGCGAGGGAGACCCACTTACTAATTTTAAAGCAGCTACTGGCAAGACAGGAATCTTCAGGGACTTTATCCAGGGACGGAAGTTCTGGCAGACAACATTTTTATAATCTTGTTCTCACATGCTGGTGACAGAGCCAAAGGGCACCATTTTTGGTGCCTTCCCTCTAACCTGCTAGCACCAGAGAGCATGTGCCATAACTGAGCTGGGTGAGCATCCTGAGCCCCACCCATACAAGATAACACCCAAACCACAATAGGGCCAAGTGAGTGTCCTGAGCCCCACGCTCCTTGCTCAGCAGTGGAGAGGCAAACAGCCTGGGTGAGAGTCCTGAGCCCTGCAAAACCCTCACAGATACCAAGCTACAACTGGCCAGGGGAGCACCCTGAACCCCAGCCATCCTGCACAGAAGTGGGATGGGTGAGTGCCCTGGGCCCCACGTCCCTGCACAGCAACTGCAAGCCTATCATAGCTCGTAGGAAATACAGCCCATACAAGGGATGCCCATACAGTGTCTGGCTCTGGTGACCAAGGGTGATTGTACTTCTGGCCCACATGGTATAGCTCCTATACAAGACCACTCATTAAAGGCTAAAACTTGTATGGAACCAGAAAAGACCTCGAATAGCCAAAGGAATTTTGAAAAAGAAAACCAAAGCTAGTGGCATCACAATTCCAGACTTCAAGCTCTATTACAAAGCTGTAGTCATCAAGACAATATGGTACTGGCACAAAAACAGACACATCAATGGAACAGAACTGAGAGCCCAGAAATGGACCCTCAACCCTATCGTCAACTAATCTTCAATAAAGGAGGAAAGAATCTCCAATGGAAAAAAGACAGTCTCTTCAACAAATGGTGTTGGGAAAATTGGACAGCCACATGCAGAAGAATGAAACTGGACCATTTCTTTACACCGTACACAAAAATAGACTCCAAATGGATGAAAGACCTAAATGTGAGACAGCAATCCATCAAAATCCTAGAGGAGAACATAGGCAGCAACCTCTGTGACTTCAACCACAGCAACTTCTTGCTAGATATGTCTCCAAAGACAAGAGAAACAAAGGCAAAAATGAACTACTCGGACTTCATCAAGATAAAAAGCTTTTGCTCAGCAAAGGAAAATGGTTGACAAAACCAAAAGACAACCAACAGAATGGGAGAAGATATTTGCAAATGTCTTATCAGATAAAGGGTTAGTATCCAAAATCTATAAAGAACTTACCAAACTCAACACCCAAAGAACACATAATCCAATCAAGAAATGGGCAGAAGACATGAACAGACATTTTTGCAAAGAAGACATCCAAATGGCCAACAGACACATGAAACAGTACTCAACATCACTCGGCATCAGGGAAACACAAATCAAAACCACAATGAGACACCACCTCACACCAGTCAGAATGGCTAAAATTAACAAGTCAGGAAATGACAGATGTTGGCGAGGATGCAGAGAAAGGGGAACCCTCCTACACTATTGGTGGGAATGCAAGCTGGTGCAGCCACTCTGGAAAACAGTATGGAGGTGTCTCAAAAAGTTGAAAATAAAGTTACACTATGACCCAGCAATTGCACAACAGGTATCTACCCCAAAGATTCAAATGTAGTGATCCGAAGGGGAACCTGCACCCCAATGTTTATAGCAGCAATGTCCACAATAGCCAAACTATGGGAAGAGCCTAGATGTCCATCGACAGATGAATGGATAAAGAAGATGTGGTACACACACACACATACACGCAATGGACTATTACGCAGCCATCAAAATAATGAAATCTTGCCATTTGCAATGATATGGATGGAACTACAGGGTATTATGCTAAGTGAAATAAGTCAGATAAAGACAATTATCATATGATCTCACTGATATGCAGAATTTAAGAAACAAGGCAGAGGATCATAGGGGTAGAGAGGAAAAAATGAAACAAGATGAAACCATAAGAGACTCTTAATCTTAGGAAAGAAACTGAGTGTTGCTGGAGGGGCGGCAGAGGGGGGATGAGATGGCTGGATTATGGACATTGGAGAGGGTATGTGTTGTGGTGAGCGCTGGGTGTTGTGTAAGACTGATGAATCACAGGCCTGTGCCCCGAAACAAATAATACATTATATGTTCATTAAAAAAAATAAAAAAATAAAGGCTAAGGGAGGTAGCCATTTTGCCTAATACATATAGACGGAGAAAAAGGCAAAATGAGGAGACAGAGGAATATGTTCCAAACCAAAGAACATGACAAATCCCCAGAAAAAGACCTTAATGAATTGGAGATAAGCAACCTATGTAATAAAGAATTCAAAGTAATGGTCATAAAAATGCTCACTGATCCTGGGAGAAGAATTGGCTGAACACAGCAAGAACTTCAACAAAGAGATAGAAAATATAAGAAAGCACCAAACAGGAGCCATAACTGGACTGAAAAATACACTAGAGGAGTACAACAGCAGAACAGATGAAATAGAAGCACAAATCAACAAGCTGGAAGGCAAAGCAATGGAAAACATCCAGACAGAACAGCAAAATGAAAAAAAGAATTAAAAGAAGTGAGGATACATTAAGAGACCTCTGGGACTACATCAAGCAGAAATAACTTTCATATTAGAGATGTCCCAGAAGGGAGAGAGAAAAAGGGCCAGAAAAATTATTTGAAGAAATAATGCCTGAAAACTTCTCTAATCTGGGGAAGGAGACAGACATCCAGGTCCAGGAAGCCCAGAGAGTTCCAAACATGATGGACCCAAAGAGAAACACAATGAAACATTATAGTTAAAATGGTAAAAGTTAAGGATAAAAGGATAAAGAAAACCTTAAAGGCAATAAGAGATAAGCAACCCACGGCTAAGAGAATTTTCATAAGCATATCCAGGTAGGTCTCCACAGACTATTTACAGGCCAGAAGGGAGGAAGGACATATTCAAAGTGCTGACAGGGCACAACTGCCAACCAGGAAGTCCCTCCCCAGGCAAGGCTGTCATTCAGAATCCAAGGAGAGATTCAGAGTTTTCCAGACAAGCAAAAGCCAAAGGAGGTCTTCACCACGAAACCAACTTTGCAAGATATGTTAAAGGAACTTCTCTAAGCTAAAAAGAAAAGGTGCTAATTAATAATAAGAAAATATAGGAGAGTAAAAGTCTCACCGGACGAGGTAAATAAATAAAGGTAGTAGCTCAACCACTTATAAAGCAAGTATGAAGGGTAAAAGAAAAAAGTAGTAAAATTAGTTTAAAAAATATAATAGTTCAGAATACATGAGATACATAAAATAAAAATATATAAGACGTGGTTCCACTCCAAGATGGTGATGTAGGAAGACCCTTAACTTATCTCCTCCATGGACACACCAAATTATACACTTATTTATAGAGCAATTCCTCCTGAAGAAGAACTAGGGCTGACTGAACAGCTTCTGTACAACAAAAGATAGACCACACAGAGATAGAGAATGGCAAGATAGACAAAGACACAGTAAGGAAGAGAACCAACTTCTTGCTGTGAACCGCAGTGGGGAGAAATAGTACTGCAGGACCATGAGCAGATTTGTTTGCTCCGGGACACAGGGAAAAAAAAAAAAGCTGTGGTTTAAAAGGGCAACTGGAATATAAAGGAACCAGCTCTAAAACCCTGCCATACAGTGGGGTTGCTGTTGGAACTCTCCAGGTCCAAGGGGCTGGTGAGCCACGGTTTACATTCCCCCTCCATCTTGATAGCACAGATGAGAGTCATAGCTGGCCTGCTGCATCAGTGAGCCCTGGGCCCCAGCCCTTTCCAACCCTGGATGCCCTGGGCTACAGGGAAAAAAAAAAAGCCATGGTTTAAAAGAACAACTTGAATATAAAGGAACTAACCCTAGAACCCTCCCAAATGGCAAGGGAACTGCTGGAACTCTTTCCAGGTTGGAGGAGCTGGGAAATACCACAGTTTACATTCCTTCTCCTCCTTGATATCATGGACAGGAGCAGGGTCCAGGTGCTCTGGCTGGTCTACTGCCTCAGTGAGGTCCAGGCCCCTGGCCCACACCAGCTCTAGCCATCCCACCAAGGTAACTTCAGCATGGCACACAGCAGAACACCCCTGGTCAGTGCTCACTACAGCTCCAGCCATCTTGCCAAGGTGACACAGGGGCAAAGCACCCTGGATCACTCCAGGACCACCCCACTTTGGCTCCTAGGGCACTTCCAGTGCAGAGTGCTCCAAGACCTCCTAGCTCATGCCTGCTTCAGATCCAGCTACCCTGCCAGGGTGCTTCTTGCAGGGATCACCCCAGAAAACACAGCTGGGGCCCTCCTCTGTTCCAACTGTCCCACCAGGGCATACCCTGCATGGACCACTTTGGGATACCCTGGCTTGCACTCCACCTTGGCTCTAGCTGCTGTGCCAAGGTACCCCCAGCACAGAGCACCCTGGGATACTCTGACTTGCCCTACCCACTTCAGCTACAGCTGTCTTGCCCAAGTGCCCCCTGCATAGAGCACCCAAGGACCCCTGGCTGGTGCCTCACCTAGGCTCCAGCTACCCTGCCAGAACTACCCCTGCACAGAGCACTCTGTGACCCCCCCCTCCCTGGCTTGCACCCTAGCTTTGTTCCAGCCTCTCTCCCAGGATACCCTGTGTGGAGCACCCCAGGAGCTTCTGGCTTGTACCCAATTCAGCTTTAGGTCCTGACAGGGCATTCTCTATGTGAAGAGACCCAGGACCACCTGAGACATGTCCACTTCAGCTCCAGCCATCCCACCAGGGCAGCCCCAGCATGAAGTGCTTTGGGACCCCCAGTCCACCCCAGCCGCAGTTCCAGCCAGCCAGCCAAAGTCACCAGGCACACATAATAGGCACAGAGGATGACCTTCCAGAAAACCATTCCTTCAGGTTTAGGTGAAATAGTTGTTTTACTTAATTTATAGAAACAACACAGAGAGTAAAGCAAAATGCGACAGGAATATGCTGCAAATGAAAGAATAAGAGAAAAGGTCAGAAAAGTAACTAAGTGAAATGGAGATAAGAAATATGCCTGATAAATAGTTTAAAGTAATGATCATAACTATGCTCACTGGACTGGAGAGACGATTGGAAGAATTCAGTGAGAACTTCAACACAGAGAGAGAGAAAATATAAAAAACAAAGCAATCAGAGTTGAATAACACAACTGAAAAAAAAAACACTAGAGGGAATCAGCAATAGATTAGCAGATGCAGGAAAATAGATCAGCTATCTGAAAGACAGGATAATAGAAAGCACTCAAGATGAATATCAAAGGGTTAAGGGATCTCTTAGACAACATTAAACAAACAAACATTCACATAATATGAAAAAGAGAGAAAGAAGCAGAAACCGTATTTGAAAAAATAATTGAAAACTTCTCTAACATGGGGAAGGAAACAGAAATCCAGGTTCAGGAAGCAAACAGAGTTCCAAACAAGACGAACCCAAGGAAGCCCACACCATGACACATAATTAAAAAGTCAAAGATTAAAGATAAAGAGAGAATTTTAAAAGAAGCAAGAAAGAAGCAAAATTTTATGTATTAGGGAAACCCCATAAGGCTATCACCTGATTTTTCTGCAGAAACTTTACAGGCCAGAAGAGAGTAGCATGATACATTCAAAGTGCTAAAAGAAAAAAACCTACAACCAAGAATACTCTACCTAGCAAGAATGTCATTCAAAACGGAAGGAGAGATAATTTCCCAAACAAAATTTAAAGGAGGTCATCACCACTAAACAGGTCTTATATAAGAAATGTTGAAAGGACTTCCTTAAGTAGAAAAGAAAAAAACATAATTAGAAGAAAATTATGAATAAAATTATGTAAAATATGACAACATATACATAAAACATGGAGAAGGGAGTAAAAAAGTTTAAGAATTTGCTTAAATGGGGGCGCCTGGGTGGCCCAGTCAGTTAAGTGGCCAACTCTTGGTTTCGGCTCAGGTCATGATCTCAGGGTTTTGAGAGCAAGCCCCATGTCGAACTCCTGCTTAGTGAGGAGTCTGCTTGAGATTCTCTCCCTCTCCCATTGCTTCTCCCCTTGCTTGTGTGTGCTTTCTCTCTCTCTAAAATAAGTAAATAAATCTTAAAAAAAAAAAAGAATGTGCTCAAATATAAGTAGTCATAATATAAACTTAATATAGACCATCACATACTTAGGATGCTATATAAGAACCTCATGGTAACCACAAACCCCAAACCTATAATAAGTACACAAAAAGTAAAGAGAAAGAAAGCCAAACATAACACTACAGAAAATCATAGATTACAAGGAAAGGGAGCAAGAGAAGAAAGGAACAGAGAAGAACTACAAAAATAACCAGAAAACAAATTTTAAAAATGGCAATAAGTATATATCTATCAGTAATCAGTAAGTGATCTAAGCACTCCAATCAAAAGACATAGGGTGGTGAATGAATAAATAAACAAGACCCACCCATCTATATGCTGCTTACAAGAAATTCACTTCAGACTCACAGACTGAAAGTAAAAGGATGGAAAAAGATATTCCATGGAAATGGAAGCGGAAAAAAAAAAAAAAAGAAAAAAGCTAGGTAGCAATACATTTATCAGACAAAATATGACTTTAAAGCAAAGACTGTAATAAGAGAAAAGAAGGGCAATGCATAATGATAAAGGAATCAATTCAACAAGAGGATATAATCATAAATATCTATGCACCCAAAATGGAGCACCTACACACATAAAGCAAATATTAACAGACATAAAGGGATAAATTGACAGTTATACAATAATAGGGGACTTTAACAACCTGTTTACATCAATGGATATCATCCAGGCAGAAAATCAATAAGAAAACAAGGTCTTTGAACACCCATTAGACTAGATGGACTTAACATATATACAGAACTCTCCATTCAAAAACAACAGAATCTACATTCCTTTCAAGTGCACATGAAACATTCTCCAGCACAGATCACGTTAGGCTACAAAAACAATTCTCAATAAATTTAAGAAAACTGAAATTATATCATGCATCTTTTCCAACTGCAACATTATGAAATTAGAGATCATTCATAAGAAAAAAGACTGGCAAAAACACAAACACATGGAGGATAAACAACATGCTACAAAACAACCGATGGGTCAATGAAGAAATCAAAGAGGAAATTAAAACAATACATAGAAATGAATGAAAATGAAAATGGTCCAAAATCCTTAGGATGCAGTGAAAGCAGTTCTAAGAGGAAAATTTACAGTGATACACACCTACCTTAAGAAACAAGAAAAACTCAAACAATCTAACCTTACACCTAAAGGAACTAGTAAAAGAAGAACAAACACAACCCAAGGTGAGTAGAGGAAGGAAATAATAAAGATCAGAGCAGAAACAAATGAAATAGAGACAAAAAAAAAGATCAATGAAACCAAGAGGTGGTTCTTTGAAAAGATAAAATTGACAAACTTTTAGCTAGACTCATCAATAAAAAATGAGAAAGGACCTAAATGAAAGAGAAAAATTACAACCGATACTACGGAAATACAAATAAGAAATACTATAATTATATGCTAACAAATTAGACAATCTAGAAGAAATGGATAAATTCCTAGAAACACACAATCTTCAAACAGTGAATCATGAAGAAATAGAAAATCTGAACAGGCCGACTACTAGTAACAGAACTGGAACAGTAATCAAAACTTCCCCAAAACAAATGTCCAGGTCCAGGTGACTTCACAGGTGAATTATACCAATAAAAGTCATATGATCATTTCAGTAGATGCATAAAAAACATTTGACAAAATTCAACATCCACTTATGATAAAAACTCTCAACGAAGAGGATTTAGAGAGACTGTACCTCAACATAATAAAGTCTTTATAGGACAAAACCATAGCTAATAATCATATTCAGTGGTGAAAATCTGAAAGCTTTTCCTCTAAGATCAAGAACAAGACAAGGACGCCCACTCTTGCCACTTTTATTCAACATAGTATTGGAAATCCTAGGCAGAGCAATTAGGCAAAAAAACCAAAACCAAAACCAAACCAAACCCCAAAAAACCCAAACAATGAAAAACAAAACAGACAAGGCATCCAAATTGAAAAAAGTAGTAAAGCTGTCATTATTTGCAGATAAAACGATACTATATATAGAAAACCCTAAGACTCCATCATACAAAGCAATCTTAAGAAAAATCAAATCTGGAAGTATCACCATCACAGATTTCAAGATA
Organism: Neomonachus schauinslandi; assembly: GCF_002201575.2. Lineage (NCBI taxonomy): Eukaryota > Metazoa > Chordata > Mammalia > Carnivora > Phocidae > Neomonachus > Neomonachus schauinslandi. The sequence goes on from NC_058405.1 coordinate 146,487,454, forward strand.
TACTACAAAGCTGTACTAATCAAATTAGCCGCACTAATAATGGTATTGGCACAAAAATAGACACACAGTTCAATGGAACAGAATAGAGAGCCTAGAAATAAACCCCCCCTTATATGATCAATTAATCTACAACAATTAAGGCAAGAATATGCACTGGGGAAAAGACAGTCTCTTCAACAAATGGTGCTGGGAAAAACTGGACAACTACTTGCAAAAGAAAAAACTGGACCACATTCTTACGCCATACACACACAAAAACCCTCAAAAATGTATTAAAGACGTAAATGCAAGACATAAAACTCCTATAAGAAAAAATAAAGGATAAGCTAATGACATTGATCTTAGCAATATTTTTTTTGGATAGGTCTTCTCAAGCAAGAGCAATAATAGCAAAGATAAACAAATGGGACTACACCAAAAATAAAAAGCATTTATACAGTGGGAAAAAAAAATCAACAAACCCAAAAGGCAACATACTGAATGAGAGAAAATATTCACAAATGATATATCCAATAAAGGATTGATATCCAAAATATATAAAGAACTCATACACTTCAATAACAAAAAAGCAACACAATTAAAACATGGGCAGAAGACCTGAATAGACATTTTGCCAAAGACTTATGGATGGCCAACAGGCACATAAAGAGATGCTCAACATCAATAATCATCAGAGAAATGCAAATCAAAACCACAATAAGATACTACCTCATACCAGTCAAAATGGCTATTATCAAAAAGACAAGAAATAACACATGCTGATGAGGATGTGGGGAAAAGGGAACCCTCATGCACTGTTGGTGGGAATGTAAATTGGTGCAGCCACTGTGGAAAATAGTATGGAGGATCCTCAAAAATTTAAAAATAGAAATACTGTATGATCCAGGAATTCTACTTTTGGGTGTTTATTCAACAAAAATGAAAACACTAATTCAAAAAGATATATGCACCCCATGTTCTTTGTAGCATTTTTCCAAAAGCCATGATATGAAAGCAATGTGTCCATGGATAGATGAATGGATAAAGATGTATATACACACACAACGTAATACTATTCAGTCATAAAAATGAATCAAATCTTGCCATTTGTAATAGCATGAATGAACCTAACGGGTATCATGCTAAGTGAAATAAGTCAGATAGAGAAAGACAAATACTGTATGATTCCACTCATACTTGGAATCTACAAAACAAAACAGAAACAGATCATAGATACAGAGAATAAATTTATATTGCCAGAGGGGAAGGGGTTGGGGGATGGGCAAAATAGGTGAAGGGGATCATAGGTACAAACTTCCAGTTACAAAATAAGTAAGTCTCAGGGATATAACGTATAACATAGGGAATATAGTCAATAATATTTTAACAACTTTGTATGGTGACAAACTGTACCTATGGAGGTGATCATTTCATAATGTATAAAAATATAGAATCACTGTTACATACCTGAAACTAATATAATTTTGTAAGTCAATTATGTGGTGCCCAAATGGGGTGTCTCTTGATCAGATGGGGGCCCCCAAATGTGGAGTGACCATCAGGTGGAAGCTGGTGGCATAGGCAGTGAAAGAATTCACCTGAGGCAGAAGGAAGGCGATAGAAGTTTGTTGAACACACCTGCAAGGGAGCGGCGGGCGGGACAGCAGAGGAGGGGCTGTCTGCAATGAGGCAGTGGGGGCTCTTTTTAAAGCGAGAAGATGAGGAAATAGGGCTACATACAGAATCTTTCCTTTTTTGGGGAACTGTGCCTAGTTGTAAGTAATCCATTGGTTAGTTAGGGTCTATGGATATTTTGAGGTGGGCAGTCTGATGGGTCTGCCTGTATTCAGCCAGGTGGTCGCTGTGGGCCTTTCTGCATTCCATTGTTCAACCCTGTTTGCCTGAAAGCAGCCTCTACAAATTACAAATTATAAATCAATAAACATTATTTATGGGATTAAATAGGATGGGCAATACAGCTCAGCTGCTCTCATGCATAGTTTGCCTCTCATACTCATATTGTCTCATAGAACTGTAATAATTGTTCAGCTCTCTAGAATGATTTAACAACTGTTGAAAAGGCATTAAAAGAGGGTTTTAATGGGCCTGTTATCCAGTGACTCATAAATCAAAGGAACCTGGGTTATTTTTGACATACCCCCGCCCCAGTATTTTTTTCTAAATTTTTATTAATCTGAAGTATAAGTTATACATTTTCAAGTAATTATACAATTTTCTTCAGAAAAAAAATGCTTCTAGAAAATTTTTCTTGATCTCTTCACTCATATTTTGAATATATTCTAAACTTTTAAGAGAATGTACCAAAATATAGGAGCTCTCCTGTTAGCCATAGAAGAACAAAAACATGTGTCTTAAGTACAGAGAATGCTCGGTTATCAGGCCAACCATCTCTTCAAAGGGGTTATTGAGCCCTACCCTTTTGCAGAATTGGTGCAAATTTCGCACTCCCTACCCCTATCTTATTAATGTAAGAGGAAGACTGGGAAGCAGAGAAGCACCCTTTCTGGAGAGGGGGTGTTTATGAAGAGAGCTCTCCCCTCATCTCACCTTCTATGGTGATGAGGAGAGTACTTCACTGGTATTCCTTCCAGAAACTTGGGTGGGGAATAAGGATCATTGATGAAGTTTTGGGGTGTCCACAAAAAGGGAACACAGATACCTTTTTCCACAATGGTGAAAATGTGACCCAGAGGGTTAATGGGGTTATAACTATCACCAGCAAGACCCCCAACTGGCCCCCCTTTGTCTTCACAGATATATTAACCTTATCTTTTAGAGGCAATCAACAAGAAGAGCTCCTGCTGGCATTTGAGACCAATTTGAGCTTGACCAGTGACTCACGTCTGTGCAGATGGACCATGGGGCATCTGACAGTTACTTTTATCCTTAAAATCTGCCCCCAAGGAGGAGCACAAGTTTCATTAACATAACATAGGATACACGTATAGGCCTGTTTTCTAAGTATGCCTTTGCAACCTTATGCCCACCTCTATATATGATGACAATACTCCTTTTTCTGAGTAGTCATCCTAACCCTAACCTCCTCACCCCCCACATGAATCATGGCTTTGGAAGTTATTCCCTGTGATCTCCTTATTTGCTGCAAATAAAATGTCCTTTGTTTGACACCTCCACCTGGTCTCCATCTGTAATGAAGGGTTTCAGGACAGGTCCTCCTGACCCTAAATGTGCCATTTTGGTATGTGGATTATTTTGAGCTGAAGGCAGTTGAGCCCTTGTGGGCTCAAGAGAAACTTCTGTCCTTCCCTTAATCACACAGAAGCAGCTAAATTGGTGGTCTTTCCCGGAATAATGGCTATTAACAGAGATAAATTTTATCTGAGTGATCCATCTGTATGGCAGGGCAAATATCTAATCACCAAACATCTGCTCTTATCACCCTATGAAATGCATTCCTTTACTCAAGTCCCAGACCCCCATTCCCTTCCCCGTAGTTCAGGATGACATATATACCTCATTTTGCCTGTCTTTGGAATTTCCATGTCTGTGCAGATTCCCTATATATACGGTATTAAATTTGATTTTCTCCTATTAATCTGTCTCATGTCATTTTGATTCTTAGTCCAGCTAGAAGGATCTTTGAGGGGACAGGAATTCTTACTCCCTGACAGTAACTCACCAAAGAGTGAACTCAGGTTAGTTTGGTTACAAAAGGATTGCTGCCCAGTCTCAGTACAAGAGGGAAAAAAGCCCTAGGGGACATGGCATTGTAATTCCCACCAGGTGGGAATAAGAATTATTTCTTTACTAGAGAGGCCTAGAGTTTAAACACTAAAAGAAACTTCAGAGGTCTTATTTTATTTATGATAAAGTGTGGGTTAGAGAGTTTCAGTGGCTCACCCCAGGCCACAAAGCCGATTAGTAGCTGAAATCTGACAGGAATAAAATTTCCTTAGTTTCTGGTCCACTTTATTCTTTCTCTCAGCAACTTGAACTTTCTCTCTTTATCTTATAATCCAGAGATCATTATGTTATCCCATTTTAAAGTAATCTTTGGTTGATTTCAGCTGGAGATTATTTTCTGAAGTCTACAACAGTAAAACATCTTTCCAAACAAGAGAGTGTGGCTAACTTATATTTATGTATTTGTATTTATAGATAATACCTTCCTACTTACCATATTTTATTTCCTTGCCCTGTAGTATTTTGTCAGTCCTCTTCAAGCTTGGTAGCTGTGCTACCTAAGGAGTTTTGTTTTTGTTTTAACATTCTTGGGTTCTATTTTCAAAAATTCCAAGTGGATGAGTCCACAACAAAATATATTTACCAGAAGACAGGTGATTTCGATGATGAGCAAGATTTGTAAATCTAGTACCTAATACTTTTCTAAGTACTTCCTACTTTTCTAGTTCCTTAGACCAGCATCAGCATCACCTGTGAACTTGCTATAAATGTAGACTCCTCAGTGCTGCTCCGAGATACATTTAATTCACATTCACATTTTATTTTTTATCTTTTAATAATATTTTTATTTAAGCATATATCCAAAAACATCACTTAAACACATAATCAATATTAAAAAATTAGTGAGATATTCTACCTTTTTTTTTTTCATACTAAGTCTTAAAATCCTGGGTGCATTTACATTTATGACCTGTATCATTTGGACTAGCCACATTGCAAGTGCTTAATAGCTACATGTGGTTAGTAGCTACCACACTGGACAGTGCACAGCTGAACCATGGCTCAAATATGTCTGTTATAGGGGCGCCTAGCTGGCTCAGTCAGTTAAGCGTCTGCCTTCAGCTCAGGACACGATCCCAGGGTCCTGGGATGGAGCCCTGTGTCGGGTTCTTGCTCAGTGGGGAGCCTGCTTCTCCCTCTGCCTCTGCCTGCTGCCCCACCCCCCGCTTGTTCTTTCTCACTCTGTCAAATAAATAAATAAAATCTTAAAAAAAATATATGTCTGTTATAGCCTTCAAATGATATGTAAGAAAACAAAAATAATGGCAGCTATCTTTTCACATTCACATTTTAATAAGATCTCCCAGGTGATGTGTAAGCAATGCAGTTTGAGAAGCACAACTCTAATACTCATCTCTGCCAAGTAAAATCTTTTGAGATCTGAACTACATGTTATGGGAACCTCATTGATTATCTGGAAAAGGCTCTGCCTTTCTATATGCATCCCCTGGTCCATTCTTTTTTTTTAAAGATTTTATTTATTTGAGAGCGAGAGAATGAGAGAGAGCGAGTACATGAGAGGGGGGAGGGTCAGAGGGAGAAGCAGACTCCCTGCGGAGCAGGGAGCCCGATGCGGGACTCGATCCAGGGACTCCAGGATCATGACCTGAGCCGAAGGCAGTCACTTAACCAACTGAGCCACCCAGGCGCCCCCCCCGGTCCATTCTTTCCTTGGTTCTATAAAAGCATTTCTTTCTACTACTGTTCCCCACATTGGAACAGTGTATTTTAAACTCACCTTGTTTTTTTTTTTTTTCTTTCTAATTCCTTGAAACTTCTAAGATGTTTCTGGCCTTGGAATATTGCATTTGCCCTTCCCTCTTTGGGATGCTCCTGTCTGTTTCTAATTATTGTTATTAAGGTCTCTGCTGAGGGATGCCTGAGTGGCTTAGTCAGTTAAGTGGCTGGTTTTTGATTCAGCTCAGGTCATGATCTCAGGGTCCTAGGATTGAGCCCTGTCTCAGGCTCTGCACTCAGTGGGGAGTCTTCTTGAGGATTCTTTCTCTCTTCCTCTGCCTTTCTGCTCTGCACACACATGCACACCCACACACACGTGCTCTCTCTCTGAAATAAATCTTTTTTTTAAGATTTTATTTATTTGACAGAGAGACACAACGAGAGAGGGAACACAAGCAGGGAGTGGGAGAGGGAGAAGCAGGCTTCCCATGGAGCAGGGAGCCCGATGTGGGGCTCGATCCCAAGACCCTGGGATCATGACCTGAGCCGAAGGCAGACACTTAACAACTAAGCCACCCAGGCGCCCCTCTCTGAAATAAATCTTAAAAAAAAATCTCTGCTGAATTCCTTAGATCTTCTCTTACCTCATCTAAGTTGGCTTCTGAACCCTAATCCCTAGACACTTCCTATCATATTATCCTGCCCTTATTTTTTGTTCATTTTCATATTTAAAATTACATAGGTTGTCTACCTATCCCCCCTCCCTGGTAGATATTAAGCTTCTGGAGGATGAGGACCTTCTCTGTCCCTTGGAACAAAAATTCAATAATATGGTGAGTAGTTAATTTGTTTTCTGAACAATTATATCAAATATGAATTGTTTCTGTAGTTATTCATTTACCTCTTCAAACTAACAATTTCCTGAAAGCTCCTAGTAAAGTTTTCAAAATAGACATACCTGTGTACACACAAACATATATATACACACATAGTCTCTTGGTTCTGTCAAAAGCATAGAACCTCAGTGTGATATATTGAATAAAAATTATTTTTGAAAAGATTTTTTTCTGATTTGAGGTGCCTTTTCAAAAGAAAAATAATAGACCTTCAATGGAATAATATTTGTAGAAGAGAAACTCTTTAAACTTTCAGAATTTATAGTAGGGGTCTAACCACAACAAAAATTTTATAAAATTAAAAGAAACAAAGGAACCACAAATAACTCATTTTGTAATTAAAACAATCCTTAGAAATATCTTCTTGTATAAAGAAGAAGTTTAGGAAGCAACCAAGATGTCCTACATGGCTTCTGTAGGTGAATGTATAACACAGACAATGGAATGTTTTTCAGAGCTAAAAAGAAAGGACCTATCAAGCCATGAAAAGACCTGGTGCAAACAAGTGCATATTACTAAATGAAATGTCAATCTGAAGAGGTTACATACCATATGATTCCAACAATATGACATTCTAGAAAAGGCAAAACTATGGAGGCATTGTGGTGGGGGGATAAGCATGCAGAGCATAGAAAATTTTTAGGACAGAGAAAATATTCTGTATTATGTTACAATGATGGATATATGTTATTACATTTGTCCAAACTCACAGAATGTACAATACCAAGAAAGAACCCTAAAGTTCACTCTTTATGGGTTTTGGTGATTTGTGGACTTTGGTGATTATGATATGTCAATATAGGTTCATCCTTGGTAAAATAGGTATCATTTTGGTGAGTGATGTTGATAATAGGAGAGGCTATGCATGCATGAAGGCAAGAGGTATATGATGAATCTCTATACCTTTCTCTTGATTTTCTTGTAAAACTGAAACTGCCTAAAAAAAATAAAGTCTTCAAAAAAAGGAGACAAGAACTTGGAGTTTTGATCCAAGATGGCAATATAGGAATCTTGTGAATTAACTTCTTCCTAAGCACACAACTGAATCTACAGCTATACATGGAGCAAGTCCCCCTGAAAGAAATCCAGAGACTAGTTGAGTGAATCCTATATATCAGGCAAACAAAAAAATATCCACATCAACTACACTGAAATGGGTAGGAAAGCCTGAGACACACCTTTGTCATAAATTCACTCCTAGCATAGAGCCAAACAATCAGGAGGGAACTCTCAACTCCTAGCTTCAAACTGAGGAGCAAAATGTTTGGATCCCAAATCTGGTGCCCCAAGTTTTAAGACTTCCAACTGAGGGACAGGACCCCAAATAACTAACTCTGAAAACCAATGAGGTTTACATCCAGAAGGACCAACAAGACTATAGCAAACAAAGAAATAGTTCTTAAGGGGCTTGCAAGAACTCACTGTGGCTATGCCCCAGGGCTCAGCACAGAGGCAGTGGGCAAAAAAATGTCCACCTTCATCGTTCTGTGAAAGAGGCTTATTTGTATACCTTAAAAGCTACTGCTGAGGGTCAGACTTCTAATTTAACATTTATATAGAGGATGACTGTGTGGTCCTCTCTCAAGACCAGGGAAGCCTGTGGATATTTCCATTGACCTCTTCTTCTAACCTACTCCAAGTAACCAGTTTTTCCAGGGAAGGAACTTGTACACATGTCTGGTACCCCAGCTGTTGGGGCTGCCAACCAAGAGACAGATGCCTAGATCATCTGGCTTTGAAAGCAAGCAGGACTTAAATTCATGAAGATTCATACATGACTGTAGCAAACAAAGAAATAGTTCTTAACTGATTGTTCCCCCAGGGGTTGCATTCACAAGTCCCCCAGGATAGTAGCAAACAAAGAAGCAGTTCTTAATGGGTGCAGAACATTCCTTGCACTCCCCCACCCCCACCCCATGGCTATTCCCCAGGGTCCAGCACAGGGGGAGCAGGAAAAAAGCTCATCTCCCAGTTTCTCCATGGAAGGCACCCAAACACATACTTTCCCAGCTGCTGCCTGAGGGTCTTGCTGCCAAACAGGTTTCATCCAGGGGCTGACTATGATCCTCTCCTTTGGGATACTGACAGTCTTGGTACATTGTTAACTAGTGTGAGCCACAGAACAAAGAAGGCAACTTGGACAATCACACAAAATTGAGAGACAACCAAGAGCTCAGACACAGGTGGTAAACAATAAAATTCATCTTATGCACAAGATTGTTCCTCAAAACTGGGAGAGGTGACTAACTTATCTAATGTGCAGAAACCAACACAGAGATTCAAGGAAGATGAATAAACAAAGGAATATATTCCAAACAGAAGAACAAGCTAAAACTATAGAAATAGACCTTAATGAAATGGAGACAGTGATTTGTCTGATAGAGTTCAAGTAACTGTCATAAAGAGATGCTTATGGAGCTCAGGAAAACAATGCATGAAAAAGTAAGAATTTCAACAAACAGAAAATATAAGAGAGCACCAGCTGAAGTATACAATAATTGAACAGAAAAATTAAATAGAGGGACCCAACATCAAGTTAGATAAAGCAGAAAAAAGACTCAGTGAACCTGAATACAGGGCAGTAATATTCATCCAGTCAGAGCAGCAAAAAGGCAAAAGAATTTAAAAAAGAGGGGGTGGAATAGCTTAAGGGACTTATGGGACAACATCAAGAGGAACAATATTTACATTGTAGGGATCTAAGACAAAGAAGAAATGAGAGAAAGGAGCAGAAAATTTATTTAAAGAAATAATGACTGAATTCATTCCTAACCTGGGGAATGAAACAGATATCCAGATTTAGAAAACCCATAGAATTCAACAAGATAAATCTGGAGACCCATACCAATACATGTTATATTCAAATTGTCAAACATTAAAGATAAGGAAAGAATATTAAAATCAGAAAGAGAGAAAAAAAAAAACCTTATGTACCGGAAAGACTTTCAGCAGATTTTTCTGGAGAAATTTTACAGGGCAAAAAGATGTGGCATGACATATTCAAAGCACTGAAAGGAAAAAACTGCCAACCAAGAATATTCTACTTGGAAAAGTTATCATTCAGAATTGAAGGAGAGATAAAGAGTTTTCCAGAAGTAAAAGCTGAAGGAGTTCATCATCACTAGACTAGACTTAAAAGAAATGTTTAAGGGAGTTTTTCAAGCTGAAGGAAGAATATTAGTAATAGGTAAACATATGACAGAATAAATCTCACTGGTAGAGGAAAATATACAGCTAAATTCAGAATAGTGCAATGATATAATGATGATGGGCAAATCACTTATAACTCAGGTATAAAGGTTAGAAGATAAAAGCATTAAAAATAACTCTAGCTATGGGCGCCTGGGTGGCTCAGTTGGTTAAGCGACTGCCTTCGGCTCAGGTCATGATCCTGGAGTCCCGGGATCGAGTCCCACATCAGGCTCCCTGCTGAGCAGGGAGACTGCTTCTCCCTCTGACCCTCCCCCCTCTCATGTGCTCTCTCTCATTCTCTCTCTCAAATAAATAAATAAAATCTTAAAAAAAAAAAAAACTCTAGCTACAATAATTTGTTAATGGTTAAACAAGGTAAAAAGATGCAAAATGTGACATCAAAAACACAAAATGTGAGGATGTAAAAATGTAGAGCTTCAGTATGCCTTTAAAGTTAAGTTTTTATCAGCTTAAAGTAGACTGTTATAAATGATGAGGGAACAAAAGGCAAGCTGAAGATGAAGCAGAAGCTGGCACCCCACAACACCCTCGCCCCAGGCACTCCTGGCCGCCCTAAAAGAAAAATAGTTAACTTATAGAGATCACAATCCTGCAAGACCTGAGTCTCCCTCAGTTTACTTACAAAAGCCTTAGTAATAGCTTCCAGAAAGGAATGTAAATACAATCAAATGTCTTTATAACCTGCAGCCCATCAACAGATACTTGAAGTGGGCAGAGTATAATGTTCCTCCAGGAAGCTCCCAACTATCCTACTGTTAATGCCTTACTAGAGAGGTAAACAGCCTTAACTTGACAATGGCGAGGCCTTCGGTATCCTGTGAGTCTTCTTTAGCATATGAAAGTTCTTTGGAAACCTCCCTTTTTCCTTACCTCCCCCAACCCCATAGTATATAATCAGCCACCCCTCACAAACCCAGTGCAGCAGCTCTTTCTGCCCATGGGTCCTGTCCTTGTGCTTTAATAAACCACCATTTTGCACCAAAGACATCTCAAGAATTCTTTCTTGGTTGTTGGCTCCAGACTCCACCCCACTGAACCTCATCTATATTCCAAAACCACATCAATAAATACGCAGCATTTTATGTCAGCCTCATGGTAATCACAAAGCAAAAACCTATAACAGATAAAATGTAAAGAGAAAGAAATCTAAGCATATAACTACAAAATCATCAAATCACAGAGAAAGAGGTCAAGAGAAGAAAATGAAACAAAATAATTACAAAACAGCCAGAAAAGTTCTTTAAAATGGCAATAGAAAGTCCATACTTATCAATAATTATTTTAAACTTAAATGGGCTAAATTCCCCAATCAAAAGATGTAGAGCATGAGGCACCTGGGTGGCTCATTCAGTTAAGCATCCGACTCTTGATTTTTGCTCAGGTCATGATCTTAGCATCCTAAGATTGAACCCTGCATCAGGCTCCTCACTCAGCGACGAGTCTGCTTGGGATTCTCTGTCTCCCTCTCCCTCTACTCCTCCCCCAATTCTTATGCTAAATAAGTAAGTAAGTAAATAAATAAATACATAAAATCTTTAGGGAAAAAAAAGATGCAGATCAGATGAATGGATAAAAAACCAAGACAACTATATGCTGCCTAAAAGGGTCTCACTTCAGCTTTAAGGACACACAAGTGAAAGTGATGAGATGGAAAAAGATATTTTATGCAAATGGAAACCTAAAGAAAGCAAAGGTATATTATATACTTATGTTAGACACAATATAATACCAGCCAAAAATTGTTATAAGAGACAAAGAAGGACAATATACAGTGATAAAGATGTCAATCCAATAGGAGTATATAATATTTATAAGCATTTATGCAACCAACACAGGAGAACCTAAATACATTAAGCAAATATTAATACAATGGGAGGGAGAAATAGACAGCAATACAATTACATTAAGGAAGTTCAATCTGACACTTTTATCAATGGATAGTTCATCCGAACAACAACAACAAAAAATCAATGAGAAAACATTGGACTTAAATGACATGTTAGACCAGATGGACTTAACAGACATTTATAGAACATTCTGTTCAGCAGGAGCAGGACATACATTCTTCTCAATCACACATGAAACATTCTCCAGGATAAATCATATGTTAGGCCACAAAACATGTTATTATTTAAGAAGACTGAAATCATATCAACCATCTTTTCTGACAATAGTGTTATGAAACTAGAAATCACAAAAATCTTCAACAGGAAAATGGTATCACCAAGATGGCAAAATAGGTTGTTCCTAACCTCATCCACCCTCACAAGAAGAACAACTAATACCTATTCATGGACAAAGCACCACCAAGAGAATCCTAGAACACAAGGGTGAAGCTGAAGCACCTCCCTGTACCACAAAGATCAAGACAGCTTGCATTAGATGGGTAGGGGGAGTGGCTACATGCTGACTACATTGCCTTTTTCCCAGGCTGGTGCAGCAACACCCTGAGAGATCTCCCCTGAGAAAAGAGCCCAGGGTGGACAACCAGCTCCTTCAACATTGCTGTTTACTTCTTGGGAGCCCTAATTCTGGTCTCCCCAACAAGGACTGCAGAAGAATCTATAGGGCTTGAAAATTAGGAATATGACTATAATATAGAAGGGAAAGGGGCTTGCAGGAACCAGCACTCAGATCTTGGAGGACTGAGTTCCTAACTACAGTACCCAATTAGTACTTATAACCAGCAGGTTTGCTCATTGGTAGAACAAAACCAGTAGCACAGTCTGAGCAGAGAACAGTTGAATAAAGTTCTCCCTGATTCAGGTCCTCAACTGAAGAGTTTTGCTGGTCCTGTAGCCTGGTCTGCCCCAGCACACACAGGGGAGCTGAATCATAACTCCTTATACTGCTGAGTAAAGCTCCTAGCCTTGACCGACCAAAAAGGCTGGCAGGAATATCTGGAAGCTGCATAGCCAAGCAAATCTCAAGCAGAGTAGGCAGAGTTGATCACCAACAAAGCCAGTGGCAGGCATGGAGGATTCCCCAACCCCACCCAGGTGGGGAAGCTAATTCATAGTTTCACCCATTGCTCAATGAAATTTTCAGCTCCATTCAACCAAAAAGCCTGGCCAGAGTGCCTGGAAAGTTACAGAACCCAGCAATGTTTGAATAGAGTCCAGCAGGCAGAGCTGATAGTCTGCACACCAAAGCCAGTGACTCTGGCCAGGGAACTTAGGGCACAGCTTGGCATGAGTCAAGACTATAAAGAGCCTTACTGGCCTTGGAGCTGGTTCTCTCACTGTGCTCAGGCAGGGAATATTTGTAGTACCACCCATTGCTGAATATGGCTATCTGTTCATCAGGCCAGGGAACCTAATCAGAGCCCATGGGAAGCTATATAGCCTATCTAACAGCCCTATTTACAGTGGTAAATGATAGATTGATAGAGCCCAGCCCATGGCTTTCCCTTTCCCATATGGCCAGGGAATTCAGTATAGAGTCTTGCCAGATTTGGTTCAGCAAACAATGAGCTGTGCAGGCCCTGAGGTACATCCTGCTGCCCAGCCATGGCAAGAAAGCTAATTCATAACCAAACCCTACTTCTGAGTATAGTACCCAATTCTAACCATCTAGTAAGCCTGATCAGAGAACCCAGGCAACCACAGAACCCATCCTATAGCCTCACATAGGCTGGAACCAAGCTAGAAATCCTATCCAACTGTTCCAGGCCAGTGGCACTCCTCCAACTTCAGAACTTGGGCAGTTAACTTTACCCTCAAAAAACAGAGATTAGCAAGTTCCACCTGACCAAGGACATTATCGGCAGACTTATCCAGAAACCCACTCTGAACTGACTGATGAAGAACTGTCTCTGCGAAGGTGAACTTGAAAAGTCTAGATGAGAAGACCACTTACTCATCTTTGCAGATACTAATGTAAGGAATCAAGGATCATGAAATATCTGGGACATATGACAGTACCAAACGAAACTAATAAAGCTCCAATAACTGACCCTAAAGAAATGAAGATCTGTGAACTGTCAAAAGATTTAGAATAATCCTTTTAAAGAAGTTTATTGAACTATAAGAACAATTAGACAGACAACTAAACAAAATTAGGAAAACAATGCATGAACAGAATGATTTCAACAAAGAAACAGGATCAAAAACAAAGAAATACAAACACCATAGAGCTAGAAAAATACAATGATTGAGAGGAAGAATTCAATAGAGAGCTTCACATGAGGACTCACCATACAGAAGAAAGAATCAGTAATCTAGAAGATGTTTGAAATTATCTAGTCAGAGGAGCAAAATGAAAAAAGTATGAAAAGAGTGAAGAAAACCTCTAAGACATATGGAACACAATTAAAAGAAACAATATCCATATTATGGGAATTCCAGGAGAAGAGAAAGGGACAGAAATATATCTAAAGCTGAAAACTTCCCTAACGGGAGAGAAATGGACATCTAGATCCATGATGCAAAAAGGACCCCAAATACATTGTACTCAAATAAGTCTACATATACTGAGACACATTATAATTAAATTGTCAAAAGTCAAAGACAAAGAATTTTGAAAGTAGGAAGAGGAAAAAAAATAATTATGTACAAGGAAACCCACACAAGACAATCAGTGGGTTTCTCAACAGAAATGTTTCAGTCCAGGAGAGATTGGGATGATATATTCAAAATTTTGAAAGAAAGAAACCTGTCAATATAAATTCTATACCCACTAAAGCTATCAATCAGAAATGAAGAAGAGATAAAGACTTTCTTTTTTAAAATTTTATTTATTTTTTAAGTAATCTCTATACACAACATGGGGCTTGAATCTCACTTAATCTTGAGATTAAGAGCTGAACACTCCTCCAACTGAGTCAGCCAGGTGCCCTGAGATAAAGCCTTTCTTGAACAAACAAAGGCTGAAGAAGTCTGTAGGAGTCTGTATTAAGAAATGCTAAAGGAACTTCTTTGAGTGGAAGTACAATATGCTAAGTCACATCACCAAAACTTAAGAAATAATGTAAAACTTATGGTAATGGTAAATATATAGTCAAAATTAATTCTATAATATAGTAATGGTGGTATGCAGTTCACTTAAAACTCTAGTTTATAAGTGAAGGAACAGATACAGTAAAAATAACCATAACTACAATAATCTGTTGTCACACAATATAAAAAATATGCAAACTGTAATATCAACAACATAACATGCGAGCGGGAGGAGAAGTAAAAGTATAAAATTTAGGAATTTTATTGAATTTCTAATCAGTTTAAAATAGGGTGTTACAATTTTAAGCTATTTTATATAGTCCTCACAGAAACCACAAAGAAAAAACCTGTGGTAATTACACAAAAGGACATGATAAAGAAGCTAAAGCATACCAATACCAAAAGACACCATATCTTAAAGAGACAGCAGGACCAAAACAATAACAATGGATACACAAAACAACCAGAAAACAATTAACAAAATGGCAACAGCAAGTCCATATATATCAATAACAACTTTATACTTAAATAGATTTAATTTTCCAGTCAAAAGACATAGAATGGCAGAATGTATTATAAATAAGATCCAACTGCCTACAACAGCCTCACTTTGGCCTTAAAGACCGAAAGCAAAGGGATGGAAAAAGATATTTCCTTGGCAAATTTAAGAAGATTGAAATATAAAAAAAAAGAAACTGGACTTGTATCTTACACCACTCAAAAAATTAACCTGAAATGGATTAAAGACTTAAAAGTAAAACCTGAAGCCATAAAATTCCTAGAAGAAAACAGAAACAAAACTCATTGGAATGGGTCTTGGAAATGATTTTTTGGATATGACACCTGAAGCACAAGCAACAAAATCAGAAATAAATGAGTGAGACCATATCAAACTAAAACACTTCCACACAGCAAAAAAATCAATAAAGTGAAAGCTTAGCCTTTGGAATGGGAAAAAATATTTGTAAATCATATATCTGAAAAGTGATTAACATCAAAAACATAAAAAAAACTCATATAACTCAATAGTAAATAAACAAATAAATTAAAAATGGGCATAGGACCTGAATAGACATTTCTTCAAAGAAGATATACAAAAGGCCAACAGTAACATATGTAGTCATTAGGAAAATGCAAATTAAAACCAAAATGAGATATTACCTTATGCCTGTTAGAATGGACACCATCAAAAAGACAAGAGATAAAAAATGCTGACATGGTTGTGGAAAAAAAGGAACACTTGGGCTCTGTTAGCAGAAATGTATATTGGTATAGCCACTATGAAAAACAGTATGGAGGATCCTCAAAAAATTAAAAATAGAACAACCATATGATCCAAGCAATTCTACTTCTGGGAATATAGGCAAATGTAATAAAAACACTAACTTAAAAAGATATGTTCACTTCTATGTTCATAGAAGCATTATTTACAATAACCCAAACAAGGAAACAACCTAAGCTTCCTTCAATGAATGAATGGATAAAGAAGTTTGTGTGTGTGTGTGTGTGTGTGTATACACACACACAATGGAATATTATTCAACCATAAAAATGAAAAATTCCTACCATTTGCAACCAGATGGAAGGACCCTGAGGGCACTATGCTTAGTGAATTAAGTTAAGACAGAGAGAGACAAATACTGTATATCTCATTCATATGTAGAATTTAAAAACAAAACAAAACAAAACAAAACCCACAAAAAACCCCAAAAAAATAGCTCACCCCAAACTCATAGGAAAAAAATTAGAGTTGTGGTTGCCAGAGGCAAGTAGTGGGGGAAGGGGGAATTGGAGGAAGGTTCTCAAAAGTACAAACTTCAGGTTATAAGATAAATATTTGTGATGCCATGTACATGATGATTATGGCTAATGTTGCTGTATGATATATATGAAAGTTGGTAAGAGACTAAACCTGAGTTCTCATTACAAGGGAAAAATTTTTTCCTTTATTCTTCCTTTTCATTTTATCTATATGAGAATGGATGTTAACTGAACTTATTGTGGTTATCATTCACAATATATGTAAATCAAACTGTTATGCTATATGCCTTAAATTTATTCAGTAATGTATGTCAATAATTTCTCAATAAAACTGGAAAAAAAGATTGAAATTGTTTCTGTGGCCACACTGGTATGAAACTAGAAATTAATAATGTGAGGAAAACTGGAAAATTCATGAATACATGTAAATTAAATAACACTCTCATGAATAACCAATAGAGGAAAAAAAAAAGAAATGAAAGGGAAATTAAAAAATATCTTGAGACAAATGAAAATAAAAACACAGTATGTCAAAACTATGGAATTCAGTAAAAGCAGTTCTAAGAAGGAGGTTGATAGCAATAAATACCTACTTAAGAAATAAGAAAGATCTCAAATAAATAAACTAACTCAATGCTTAAGAAACTAGAAAAAGGAAAAAAAAATCCCTGTTAGCAGAAAGAAAAAAATTTAATAAAGATTAAAGTAGACATAATTGAAATAAAGAGCAGGAAAAAATAGAAAACATAAACAAAACTACAATGTGATCCTTTGAAAAGATAAAAAAAATTGACAGACCTTTAGCTACACTAACTAGAAAGGGCTCAACTAAAAAAATCATAAATAAAAAAGGAGACATTATGGGGCACCTGGGTGGTGCAGTCAGTTAAGCATCTTGACTCTTGGCTTCAGCTCAGGTCATGATCTCAGGGTTGTGAGATAAAGCCCTGCATCAGGCTCTGCATGGAGTCTGCTTCAGTTTCTCTCTGCCTCTCCCTCTGCTCCTCCCCACTGCACTCTCTCTCTCTAAAATAAATAAATCTTGAAAAAAAAAGGAGACATTACAACTGATACCACAGAAATACAATGGATCACAAGAGGCTACTATGAAAAACTATACAGCAATGAATTGAACAACTTAGAATAAATGGAAAAATTCTTAGAAAAGTATAATTACCAAAACTGAATAAGGAAGGAATAGAAAATCTGAATAGACTAATTATTAGTAAGAAGATTGAACCAGTAATTAAGAATCTCCCAATGAAGAAAAGCACAGGACCAGATGGTTTCACTGGTGAATTTTATAACACTTAAGGATTTAACACCAATCCTTTTCAAAAAAATCAAAGAGGAGGAAAGCAAACATTACTCGGATACCAAAGCCAGAAAAGGACACCACCAGAAAACTACAGGCTAATAGCCTTGATGTATATAGATGCAAAAATTATCAAAAACAAACAAACAAATAAAACCCAAACAAACTAGCAAACCAAATTCAGGAGGACATTTAAAAAATCATTCACCATGAAATGATGTGGGATTTATCCTTGGGATGCAAGGATAGATCAACATTCACAAAATCAATGTGATACTTCACACTAATAGATTAAAAGAAAAAAAATCATATGAGCATCTCAGTAGATGCAGAAAAAGCATTTGGCAAAATCCAACATTGATTTATGATGAAAGCTTTTTTTAAGATTTATTTATTTGAGAGGGAGAGAGAGAGCACAAACACAAATGGGAGGGACAGAGGGAGAGGAGAAAGAATCCCAAGCAGACTCCAGGCTGAGTGCAGAGCCCAACGTGGGGCTTGATCCCATGACACCAAGATCATGACCTGAGCAGAAACTGAGTCAGATGCTTAACTGACTATGCCACCTAGTCGCCCCTGATTCATGATGAAAACTTTTTTTTTTAAGATTTTATTTATTTATTTGACAGAGAGTGACACAGCAAGAGAGGGAACACAAGCAGGGGGAGTGGGAGAGGAAGAAGCAGGCTTCCTGCCGAGCAGGGAGCCCAATGTGGGGCTCAATCCCAGGACCCTGGGATCATGACCTGAGCTGAAGGCAGATGCTTAACGACTGAGCCACCCAGGGGCCCCAGTGATGAAAACTTTTTTTTTTTTTGAAAACTGTTAACAAATTACATATAGAGGGAATGTATCTCAACATAACAAAAACCATATATGACAAGCCCACAGCTAACATCATACTCAATGGTGAAAGGTTGAAAACTTTTCCTCAAAGATCAGTAACAAGACAAAGATGCCCACTCTCACCACTGCTATTTAACATAGTGCAGGTCCTAGCCAGAGCAATCTGGCAAGAAAAGTAAAATGCTTTGCAATTAGAACTGAAGAAGTAAAATTGTCTCTATTTGCAGGTGATATATTTTATATATATATATAATCCTAAAGATCCTACCAAAAAACCAGATCTAAATGAATTAAGCAAATTTGCAGGATACAAAATTAAATAAAAATCAGTAGCATTTCTATACACTAACAATAAATTATCTAAGAAATAAAGAAATTGATCCTACTTACATAAAAAACAAAATCCTTGAGATAAACTTAACCAAGGAGGTGAAAGATCTCTATACTGAGAACTGTAAGACATTGACAAAAGAAAAAAGATACAAAAAAAAAGTTATCCCATGTCCATGGATTGGAAGAATATTGTTAAAATGTCCATACTATGAAAAGCCACCTATATTCAATGAAATCCCAATCTAGATTCACATGGCATTTTATAAAAAGTAGAAAATAATCCTAAAATGTATGTGACCACAAAAGACCTAAATAGCCAAAGCAATTCCAAGAAAGAAAAACAAAGCAGGAGGCATCACACTTCCTGATTTTAAGCTATATTATAAAACTATAGTAATCAAAACAGTAAGGTGCTGGCACAAAAACAAATATATAGATCAATGGAATGCACAGACTAAAAGTGCCACAATGGAAATAGATATTCCATGCAAATGGAAACTAAAAGAAAGCTGAGGTAGTTTTACTTATTTCAGACAAAATAGAATTTAGGAGAAAGTAATAACAGAAAAGGTCATTATAAAATTGAAAATTGATTCTGAGAAAATAGAAGTGAACTCCCCCACAGTTACATGCTGATAAGTGGTAGAGCCAGTATCTGAATTAAAATCTCTCTGACGCCAGTGCCTATACTTGTTCTATTGTACCATGCTGTACCTTGACTCTTGCCTCACCTGGGCTATAGCAACAATCTCCTCACTGGTATTCTTATCTCTTATATTTTTTTCCCAACCTATTCCCCAGACTCCAGCAAGCTGAACTTCCTAAAATACTGCATTATTTACCTTGATTCAATGTTAGTTGGTTTCTCTTTAGTAACAAGGGTCAAAACTGTTTGACATTTAATGGTGGCAAGAATCAATTTATGTGACCTTAGGTATATCATCTTCTCTCTTGTAAACTGATCTAAGTCAATTTGCTTAATTGCATCGTATTAATTCCTAATAGTATCAATCATACTATATTAATAAATATTTATTTAAAAATAAGGTCATTATTATCCCTGATGAACATAGATGCAAAAGTCCTCAACAAAATATTAGCAAACTGCATTCAAAAATACATTAAAAATGTCATTCACCCTGATCAAAAGGGGATTATTCTGGGGATGCCAGAATGGTTCAATGTTTGCAAATCAATCAACATGATACACCATATTAACAAAAGATAAAAATCATATTATCATTTCAATAGGTACAGAAAAAGCCTTTGATAAAGTTCATAACCAATTTATGATAAAAACTCTCAACAAACTGGGTTTAGAAGGAACATACTTCAATGCAACATATGTAAAAAAGCCACAGCTAACATCATACTCATTGGTGAAAAACTGAGAGCTTTCCCTCTAATATCAGGAACAAGAAAATAATACCCAGTCTTGCTACTTTTATTCAACATAGTATTATGTATATCTATATTTTAGGTGGAATCCTTTCACAATGTATACATATATAAAATCATCATGATGAACATATTAAATTATAATTTTATTTAATTATGCCTCAATAAAACTGAAAAAAGTTCATCTTTAGTACATTGTGTGAAGAACCACTAGGAATTGTAATAGCTAAATTCTCATATAGAACATTAAAGATATATTCTTTCATATTCTTTTGGTCATTTTTTTCTCTAGAAAATATTCTTTTTCATTAAATTATGTAATAGTCTCTCATTAAATTCTGTGACTCTCTGGTTTCTAGGAAATAGGGTACTGTCATTTTGATATCATTCTTTGAAATAATGAAGGCATTTGGGAAGCTAGGGAATACATGTAGATATGATGTATTTCAGATTTAATTTTAAAATACTTTTAACAACTTTTAACATCATATAAAATACTAATTATTCAGAAGGAATTTGGGTGAATTTTATCCTGGTAACAATATAAAGTAACATATTTTAAAGCTTCCTATTGTCAAAACAATCAATTGAAAGTTAAAAATATTACATTTGAGAATTATCATTATCATATTCTTGTTTTATATTTTTGTACACAATTTCTTAGGCCTCTACAGTTTACAGTAAAATTAGGAACTAGAATTTTTAAAATTATATCTCTGAGAGAAAATTTTTATTTTATTTTATTTATTTTTTTTAAAGATTTTATTTATTTATTTGACAGAGAGAGACACAGTAAGAGAGGGAACACAAGCAGGGAGAGTGGGAGAGGGAGAAGCAGTCTTCCCACGGAGCAGGGAGCCGGTTACCGGGCTTGATCCGAGGACCCTGGGATCATGACCTGAGCCAAAGGCAGACGCTTAATGACTGATCCACCCAGGCGCCCCTGAGAGAAGATTTTTATAAACAAAATAATGTAAATCAGTGCTGGTACCATATTTATTTTCAAAATCTATGCCATATTTAACATGGTTTCATTATTTTATTTTATTTAGACTTACTTATTTGAGAGAGAGCAAGCTAGCATGCGGAGGGGGTGGGGCAGAAGGAGAGGGAGAGAGAGTTTCAAGCAGACTCCATGCTGAGCTTGGAGCCCCACCTGGGGCTTGACCCCACGACCCTGAGATCATGACCCTAAGATCACCATCTGAGCCAAAACCAGGAGTTGGCGCTCAACCTACTGTGCCACCCAGGTGTCCCTCATGTTATTTTAAACTATACAATTAGTACTACAAAATTTATTGAAATAATCAGGATCAAAGTATTTTAATAATTATGATTTTTCTTCAAAATAACTTATTTTTAAAAATTTTTTATTTTTTTTTATTTTTTTTTTAAAGATTTTATTTATTTATTTGACAGAGAGAGACACAGTGAGAGAGGGAACACAAGCAGGGGGAGTGGGAGAGGGAGAAGCAGGCTTCCCACTGAGCAGGGAGCCCGATGCGGGGCTCGATCCCAGGACGCCGGGATCATGACCTGAGCCGAAGGCAGACGCTTAACGACTGAGCCACCCAGGCACCCCTATTTTAAAAAATTTTACAACCGAAAACCATGACCATTAGATTCTTATTCTTTCTTCTGTAATGAACATCTAGAATTTTAGCATTTAATATACGTGCTGCTGACGCAAACACTAGAATTTTAGCATTTCAGAGTCATTAATTATCCATAATAATGAAAAACTAGTAAGGAGGAAACTGCTATTTTTATTTTAAATAATCAGTGACATAGGTGTGTGAAACTTCGGAAAATTAACTTTAGCATATTTTATTGGTTTTATAAAGTGTAAAAGGGATCTATTTATTTCTAGCTTGCACATATTTCTTCTAAAGTTTTAGCTTATATAATTTTTTTTTAAAGTAATTTCTACACCCAACGTGGGGCTTGAACTCACAACCCCAAGATCAAGAGTTGCACACTCTGCTGACTGAGCCAGGCAGGTGCCCTGATGGAATTTTTTGAAAGAGGAATTTTTGTCACTATACCTTAATGGTCTTATCCAGATACTATTGAAATATCACTGAAATATACTTCTGGTCCATTGTTGACATTTTTAAAATAAAAGCAACTACTTAAAATATTGCTACCTTACTCCTTTGTACTGTAAGAATAATATACCAGCATATTACTACTAAATTAAAGTTGCATCTGAAGCACAATTTGATCTTTAGTGTTATATCTTCTAGTCCTTTCTCTCAGGATTTCAAATATTTGAACAAGTATACATGTGACAAATGTGTTTCAGTATGGAACAGATGGTCACAAAACAGTACAATTTATTCACAGGCTGAAATCCAACTTTCAAACACTAGAGCCTCTCCAGTGATTTAAGCTTCTATGATATGCCAAATTGTTTTATACAAATCAATGTTTCCTATTCAGACTTGAAAAACACTCCCTCTGCTCCAAAGAGATCATTCACTCATTCAACCATAATGACATTTTAACTTAAAGAAAATTGGTCATCCTCTTCAAAGAACATGCTAAAAGTAGAACTTGTTTCACAGTAGACATCACTTAGAAAACAGTTCCATCAATTTTTAATCTTCTAATTGCTTTTGGAAATGTTCCTGCAAATGTGTATCTTTGAATATTTCATTATAATGGCTTCTTTGAATAAAAATATTTATTTATTTATTTAAAAGATCTTTTTATTTATTTATTCATGAGAGAGAGAGAGAGAGAGAGAGAGAGGCAGAGGCAGAGGGAGAAGCAGGCTCCCCGTGGAGCAGGGAGCCCGATGCGGGACTCAATCCCAGGACCCTGGGATCATGACCTGAGCTGAAGGCAGATGCTTAACCGACTGAGCCACCCAGGTGTCCCTGAATAAAAATATTTATTACCATATACACAAGAAACACATTATATATGTAGTAATTAATCATGATAATATTCATGAAGGTATTTGCTCAGTACAATACTAATTCTACAACTATACTTCACTGTTAAGAATGATATTCTGCCTTTACAAGCTCCAGAAAACATTCTCTAGTCAGAATCAGAAAAAGATTTGTTTAAAATGGGATAATATAATATTCCCTCAATTAAAAGCTGAGAGAGACTCAGAGAAAGAGGCTGAGAAAGAATACCACTGTGTTCTAGTGTCAGACTAGGAGCAAGAAAATGTGAATTTTTGTTTTTGCTTTGGCTTCTCACCTTGGGTGAGACATTAAAACCCTTTAAACTTTATTTTCCTCATTGAAAAAACCCTAGGGGGATGCCTGGGTGGCTCAGTAAGTTAAACGCCTGCCTTCAGTTTGGGTCATGATCCTAGGATCCTGGGATTGAGTCCCACATCGGGCTCCTTGCTCAGCAAGGAGCCTGCTTCTCTCTCTGCCTGCCGCTCCCCCTGCTTGTGCACGTGCGCCCTCTCTCTCTGACGAACCAACCAACCAACCAACCAACCAACCAACCAACCAACCCACCCAAGGATCTCCAAAAATTCATTCAGCTCTTCCACTCTGTGATTGTACTGCAGGGCTAGGGGAGATTAAGAGACACAGAAAAGGGTTTGAGCCAACTGCCAGCCTCCTTTCACCCAAGTCTCCCACCATGTCCCCCAACCCTCACCTGGCCCTGGGTTCTGGGTTACTTTTCCCACCAGTGCACAGCCCCACTGTCCAACAGCCTTCTGTTGATTTAGATTCCTCCTGCCTCCTTATATGCCTTTGTTGCCACGACACCTGGCAACATGATTTGGCATCATATATTTGCCGCTGAGAAATTGAGTGTAAGGAGCATCCTGTGCTGAAGGTCACATCCACCTGTGAGTCTCTCCACCCGGGGCCACAACCAAGCAGCAACTAAAACTTTGAAATAACTTGTCCGCTCTGCCTTAAATTTCCATTTGTTGGTCACTTCTCAAGTGAAGTCCCATCTTCTTTATTCTCACCTTTATCGCTATAATACTTTGTGTTTCCTTTCTTCCCTAACAGCTCACTCCCCTTCCCATCCCAAACTCCTGTATTTTTTTTCCTCTGGACTTCTGATTCCACTACCATGAGCTCCCTACACCTGTGATCTTTCCATAAAATGTTTCAGTCCTTCCCACCCTTCCTCCCCTCTTGCCTTAGCCTGTATTCCTTCTGAGGACTTTACTGCAGCCCTGTCAGAAAAGCATATTTATTTTTTCATACTGTCCTTGCATCAGGATCAGGGGGTGGGGTCAATTTCTCCGTACTCCTTGACATTTTCAGATCATAGCTCCAGACTTTCTTATAAAAATGTCAGTTCCCTTCAGGGTTTACCATTTCTTGATTCCTCTCCTTTTCTACCCCCTCCTCTGTAGAACGTCTAGACACACTCAGCTGAGGATTTTTGGCAATAGATTTACAAACCTTCTTCCTTCCCTAACTTCTCTTATGAGGAAGGATATTAATGTCTATGAAACTGATTCAGTTATTGCCATTGGTTCTCATTTTCCTTCATGTTTTCATTCTTGCAGGCTTCTCTCTGCCACATCTACCAACCTATGGCCATACTTGGAACCTGCTCCCTTCTGAAATCTCTTCTTCAGGCATTACTTTCTCAGACCCAAACTTCCTATTTTTTTGCAGCATGCCTGCCTAGTACTCCTGTTTGACCAATCTTAGCCTTCCAATTCATTTACTCATTTATCTTGCCTTAGAGTCAGCCTTTTCCTATAATCTCTTCTAATTTGTTCAGATTTTGAGTCTATCTCTTCTTCGATCTCTCCCTTGTTGAGGCCCCAAACTTGCTTGCTTATTTTCCTTTAATTGTAACTACCTACCAAAGCTGCAGCCATGATGAATTCAAGACTCCATCTTCTCTACAGTGGCACATAGATTGTGTTGTGCAGCTAAACATCATCCAAATGAGTCAGATTGGTAACATTCTATAAATTCATAGCTAGCAAACTTAAAAGGACCTTAAAATTGCCTGAAATGCTATTATGCTTCACCAGTCAGTTCACTTTCCATTTCTCTCAAGAAAATAGTTTCTTTAATCCTTTTCCAATGACCTCAAACATATTTCTTCTTTACTCACTCTCTGCTGATTTAGACTACAATTTCATTACCTCTTGCATCTAAATCTATAATATATACTCCCCTTCTGTTATAGTGGATAAGTCCCTGCATCCTACTATAGGGTATCCTGACACTTATGCTCTAGATCCTTCTGTTATTAACAATTATCACACATACCAGCTGTATCTGTCTGATACCACTTATCATACACACCAGCTATATTTTTAATGACATTTAAATAGGTTCAAGTCTCAGCTTAAAAAAAAAAACACCAAAACCGTGAATAAACATCTTCCAGTTACTTTTGTCTCTTCTTTCATTTATAATCTCTTGTCCTGAGTTATATATATATACTGTTTCCTTGTCATTTTCTCTTCAACCCAATCCAACCTAGACTTGGCTCCCACCACTCCACTAAACTCTCCTAGCTAAGGTCACTAATATTCTCCTTATTGCTAAAGCAAAATTGCATTCTTCAGTCTTGATCTTACCTGACCAACTGCTACTAATTTACTACATTTTCTTTCTTTGGTTTTCTAATACCACATATTTTTTTTTGTTTTGCCTCCCTCCTATGTGGCCACTTGTCTTCATAATTCAGTAGTTCAACCAATATTACAGAACACCCGTGTTTGTCAAGCACTGTATGTTAAGTGTACAACAGTGAATAAGACAACAAGGTCCTTGCCCCCAAATATATTATATTTTAATGGGGGGATTAAGTAATTTTATATAGTCTTCAAAAATAGTAGAAATAGTAGAAATTTGTAGTACTTATAAGTTTCTTGAAATCAGTGAAATCATTCTAAATGTGGCATAACTTACAGCATTATAAGTATATTTAATTTACATTTCATGTATAAGAAATACCTTTAAGGAAGTAAAGTGAAAAAGACAACTACCATCTGGATTTTCCTATAGGTTTGTGGTGAATATTAATGCAAGAAAACACAAAAAATATTCAAGGTCCTGGAAAGAATCCTTCCATGTTACATGTTATCAAGTGGAATGTTTAAAAACAGTGGCTCAAGACAAGGAAAATCTATTTCCTTAATTTACGTAAAAATAAATAATTTAGTCAGTATGAAATAAAATTTCTAAAAATTATTAATAATTAACAACATCCTGAACATACTCATCAAAACACCTAATGCTTTAAGTCTTATAGAGAATGGGGTCATTTCTTTTAAGAGTAGTTAGTCATTCACAGACAAGTAGGCAAAATGACAACAAAGAATTCTATATACATTTGTCAGGAGTATATAGTGTTTATGTTCTACAAATAAAACATTTTTATGTTCAATATTCAAATATTTTCTGATGTTAATAAAAAATACATCTTCATAACTGAACTCCTTCCAATATTAAAGATAGCTCAGGATTTTTTGTATTTAAAGGATGAGATTCAGGCTTTCTTGACAGATTACTACATTTTTGTCTAGTTTTTCCCATACAATTATTATATCTTTTAGACAAACTAATTTTAGTTGTACCCCAATTGACAATAAGATTTAAATCTTCTGGAAGTAAAGTATTTGATCTCTTCTTGTCTTCTCTTATTCTAGTACCAAAAGTCTTCTTTTGATTGTGGTTAATATGTTTACAGTCTTTGGCCATCTTCTGACTTTGACCAGTGTGGTATTTTTCACTGATACATGGGCTTTCCATTCCAGTGAGACATATAATATTCTTGTGAGCAATAGAAGGAAGAAATGTTTGAGATGACATTTTTCCAAAGGATCCAGTTGGTAAATCTTGAAGATACCTGGGGAAATGTTGGCTAATTTTATATTCATAGATTAATTTTCTTGAGTTTGAATCATCTAACTTGATAGAGAATAGATCATCTATTGTTATATTCTGATAGGTATCTGTTGGACTTTCAGGTGTATTCAACTTTTCAGAATTATGTTGAGGTATGCTAGGTAAAATTCCAACTCTATTTTGGTTTAAGACTAATCCAGTACCAGGAATAAAAAGTTCTGGTTCTTCCTGTTTTGACAGATGAGTGATGTTTGTGGTTGAAATGGATTGATGTGTGTGTCCATTTACTGCCGTATCTTTCCAGATTAAAGGGTTATATATAACTTGTCCATCAATAGGGCATGAATTGCACTTGTAGAATAACCAACTGTCAATACATTTCCTATGAAACTTAAAAAAAAGGTTATAAATTAATCAGAGATATAATTATCTTGTTTATAATGTATACATCTATGTAAATTTTTCCCAGTTGCATTATTGTGTTACTATTAAAACTATTTAGCAAGAATGGAAGATAATTATAATTTATCAAGTTTTATGGAAATATTTTGAAGACGAAAATGGAATGGGTTATGGACTGATCTCCATTTTCAACATTAAAATGGAAAGGCTTCTATGGATATCACTTTTGTAATCTTGTTAAATCCCACTACTTATTCAAGCTATTAATTTTACTGTTGCTTTCTAATGAATGAAATTTATTAATAACAAAAACAGTCATAACCAACTAGAGTTGGAAACGGATCTGATGATGGTATGGTATAAAATAACAAATCACGTTCTTGGGAAGAAAACAAACTAAGACTTTTTAAGTAAAGGTGAATCTAAAGCTAAATATTTATTTATTTATTTATTTATTTTTAAGCTAAATATTTATTTAAAGTAACTTTATTTCAGAAAAAAACTGGTTACTATATAGTGATTGAACATTAGACTTTAATTCCAGTGAATTCATTTGAAATAATAATTACATTAAATTAAACATTTGTTTCATCCAAAGAATCACAAAAACACATTATTCTATAATGTTTTTCTTTATCTGGGTAATGAAAGTAGATAAGATAGATAAAATAATCTAACTTGAAGAGCCATTTTATCTTTCCTGGATAGCATATACAGAAATGAGTCCTAATCAATAGAAATCCATCCATAGGGGACAGAGCTGCCTTCGCAATAGTCTCTGCTGCAGCTCTTCCACACATACTGTTCAATATGAACATCTCTGCACATAATACAACTAAAAAGTGAAAGTAGAGACTTAAATTGACGATTCATTTGTAAAAACCGGCCCTACAAAGAAAGTCAAACTAACATGATGTGACTTCTACCTTGTGAGTACATGGTAGCAATCTTGTATGTTGACCCAGACGAAATGCCTTCAAACAAAGTCGACACTGATAGCCTGGAGCAAGCAGCTTACTATTCTTTGTAATCAGTGAAAGAGGCAGTGACTTCACCACTTGTTTTGGTGTGTAAACTTGGCTGAATGAGAATGAGCAGAAAGACATTAATGTTTATATGTGATTATAGATCAGGTAGTAATCAGTAGCACAGGTAAATAACCTCCATATAAATAATGTAAATGAATCCAATATTTTTTGAACTGAAGATAAGAAATCTCATACATTATAAAGTCAAATAAATCAATTATATTGATGCTGAACAAGATGAACCCAATTTCAACATCAACTTCATAAATAACAAAATTTAGTCATTTCAAATAAAAACACTAAACTAAAATTTTTTGATTTGCACTTTTTAATGTCTATGAAATAAGAACAAAATTTTAATGAGAACCATATACTCAAATTATTTCAGTCTAAGCCAACACTTATTCCTTGTGTTTAGAAAAATACAACCTGAATCACGATGCCATCTGGTAGGGAGTAAGGTGTGTGGTAAGCCACATTAAATATTCTAGGCTACTGTGATAAATTGGTAGATGAGAATCTAAGAGGAAACTCATTCTCCCTTGGGGTACATGCTTACTACTTTAGTATTGTTAGACTATGTTAATGTGATTGTAAAAGTACCAACCCCATTTTTGTACCAAAAGTACCAACCAACAAAACTAAGATTAATGTAAATTAACTGCTATGTGATGCCATTAATAACTGAAAAAACAGATAAAACAAATATTAAAAACAAAACTTGGTAAAAGGTTAGACACATTCCTATTATTCCAAAGTCATTCAGAACAAAGTTCAAATACAGGACTACCTTGGAGATATTGTGGGCTTGGTTCCAGACCACCACAATAAAGTATCACAATAAAGCAAGTCAAGTGAATTTTTTGGTTTCCTAGTGCAAATAAAAGTTATGTTTACATTATACTGTAGTCTATTAAGTGTGCAATAACATTATGTCTGAAAAAGCAATGTACATACTTTATTTTTTTTAAAGATTTTACTTATTTGACAGAGAGAGAATACAAGCAAGGGTAGCAGCAGGCAGAGGGAGAGGGAGAAGCAGGCTCCCCATGGAGCAGGGAGCCTGATGTGGGGCTCGATCCCAGGACTCTGGGATCATGACCTGAGGCCAAGGCAGTCACTTAACTGACTGAGCCACCCAGGTGCCCCGTAATGTACATACTTTAACTAAAGATGCCTTACTGTTAAAAAATGCTAACATTATTTGAGCTTTCAGTGAGTTGTAATATTTTCTGGTCTTGTCTCAATGTTAATGACTGCTGACTGATCAGGGTACTGGTTGTTGAAGGCTGGGATGGCTGTAGCAATTTCTTAAAATAAGATAACAATGAAGTTTACCTCATCAAGTAACATTTCCTTTCTGTAGCATGTGATGCTGTTTGATTACATTTTACCCACAGAAGAACTTTCTTCAAAATTTGTCAATAGTCTTTTTTTTTTTTTTAAGATTTATTTACTTATTCCAGAGAGAGAGAGAGAGGGAAAGAGAGAGAGTTAGTAAGGTGAGGAGCAGAGGGAGAGAGAGAGAGGGAGAGAGAGAATCTCAAGCAGACTCCCTACTGAGCACAGAGCCCAACACAGGGCTCCATCTCAGGACCCTGAGATCATGACCTGAGCCAAAATCAAGAGTTGAATGCTCCAGCAACTGAGCCACCCACGGATCCCAAAATTTGTCAATACTCTTAAACCCTACAGCTACTTTATCAACTAAGTTTATGTAATATTCTAAATCTTTTGTTGTCATTCCAACAATTTTCACAGCATCTTCACCAGAAGTAGATTCTATCACCACTTTCTTTGCTCATTCATAAGAAGCAACTCCTCATCCATTAAAGTTTTATCATGAGATTACAGCAATTCAGTCACATCTTCAGGCTCCACTTCTAATTTTATTTCTCTTGTTATTTCCACCACACCTGCAGTTACTTCCTTCACTGAAATCTTGAACCCCTTAAAGTCATCTGTGAGGATTGGAATCAACTTATTCACAACTCCAGTTAATGTTAATATTATGACCTCTTCCCATGAATAATGTTCTTAATAGCATCTAGAATGGTGAATTTTTCCCAGAAGGTTTTCAATTTACTTTGCCCAGATCCATCAGAGGAATCACTGTGACAGCTATAGCCTTACAAAATGTATTTCTTCACTTCTGGGGAAGATGGCAGAGTAGGAGTATCCTAGGCTGATCTTATCCCATGTGTACATTTAGATAACACTTAAATCAGGTTAAATAACCCAGAAAATGACCTAAAGACTGGCAGAACAGACTTCCAACATCTAAATGAGAGAACAGTCTATACTAAAGAGGGTAAGGAGGGAAGAGATGCAAGTGGGGAGCCAAACTGACCTGTGAGATTATCTGCAGGAGGAGGGATGCCAACAGTGTGGAGATGGGCGAGGACCAGACCCCAAACTAGGCACTGCAGGCATGGGGGATCTGCACTAGGAAGACAAATCCCCATAACATTTGGCTTTGAAAACAAAAGGGACCTAACTACATGAGTCCTTACAATCAGTAGGGCTTAACAACTGGAACTTTAAAAATCAGTAGGCTTAGTTCTGGGAGAGGCAGAGGGGATAAGAAACTGAGTCTCCACCCTAAAAGGGAGAGCAAAACAAACAGTAGCACTGAGATCAGCATAGAAACAGCAGTTTAAAGAACTGGATATACAGGAAGAAGATGCATTTACTAATCTCTGAGCATGTGCTGGAGAGGCAGGGATCTTTGGGAGACTATTCCAAGAACCAAATAGCTGGTGGACATCATTTCCCTCCCCTACCTCCCAGCTAAATACATAGACATGTGTTGAAACTGGTACAGCATCAACACTCTTCACCTACCTTGCTAACAGCAGCACCCTGCCCCTGTGTTCTCTGGGGATTCACCTCCTCCAACAAGCCCTTGGCAAGAGTTCATCCAAAGAGGGACCACAAGCCTGGCAGGGTATAAGCAGCCCTGATAGGGGATGGCACCACTCCAAAGTGACTCCTGCCCCAGGGAGAGGAGAAAGTAACCATACACACCAGTTTTACTGGGCCCCAGCAGTGGGCTAGGGCAGACCTGTGGTCTGACTGCAGGCCATGCCCAACAACAAAAGCCTCCCAGGAGGTAAAAACGGGGAAAATACCTTGCAGTTCAGTGCTATGCAATTCTGGCAAAAGCCTGGTCTCACTCAACTCAAGCCCAAGGAAGCCCCAGACTAGCCCACTAATAACATAGGAACAAACCCTACCCACAACAGACAGACGACTGCAGATGACTGGACTGAAAACAAGTGCAACTCAGCCACAACATAGGGTACATGCAATCACATAGGAGATACCCCTGAAGTGCCAGGTTGTGGTGAACATGGGACATTGCACTACAGGGAATCACAGGACCTCTTTTTATAAGGCCACTACTTTCAATATAGGAGATGTAACTGACTTTCCTAACACTTAGAAACAGACACATAGAGTTAGACAAAATGAGGAGATAAAGGAATATGCCCCAAATGAAAGAACAGAAAATCATAGCAAGAGAGCTAAATGAAATGGAGATTAGTAATATGCCTGATAGATAATTTAAAGTAATGGTCATAAAGATACCACTGGACTTGAGAAAAGAGTGAAGGACTTCAGTGAGAACTGTCAACAAAGAGATAGAAAGCATAAAAAAGAACCAATAGAGATGAAGAGTTCAATAACTGAAATTAAAAATACACTAGAGGGAATAAGTTGACTAGAGAAAGCAGAAGAATAGGTCAGTGATCCAGAGGACAGAGTAATAGAAAGCAATCAAGCTGAACAGGAGAAAGAAAAATAATAATAAAAGATGAAAATAGACAAAGGGAACTCAGTGACACCATCAATTGTAATAACATTCACATTATAGGGATCTCAAAAGGAGAAGAGAGAGAAAAAAAGGCAGAAAATTTATTTGAAGAAATAATAACTGAAAACTTCCTGAATCTGGGGGAGGAAACAGAAAACTAGATCCAGGAGGCACAGAGAATCCCCAACAAAATCAACCGAAGGAGGTCCACATCAAGACACATAGTAATTAAAGTAGCAAAAAGTAGTGATAAAGAGAAATAATTTTAAAAGCAGCAAGAGAAAAGGAAGAATATAAAGGAATCCCCATAAGGCTATGAGCTGATTTTTCAGCAGAAACTTTGCAGGCCAGAGTAAGTGGCATAATATATTCAAAGTGGTAAAAGAAAAAAATCTGCAGCCAAGAATATTCTATCCAGCAAGGTATCATCCAGAATAGGAGAGATAAAGAATTTTCCAGATAAACAAAAGTTAAAAGAATTCATCACCACTAAACTAGACCTACATGAAATGTTAAAGGGGACTCCTTGAGTAGAAAGGAAAGGCCATAAGCAGGAGTAAGAAAAGTAGGAAGCACAAAAGCAGTAAATTTAAGTATATCTATAAATATCAGCCAAGGAATTGACAAAATAAAAGGATGCAAATTATGACACTATACCCCTAAAATGTGGAAGGGAGAGAAGTAAAAATTTAGTGCATTGAGAATGGGTTGAAACTTAAGTGACCACCAACTTAATATAGACTGCTATATGCATAAGATGTTATATATAAACTTAATGGTAACCACAAATCAAAAATTGGTAATAGATATGCAAAGAATAAAGAGAATCGAATCCAAGTATATCATTAAAAAAAGCCAGCAAACCGTGAGAGGAGAGAGCAAGATTACATACGAACAGAGAAGAACTACAAAAACAAACATAAAACAAATTAAAAAATGGCAATACATACCTTCAATAATTACTTTGGACACAATGCTCCAATCAAAAGACATAGGGTGATGGAATGGATAATAAAGCAAGAACTATATGCTGCCTACAAGAGATTCATTTCAGACCTAAAGACACATGCAGATTGAAAGTGAAGGGATGGAAAAGTATTTATCATGCAAATGTAAGTGAAAATAAAGCCAGAATAGCAACACTTATATCAGACAAAATAGACTTTAAAACAAAGACTGTGATAAGAGACAAAGGACACTATATAATCATAAAGGGAAAAATCCAACAAGAATATATAACAATTATAAATATTTATGCACCCAACATGGGAGCAACCAAATGCATAGGGCAGCTAATAACAAACATAAAGGAAATAATTGGTAGTAATACAATAATATTAGGGGACTTTAACACCTCACTTACATCAATGGATAGATCATCCAAACAGAAAATCAACAAGGAAACAGTAGCTTTGAATAACACATTGGGTCAGATGGATCTAACAGATATATTCAGAACATTTCATTCTAAAACAGCAGAACACACATTCTTTCCAAGCGCATATGGAACAGTCTTCAGAACAGATCACAAATTAGGCCACAAAACAGATCTCAACAAATTAAAAAAGATTGAAGTCTACCATGCATCTTTTCTGACCACAACACTATGAAACTAGAAATCAACCACAGAAAAAATCTGGAAAAAACACAAATACATGGAGGTTAAATAATATGCTATTAAATAAGGAATCAGTTACCCAAGAAGTCAAAGAGGAAATTAAAAAAATACATGGAGAAAAATGAAAACACAATGGTCCAAAATCTTTGGGATGCAGCAAAAGCTGTTCCAAGAGGGAAGGTTGTAGCAATACAGGCCTACCTCAAGAAACAAGAAACATCTCAAATAAACAACCTAACATTATATCTAAAGAAGCTAGAAAAAGAAGAACAGATAAAATCCCAAACCTGGAGAAGGAAGTAAATAATAAAGATCAGAACAGACATGAGCAAAATAGAAGTGAAAGAAACAACAGAACCGATCAATAAACTAGGAGCTCGTTCTTTGAAAAGATCAACAAAATCAATAAACTTAGCCAGACTTATAAAAAAAAAGACTCTAAATCAGAAATGATAGAGGGGAAATAACAACCAACACCACAGAAATACAAAAAATTATAAGAGAATATTATGAAAAATTGTATGCCAACAAATTGGACAACCTAAGAAGTGGATAAATTTGTAGAAACATATAACATCCCATAACTAAATCAGGAAGAAATAGAAAATTTGAACAGACCAATTGCTAGCAATGAAATTGAATTAGTAATTAAAAAAAACTACACAAAAACAAAAGTCCAGGACAGCATGGCTTCACAGGTGAATTTTACCAAACATTTAAAGAAGAGTTAACATCTATTCTTCTCAAAATATTCCAAAAGATAGAAGAGGAAGGAAAGCTCCCAAATTCATTCTACAAGGCCAGCATTACCATGATACCAAAACCGGACAGTGTCACTACAAAAAAACACTACGGGCCAATATCCCTGATGAATATAGATACAAAAGTTCTCAACAAAATATTAGCAAACCACATGCAACAATACATTACAAAGATTATTCACCATGCTCAGGTAGGATTTATTCCTGGGATGCAAGAATGGTTTAATATTTGCAAGTCAGTCAACATCATATACCACATCAACAAAATGAAGGATAAAAATCATATGATCATTTCAATATATACAGAAAAAGCATTTGACAAAGTATAACATCCATTTATAATAAAAGCTCTCAACAAAGTAGGTTTAGAGGAAACATATCTCAACATAATAAAGGTCATATATGAAAAACTCACACCTAACATCAAACTCACTGGTGAAAAACTGTGACCTTTTCCCCAGGAACAAGACAAGGATGTTCCCTCTTGGGGCGCCTGGGTTGCTCAGATGGTTACGTGTCTGCCTTTGGCTCAGGTCATGATCTCCGGGTCCTGGGATCGAGCCATGTCAGGCTCCCTGTTAAGCAGGGGAGTCTGCTTCTCCCTCTCCCTCTGCCTCTCTCCGCACTCATGCTCTCTCTCTCTCTCTTAAATGAAAAATAATAAAAAAGTATGTTCACTCTCATTACTTTTATTCAACAAAGTACTGACAGTCCTAGCTACAGCAATCAAATAAGAAAAACAAATAAAAGGCATCCAAACAGGTAAGGAAGAAATAAAACTTTTGCTATTTCCAGATGACAAGATACTATATATAGAAAACCCTAGAGTCTCCACCAAAAAACTATTAGAATCAATAAATGAATTCAGTAAGGTCACAGGACACAAAATCATGTAGAAATCTGTTGCATTTCTATACACTAATAATGAAGCAGCAGAAAGAAAATTTAAGAAAAATCCCATTTAAAATTGCACCAAAAATAACAAAATACCTAGGAATAAACTTAATCAGGAGGTGAAAACTATAAAACATTGATGAAAGAAATTGAAGATGACACAACAAATGGAAAGACATTCCATGCTCATGGAAGAACAAATATTGTTAAAATGTCCATACTACCCAAAGCAATCTATAGACTTAATGTATTTTTCTAGATTTTTATAGATATATAAAAATATCAACATCATTTTTCACAGAATTAGAAGAAACAATCCTAAAATTTGAATGGAACCACAAAAGGCCCTGAATAGCCAAAGCAATCTTGAAAAAGAAGCTAGAGGTATCACAATTCCAGATTTCAAGTTGTATTACAAAGCTGTAGTAATCAACACAGTATGATACTGGCAGAAAATTAGACAATGGAACAGAATAGAAAATCTGGAAATAAACCCACAATTATATGGCCAGTTAATCTTCAACAAAGAAGGCAAGAATATGCACTGGAAAAAAGTCTCTTTGATAAATGGTGTCTGGATAACTGGACAGCTATATGCAAAAGAATGAAACTG
The DNA here is from genome assembly GCF_002201575.2 of Neomonachus schauinslandi. Taxonomy (NCBI): domain Eukaryota; kingdom Metazoa; phylum Chordata; class Mammalia; order Carnivora; family Phocidae; genus Neomonachus; species Neomonachus schauinslandi. Next base: position 146,523,480 of record NC_058405.1, read on the forward strand.
GACCAAACTTTTACACCATATACAAAAGTCAACTCAAAGTGGATTAAAGGCCTAAATGTGAGACCTGAAACCATAAAAATCACAGAAAAGAGCACAGACAGTAATTTCTCAGACATTGGCAGTAACAACATCTTTCTAGATATGTCTCCTCTCTTTTTTAAAAAAAAATTTATTTATTTTAGAGAGAGAGAGAGTGCACAAGTCGGGGGAGGGGGCAGAGGGAGAGAGAGAATCTATAGTGGACTTAGTGCTGAGCATGGAGCCCGATGTGGGGCTCAATTCCATGACTCTGAGATCATGACCTGAGCCAAGATCAAGAGTCTGATGCTTGACTGACTGAGCCACCCAGGTGCCCCTCTAGATATGTGTCTTTGAGGCAAGAGACAAAAAAGCAAAAATAAACTATTAGGATTACATCAAAATAAAAAGCTTCTGCACAGCAAAGTAAACAACCAACAAAACTAAAGACAACCTACTGAATGGAGGAAGAAATTTGCAAATGACATATCTGATAGTATCGAAAATATGTACAGAACTTTTACAATTCAACATGAATAAAATAATCTAACTAAAAAATGGGCAGGGGGCACCTGGGTGGCTTAGTCGGTTAAGCTTCTAGCTCTTGGTTTTCTGCTCAGGTCATGATCTCAGGGTCATGAGATCCAACTCCGTGTCAGGCTCCATGCTCAGTGTGGAGTCCGCTTGGGATTCTCTCCCTCTCCTTTTGCTCCTCCCCCCCACTCTCTAAGTAAATAAAATCTTAAAAAAAAAAAATTAAAAAAATTAAAAATGGGCAGAAGAAGACATGAACGGACATTTCTCTAAAGAAGACTTACAGATGGCCAACAGGCACATGAAAAGATGCTCAACATCACTCATCATCAGAGTAACGCAAATCAAAATCACAATGGGATATCACCTCACACCTGTCAGAATGGCTAAAATGAAAAACACAAGAAACAAGTGTTGGAAAGGATGTGGAGTAAAAGGAACTATCTTGTACTGTTTGTGGGAATGCAAACTGGTGCAGCCCCATTATGGAAGACAGTATGGAGGTTCCTCAAAAAATTAAAAATAGAAATACCCTATGATCCAGTAATCACACTATTAGTTATAGACCCAAAGAATATGAAAGCATTAATTTGAGAGAATATATGCACCCCCATGTTTACTGCAGCATTATTTAAAACAGCCAAATTCTGGAAACAACCCAATGTCCACTGATAGATGAATGGACAAAGAAAAAGTATACACACACACACACACACACACGCAGGTGCACACACACGCACACACACATATGCACACACACACACGCACACTGGAGTATTACTCAGCCATAAGAAAGAATGAAATCTTTGTCATTTGCAACAACATGGGATGTAGAGGTTATAATGTTAAGTGAAATAAGCCAGAGAAAAACAAATACCATATGATTTCACTCCTATGTGGAATTTAAGAAACAAAACAAAGAAAAGCAAAGAACAGAGAAAAAAAGGGACAAACCAAAAAACTCTTAACTCTAAAGAACAAAAGGGTGGTTACCAGAGGGGAGGTAGGTGGTGGGATGGGTGAAGTAGGTGAAGGGGATTAAGGGTACACTTATCATAATGAGCACTGAGTAATGTATAGACTTGTTGAATCACTATATTGTATATCTGACACTAACACAACACTGTATTTAACAGTTAAACTGCATTTAAGTCTTGGAATTAAAATTTTAAAAATTTATTTCTTAAATAATAAGACTTGAAAGTCAAAATTACTCATTAATTCATGGGTTGCTGAATGGATGTTGTGTTAGCAGGCATGAAAACAACATTACAATAGCAATGTCAAAGATCATAGATCACCATAAGAAATATAATAACAATCTGAAAAAGTTTGAAATATTGCAAGAATTACCAAAATATGATACAGAGACATGAAGTGAGCAAACGCTGTTGGAAAAATGACACCGAGATACTTGCTTGATATGGGTTATCGCAAACCTCCAGTTTGTAAAAAAAATGCAATATCTGCAAAGTATGATAATGTCAAGTGCAATAAAACAAGGCATGCTTATATTTTGCAGAAAAGTTTATATTTCTTATCACTCTACAGATATACTTCCATCATACTACAACAATTGCTTTTACCTAGGTCATCTAATTGTCGACTAAAAAAACAACTGTGTATTTTTATTACTTAAGGTTGTAACCATACTTTATCTTGAAATTATCTCCTTTTATTTATTCCACTTTCTCTACCTAGAATGCCTTTCTACCCTAATGTTCTTTTGCTTCTACCTATAATATCTTCAAAACCTTTAGTTACACAATTTGTCACTCTAATGGGTTGGTGTGATACCTAGCCAGAACCAGAGGAAATGGAGATGGAGAGCCTTTGCATAGGCTTATTACACACCCGCAAGGTATTTTATGCTCTGCAAGAGCTGTGGTCTACAAAGTGTGTGAAGTGCCCATCGGACATGGGTAAACATCCATTGGGTTGGACAGAAACATGTGTGTGTTTGTGTTAATGAGAACAAGCACAATTTTTATTTAGATAATTCACTGAAATTATTTTTTAAAAATGAATTTTATCTTATCCTTTCAAAATGACCTCTTTTGTATATGTTTTATAGTGTACCCAATATGTTAATAATACACAGCTTATTTAATTTTCTTTAATGAAGAATATGACAAAAAATCTGGAGGTTTACCCACTAATAAACAGCCAATCAGTGTTATGACATACAACCAATCTGCTCAGCATTCTTCCTCCATGAGGGTGAAATAGTGGGGGAATGAGGAAGAAAAGACTTCCTTCCCCTGGAGGTCAATCACTTCAAAGCAAATATCAATCCCCCTGCATTTTTTTAAATAACTTATATCAGTTTTAATTTTACATTTATTTAGACAATCATTTATTTACTGAGGGAACTACTATATCCCTAATAGCTAGTAGAATCTCTGGTGGGATTAATAATAATAGACAACATTATTTGAATATTTGCTGTGTGTATTAACTCATTTTATAGTCACAAAATTCCTATGAGGTTGGATTTTATAATTATTCACATTTTAAAGATGAAAAAAACGTGGCAGAGAGAAGTGAAGTAATTAGCACAAAAGTCACATGGCCAACTTGTAGTTGTACAAGGATTGGATTCAGGCAGTCTGACTCTAGAGTCTTTCTCTTTGCTTGCATAATAATGTTAACATATGGTTCATATTTACTGAATAAAGGAACTTATAAAATTAAACTGAAAAATTATTTAAATGTTCCAAGTCATAAAAGAAATGTAAGCTTCACTGAGAATCTCACCCTTGCTTTCCTTGAAAATGTGGCATCTTCTCTTCTATCTCATTTTTAATGTCTACATATTTTGCAGTTGCATCTGATCCTTTTTCTAGTGATCTCCATCTTTGATTTCTCTTCTATAATAGGTAAAAATAGGTGTTACTTTGCAAATCATGGAGATTTTAATTTTGTGGATTAAAATCAGTTGTGTATCAACATGATGTGAATAACAAAGACTCATTTAAAAATACACCTTTTTTAACATTAAAAAAATTACAAATTATTAGTGAGTCTAACATACTGTTGCACAGCTACTATAATAACGTTACTTTTTAAGGTAAAAACATTAATCAATAATGGTAATTGTGGATGTTTTATCTTTTTTTGTGGATGTTTTATCTTGCATAATAAGTAGAAGGTAGCATTTTTATTCAGCAACAGGAGACACTTCTAAGTGTACAGTTCAAATGATTGCAACATTTTATTATTGTTGATGTAAGAAATTTTAAAACCATTAAGTGGTTGTCAATAAGTTAGATCAATTTGAAACACTGAGTTTTTTTAAGAAATGAATATTCAAGTTTAGTGGCTGTAACTCCTGTACTTAAGATTTATGTATGATATCACCAGATGTTTGTTAATTGTGTTAGTTTTGTAAACTACCAAAGTGATAACTGGTTGCCTTGTACATTCCTATGAGAGTTCTCATAAAAATTTGGTCTTAGGTTTTTATTAAAAAACAATCAGCTCTATTACCAAGTGTTATCTATTCTTATCATTCTTAGATTTACTTTACTTAGATTTACAATAGGACAAATACAAACACCATATAAAATTCAAGATGGATATGGTACCTCACGAAATGTAAATGGGTGAGAAAGATGGCAGCAGCTATCAAAACATTCCTGGCATAAGTGGTATTCTATACATTTGGTACACCTAAAAATACAAAAGGCCAAGACATACAAGAAAAAAATTCAATTATTTTGATGGTTTTGGTGAACAATTCCTGCCAAAATTTCCTGGGAACTAGGCAAATAGGACAAAGACCCATATTATCTGATCCGTATTAGCTTCCTACTGCAACTGTAACAAATTATAATAAATTTAGCAGCTTAAACAACACAACTTTATTATTTTATAGTTTTGTAGGATAGAAGTCTGACATGGGTCTCAAGGAACTAAAATCCAGGTGTCGGCAGGATTGCATTTGTTTCTGGAGGTTCTAGAGGGGATCTGTTTCCATAGTCACATTTCCCTCTGACTCTCTTTTTGCATCCCCTGTCCACTTTTAAGAACCTTTGTGATTACAGTGGGTCCAGACAATCAAGAACAATCTCCTTATTTCAAGGTAAAGCATTTAACAATCTTAATTACATCTGCAACCTGAATTTCTCTATGACATGTAACCTAATATATAGGTTCTGAGCATAAGAATGCAGACATATTTGGGAGGACATTATTTTGTCTACCACACATCCCTTTCATGATTTGTTCCCACAATATCTTAGCTTTCATTTATTTCTTTCTCTAAATTCCTATAGGATTTATAGCCTATTAGATATCTATCGTTTGATTATCCAGTGTTTTCCAATTGCTTCATAAAGAATTGTACTTAGGAGAATACTTCTTGAAAACAGGAATTATATTCCCTCTCTTTCCTCACAACATAAATTATTCTCAAAGGACAGTGTAGAGCAGTGGGCAGGGAGCAAAACAGTGGAGAATGCCTGTATTTGGAACAATTCTCCCCAGTGCCAATTTGGCATGCAGATTATTTTGAGCTGAAGTCAATCAAGGCCAAAAGGACTCAGGAAGAGCTTTTTATCTCCCCCTCAACTGCCTAAAGGAATTTAGATAGAGGCTTGGTCCAGAAAGAGAGCTATCACCAAAGATAACTACAAAAGGTCTGGTAAGCTGGAGGGAGCTCAGCGGGGCCTGTTTGTTCAAATTCCTCTTTGTGTTCCATTGTTTCTGCAAGGCATGACAAACATTTGCTCTTCCCATCTTCCCATAGATTGTCTTCTTTCCCTTTGAAGCCCCAGGCCCCTACCCTCTTCTTCTTAGCTGAGGATGGCTTATAAGCCTCAACTGCTAGTCTTTGAACCTCTCATGTCAATGTGAGGCTCCCACATGAACAAATTAAAATTTTTTTTCCTGCTATTAATCTGTCTTATGTCAGTTAAATTAATAGACCAAATAAAAGAACCTAGAAAGGGATAGAAAAATTTTTCCTCCTGTGCAAGAGGTAGTAGGAAGAATCATCCTCAAAGACAGAAAGAGCAGTCAGAAAGCTCAGAGTAATAGAGGAGTGCACTATCATTAACAAAATGCTTAAAAGAAAGATTTGAAATAGTCTACTAAGGCCACACACTAATCATCTGAGGAATAGGCAACAATGAGGACTGAGAATTTTACACCATGGCCAATTCACGTCCTCATCCCCCATAGTTGTTCCTCCCAATCCTCTCTTTCACACGTTATCTTCACTCTTTACTGTTTGGATCCATACCTCTTGAAAACAATGGCTGCTAAAACCAAAGATCAAGTCCTTCCTTTTTCTAGAACTCTGTTTAACCAACATTCCTGACACTAGCTGAACACGTGCTAAAACTCTACAAAAATTTTCCCCTTCTTCAATTTATTGGAGCCTTCTCAGGCCAGTTATTTTCCAATAAAGACTTTTACTTATAGTGATCCAGTTGATTTTATTCTATGTGACACATAGAGAAAACAGAACTGAAACACTTCAAAGCAGAAAAGTTACCATTTGTTGATGGGAGTGATAAAAAAAGTTTTATGGTTTTATAAGAGGGTTCTAAAATATATTAATTGGGCTCATCATAATGTATTTCTAGGAAGACTGAAAAAACGAATCTATTTTCTTAACATACAGTTAAGCTAAAATTTTAGTTAAAACACAAATTTCCCAAGCACAGCAATTAATTGATGTTTTAGTGTGGCAATTCTGGGAAAGTTGGGGATTATTTACAAAAGTAAAAAAACCTGTTTTCTCTAACATTTATCTTATTGTTGTTGAGGTATAGGATTAAATTAAAAAAAATATGTACTCATTGCAATTTCGAGTTTGGGAAACTCAATTACATATTCAGTCAATCTAGTCAATATCCCTCTAGCTCAATCCTAGGAGTGTTTGGCAATGATTTCACTGATGGTCCAAAGGAAATTATAGAAGTTGGGAGGTCTAGAAGTTGAGGGTTCTGAGTTTGGAAACTCATTTAGGCCTGTGTCCTGAGCTTCCAGGACAGGAAGCTCCTTCAGACTCTCAATCTAGACTGGAGTACAAAGCCAATATCCTTGTGTAAGTGAAGAAAATAAAACAATAGAATTTTTGAGGTACTGGGCTAACATAAATCACCAGTCTGGAAATCCTAAATAAGCAACCATCACCTAAGGCAAACACACTATATAGAGAAGGAAGAAGGCAGTCTAACTGACCAGTATCCCAGTGCTCCAAGTTTCCTAAAGTTAAAAAAAAAGTTAGAATACATGTTTATAATTTTACTGATGACACTTACTTATAACATTTCCCCTCAATTGGAAATTGTTTACAGTTATTACAGGGAATTCCAAGGTGTTTGTCCAGTCGCTCTTTTTCAGCTGCAGTCACAAGTTTGCTAGAGTTTTTGAATTCTTCTAAAATAAGTTTTAATGGTGCAAACTCTTTCCTGCACAGAGGACATTTCAACATGGAAGTGTTTGAAATCATATCCTGATAATTAGCTAGGATCTTCATGCATTTTATATGAATGCTATTGCCACAGCCAAACCTGTTAGAAATAAAATATGAGTTTACCACTTGCATATATCAAAGTTACATATATTTATATAAATAAAACTTCCTGTGCTATCATCTTTATTTCCCATAAAAATAGATTCTGAACTGACTTTCCAGATATAGCTTGATTATACACATAAACACTATCTTATCTACCTGTATAATCTATCATCTTTAATTTAATACATTAGAATTCTTAACAAATTCTCCCTCATTCCAATGAAATGGTGGTTTAAACAATTTTGCATCATTAGAATATTTTTCTTTTTTTAAGATTTTATTTTTAAGTAATCTCTACCCAGTGTGGGGCTTAAAACCACAACCCTGAGATGAAGAGTCGCATGTTCCATTGACTGAGCCAGCCAGGTGCCCCAATATTTTTCATTTTAAAAGCGAGAATAAATATAATCTTAACAAAAGGAAAATTATAACAATAATTATTGTTTTTTAAATAAAAAGCATGAGAGCAGGGGTATCACCTCATTTTTCTAGAAATCACACAATATGTGGTTGTACCTGATAAATATCTACTGAGAGAAATAATATTTTGGGAAATAGTAAATAATTTAAAAACATGCAATAGAAGCAGCCATATGAAAAACTACATAGATTAAAATTTTGGCCAATAATCAGGAGTAAGAAAATGAAAAATTCAATAACAAATGGTTGCCCAAATATTCAAGTCCAACTTTACAGGGCCTCAAAGAATAGTATGAATATGACACTCTTAACAAATGTTTGCATATAGGTAAACATTTCAATTACTTAGGTTTAAAGATAGAATTTTGAGACACTGAAAAGAATTTTTATAATATTAAAGTACTACCTTTACTCTCAGAAAATTCTTTGTAACTGGTCTAAGCCATGGCATTTATTCACGTGTATAAAAGAGAAATGTGAAAATTATCCTACTTTAATAACTTAAAGTGGAGAGGGGAAATAAAATGGAGTTAAGTTTTAATTTTCACCCTTTATAATGTAGCCTAGAAATATTTAGAGTAAGAACAGGACCTCTCACAGCAGATATGTTAGGAAACAAAAGGCCAATTAAATATAAACTAAGTAATAGGTAAAGCTTTTTGTTGTTTCTCTATCAACACGTCTCATAACAATCAATTACAAACATATTAAATTACAATTTTTTCATAAGCTTTAAACATCCAAAGGAAAAAACATGTAGAAGCCTGGGAAGATGGCAAAATAGGAGAATCCTGAGCTCACCTTGTCCTGACACAATACTGACATACACACTGACATAATAGCCACATCAGTGCAATTAACTCAGAAACAACCAGAAGACTGACTGGAAGAACAGACTTTTCACAGTTAATCACAGAGCGAGTGCAACATTGAAAAGTGTGAGAGGAGCAGTGATATGGCCAGGAACTACACCCATCGGGAGACTAACCGCAAATGGGAGGGACACCACAAGCATGGAGAAGTGGAAGGATCAGACCCCACACCAGGCACCCAAGGCCCAGGGAACTTGCATTGGGAAGACGAGTCTCCATACATTTGGCTTTGAAAACCAGTAGGGCTTAACATCATCAGTTTTTACAGTCAGTGGGGCTTAGCTCCAGGAAAGCCAGAGGTTGAAAGGAAACTGAGTCCCCTCCCCACCCTTAAAGAGCCAGCATAACATATAACTGAGATGATATACAGCAAAAAAAGCAGTAGTTTGAAAAACACCTGGGGTATCATGAAGGAGATTGATTTACTAATTTCAGAACATGCCCCAGAGGGGCAAGGATCATTAGGAAACTTCTCCAAGAACTAAAGAGCTAATGGGCACCATTTCTATCCTCCCCCATCCCATAGGCTAGATAGCTGGATGCTTGCAGGAACCAGCACAAACACTCTCCAACTATTTTGCTATCACAGTGCTTCCTGCCTCCACATTATGCTGTGGAGCCATGCTAACCAACTTGTCCCACTTAGCAGGTGTCCCTAGAAAGTAGCTGCTGGCCTAACACACTCTGTAAGCAGTCCTGGCAGGGACAAGCACCACTCCAAAGTGACTCCTACCCTGAGGAGAGGGGAAGATAACTACACACACCAGTGCACCCACAGTCCCTGCAGCCAAACCTTATAGCTAGCAGCTCAGAGATTGCCCTGCCAATCAGTGCAACTGCAGCACTGGCACACAGATTGGGGGCAGGCATGAGGTCTGACTTATGGCCCCATCCACCCATGAAAGCCTCTCAGGGGACAAGGCACGGAGAGTAGGCTACAGATCAGTGTGATGACAGCCCCAACAGGGATTGGCGGTAGGCATGTGGTCTGGCTTCTGGCTCCATGTACCAATGAAAGCCTCTCAGGTGACAGTACAAGACAGTGCCCTGCAGTTCAGTGTGACTGCAGCTCCAACAGAAAGGACAAGGGCAAGCATCCAGTGTGACTATTAATACTGCCCAACTAAAAGCCTAGTGCTTTTAGATGGGTTTAAACCTAAGTGATCAACTTATATATACTTTTAATAGACTTTTATATGCATAAGATATTATATGTGAACCTAATGGCAAACATACATTAAAAAAACTATAAATGATATAGAAAAAATAAAGAGAAAGGAATCTAAGCATACTATAAAAGGAAGGCATCAAACCACAACAGAAGAGAGCAAGAGAAGAAGAAAGGAATGGAGAAGAACTACAAAAACAACCATAAAACAAGTAACAAAATGCCAATAAGTACATACATATAATAATTACTTTAAATGCAAATGAAATAAATGTTCCAATCAAAAGATGGTGAGTAAATGGATTAAAAAAAAAGACTCATCTATATGACACCTTCAAGAAACTCACTTCAGACTTAAAAACATACGCAGACTGAAAATGAAGAGATGGAAAACCACTTACCATGCAAATGAAAGTGAAAAAAAGCCAGGGTACCAATACTTATATTGGACAAAATAGACTTTAAAACAAAGACTGTAGCAAGAGAAAAAGAAGGACATTACATAATGATAAAGGGAACAATCCAACAAGAGGATTTAACAACTGTAAATGTTTATGCATTCAACATGGGAGCACTAAATACATAAAGGAACTATTAACAGACTTAAAGGAAGAAATTGACAGTGATACAATAATAGTAAGGGACATTAACACCTCACTTACATCAATGGATAAATCAGCCAGATGGAAAAATCAACAAGGAAATAGTGGCTGTCAATGACACAATGGGCCAGATGGACCTAACAGATACTCAGAACATTCCATCCAAAAACAATAGAATACAGTTTTTTCAAGTGCACATGGAATAATCTCTAGAATAGGTTGCATATTAGGCCACAAACAAGTCTGAATAAATTAAAAAAGATTGAAATCATATCATGCATGTTTTCTGACCATAACAGTATGAAATTAGAAATCAAACAGAAGAAAAAATCTGGAAAGAACAAAAATAAATGGAGGCTAAATAACATGCTACTAAACAATGAGTGGGTTAATCAAAATATAAAAGAGGAAATAAAAAATGCATGGAGACAAATGAAAATGAAAACACAATGATCCAAAATCTTTGCGACGCAGCAAAAGCTGATCAAAGAGGGAAATTTATAACAATACAGACATACCTCAAGAAGCAAGAAAGATCTCAAACAACCTAACCTTATAGCTAAAGGAGCTAGAAAAAGAACAAATCCCAAAGACAGTAGAAGGAAGGAAATAAAGTTTAAAGCAGAAATAAATGAAATAGAGACAAAAAAAACAAAAAACAAAACAACAACAACAACAAAAAAACAAAACCTCCTCAAACAATAGATCAATGAAACCAGGAGCTGGTTCTTTGAAAAGATCAATAAAATTGATAAACTTTTCATCAGACTCATCAAGAAAAAGTGAGAGAGGACTCAAATAAATAACATCAGAAATAAAGGGGAAAAAAAACACAACCAATGCCACAGAAATACAAAGAAATATAAGAGAATATTATGAAAAATTGTATGCCAAAAGATTGGGCAATGTAGAAGAAATGGATAAACTCCTAGAAACATAACACCTTCCCAAACTGAATCTACTTCCAATAAGAAATAGAAAATTTAGACCAATTACTAGCAAGGAAATTGAATCAGTAATCAAAAAATTTCCAGCATACATTTAAAGAAGAGTTAATACCTATTGTTCTCAAACTTTTCCAAAAAATAGAAGAGGAAAGAAAGATTCCAAATTAATTCTACAAGGCCAGCATTACTCTGACACCAAAACCAGATAAAGATACTATAGAAAAAGAGAAGTACAGGCCAATCTCTCTGATAAACACAGATGCAAAAATCCCCATCAAAATATTAGCAAACCAAATCAAACAATACATTAAAAAATGATTCATCACAATCAAGTGAGGTTAATTCCAGGGATACAAGTGTGGTTCAATATTCATAAATCAATTAACATGATATATCATATTAACAAAAGTTAGGACAAAAAAATCATCTCAACAGATGCAGAAAAAGATTTGACAAAGTACAACATCCATTCATGATAAAAACTCTCAACAAAATAGGTTTAGAGGGAACATTTTTCAACATAATAAAGGCCATATGTGAAAAACCCACACTAAAATCATACTCAATAGTGAAAAACTAAGAGCTTTTCCTCTAAGATCAAGAATAAGACAAGGATATCCACTCTCACCATTTTTATTCAGCATGGTACTGAAAGTCCTAGCCATAGCAATCAGGCTAAAAATAAATAAATGACATCCAAATTGGTAAGGAAGAAGTAAAACATTCAGTATTTGCAGATGACATAATACTATCTAGAGAGAACCTTACAGAGTCCACCAAAAAACACTAGAACTAATAAATAAATTCAGTAAGGTCACAGGATACAAAATCAATATATAGAAATCTGTTGCATTTCTCTATACTAATAATGAAGTAGCAGAAAGAGAAATTAAGAAAACAATCCCATTTACAATTGCATCAAAAAGAACAAAATACTTAGGAATAAATTTAACCAAGGAGGTGAAAGACCTGTACTCTGAAAACTCTAAAACTTTGATGAAAAATATTGAAGATGACACAACAAATGGAAAGAGTCCACATTCTAGGATTGAAAGAATACTATTAAAATGTCCATACTACACAAAGCAATCTACAGAATCAATGTAATTTCTATCAGAATACAAACATTTTTCACAGAACTGGAACAAATCATCCTAAAATTTGTATGGAACCACAAAAGACCCCAAATTGCCAAAGCAAACTTGAGTGAGTAAAACGAAGCTGGAGGTATTACAATTCCAAATTTGAAGATATAAACAAACTTGTAGTAATCAAAACAGTATAATACTGGCACAAAAATAGACACACAGATCAATAGAACAGAATAGAGAGCCCCAAAATAAACCCACACATATATGGTTAATTAACCTACAACAAAGGAGGCAAGAATATACAATGAGGAAAAGACAGGTTTTTCAACAAATGGTGCTGGGAAAACTAGACAGCTATAGGCAAAAGAATGAAACTGGACCCCTTTCTACACCATATGCAGAAATCAACTCAAAATGGATTAAAGACCTAGATGTGAAATCTGAAACCATAAAAATCCCCAAAGAAAACATAGATAGTAATTTCTTTGACATCAGCCACAGAATCATTTTTCTAGATATGTCTCCTCAGGCAAGGGAAACAAAAGCAAAATTAAACTATTGGGACTACATAAAAATTAAATGCTTTTTGCACAGCAAAGGAAACCATCAACAAAACCAAAAGACAACCTACTGAACGGGGGAAGATATTTGCAAGTGGTATATCTGATAAGGGTTAATATCTAAAATATATAAAAAAACTTATACAACTCAACACCAAAACCCCCCAAATAATCTGATTAAAAATGGGTAGAGGATCTGAATAGACATTTTCCCAAAGCAGTAACAGAGATAGTTGACAGACACAGGAAAAGATGCTCAAGATCACAAATCATCAGGGAAATGCATATCAAAACCACAATGCGATATCACCTGATACCTGTCAGAATGGCTGAAACAAAAAACACAAGAAATAACAAGTATTGGTGAGGATGTGGAGGAAAAAGAACCTTCATTCACCATTGGAAATGCAAATTTGTGTAGCCACTGTGGAAAGCAGTATGGAGGTTCTTCAAAAAATTAAAAATAGAATGACCATGATTTAGTAATTTCACTAAAGGTAGTTTACTGAAGGAAAACAAAAACATGAATTCAAAAAGATAATGTACCTCTATGCCTATTGCAGCATATTTCCAATAGCCAAGTTATGAAAGCAACCCAAGTGTCCGTTGATAGATGAATGGATAAAGAAGGTATGGTACACATACACACACACACATACACACACACAGAGAATGGAATATTACTCAACCATAGAAAAGAACGAGACCTTGCCATTTTCAACAACATAGATTAACCTAGAAGGTATATTCTTAAGTGAAATAAATCAGCAGAGAAAGACAAATACCATATGATTTCATTCATATGTGGAATTTAAGAAACAAAAGAAATGAACAAAGAAAAAAGACAAGCAAAATACCAGACTCTTTTTTCTTTTTTTTTAAAGATTTTTATTTATTTATTTATTTATTTATTTATTTATTTTTGAGGGGGAGAGAGAGAGAGAGGAGAACAAGTGGGGAGGAGGGGCAGAAGGAGAGGGAGAAACAGATTCTCTGCTGAGCAGGGGATGCCCCAGCCCAACATGGGACTCCATCCAAGGACCCTAGGATCATGACCTGAGCCAAAGGCAGATGCTCAACTGACTGAGCCACCCAGGTGCCCAAAATACCAGACTCAAATACAGAGAAGAAACTGGATGTTGTCAGAGGGGAGATGAGTAGTGGAATGGGTGAAACAGATAAAGGGGATTAAGAGTACACTTATCTTGATGAGTACTAAGTAATGTATAGAATTGTTGAATCATTATATTGTATACCTGAAACTAATATAATGCTATATTTTAATTATACTTCAATAAAAAAGAGAAAGAAAAAACATGTCACCTGCAAAACGTGACAGGAAGCTTTTTCTCTAAAAGTACTTCTTGACAAATTGAGCAGATATCATCTGAACCAATTTCCTTCTGTTTAATGTACCCATCTTCTTCTATATGCACAGTTTCATTATTTGTTCCTTGTTGGGGAGTTTGAACTCGATGTATCCCTCGAAGCAAGTTACTGATTTCTCCTTCCACAAGACCTAACTGCAAAGCAGCTAGTGAAAAATCCCAAAGTATTAAAATTCAGTGGCAAAATTGGAGATACAGAAATGTAATAACTTATGCTGAAAGTTACCAGATAAAATATCAGAAAGACAGTTTTGATTCAATTACTACACCTACATTTGCCACTTTTTGTACTTTTTCAGAACCAAAAGGTCAGGAAAGAGTCATTTATAAAGAGAATGGAAGTTACCTTTTTTTCTTGTAACTGAAAAGAGTCAGTGAAAATATTGCATTTTATAAAGATTTTGGATTAATTATATGATAGTGCTCATCCTTGGATTGGTGTTATAATCATGTCTTACATATTGATCTGTTCAACTTGCCCATAAACAAATATTTTATCAACATAGAATCAGAAGAAATGGGCAAAACATGAAGGGGAAACAGGGATATTTGAGTAGTTAGTAAAATTAATATTTGTTATATGAATAATGAATGAATGGATAAGAGGAGAGCAAGACTCAATTAATTGTGCCTATTCTCCTGTCTTGGTTTTATGTTTGTACAAGAGTGTCTTGGTAGCCACATCCTTCACAGATTTGGTTAGTATTCCTCAGGACAATCTATTACAAACTATGTTGTTTATAACCTTGGGATGTGCATTCTTTGAATTATGAATTTTCTACATCCTGCTGTCTTTATAAGAAATTATTTTCTAATACATATAGCTTTGATCAGGACATCCTAGATTCTTTGTTCCCTGGCCCATCCCAGGCTCTTTTCCTTTTCTCTCTCCTTAACATGCCATAATTTAAATGTCATCGGTTATTGGTACCCCTGAATTCTATTCATTTTATACATCCTTTAATACATTTAGTACATTCTTTAATAAATTTTAAAAATATTTGCAAGATAATGAAAAGCTTCATTTTTCTGGAAAGTCTCCCAATTAAACACTAAAAATACTGAAAACATCATAGATACATTTCAATACAGAAAACTCTGTTCCTTGTATGAGGTGGGGTGGCAGGTGGAATGTAAGAGGGTAACATACTTTAATTAACCATTACTTTGGAGGATGAGGTCTATTTGTCACAGAGAGCAACATCTGCTCTCTAAAAAAATGGGGAGGAAAACGAAGGACAAAAATTGTGCTTTTGGGAATAAAGATTTTCTAGGGCAGCGGAATTACTGAAACATAAAAGTTCGTAAGAGGAACTGGCCATAAACTGTCCTATGTGGTAAAATATGAATTGGAAAATGCAAGGGAGAAACAAACTGTTCTGAGATAATTTGGAAAAATTAATGTATGAGACTATGAAAGAATATTCTTTTATAAAGAAGGCAAGACAGCTAACCTATCAGAAGGCAATGGAAGATGTTCAGTTTCATCAACATCAAAGAAAAGTGAGTTGAAATACGATTGAGGCACAGACACAGAATAAATATTGCTATTGAATAAGCACTGATAAATAAATGAAATGTTGTTCCCCTTATGCTATTTCTTTTTGTATTTATTTAAGTTATATGAAGGCATTTTAGATCTTCTAAGGGTATGTTAGATGTATGGGAGAATGGAAACTATTTTCTTATTTAAGTTTACTAGGAATGAATAGATTATAATGAACCTTGTATCTGGTATTGTTTCATGTTTTGTATGATAGCCTTTTTTCTAAAACTATAGAAATATTATTAACATTTCAAAGTATTTCTATGTATTTTTAAATTATTTTCTTTGGGGACTTAAGTATTTTGTTCATGTCTTTCATTATATGATTAAGTAATAATATGACCTAATATGAATCCCAAAGCAAAACTAGCAGAAAATTGATACAGTGCTGAAGTTGCAAATCAGCAAAAGTATTTTAAAGACCAATTTGGTAATACATATGGGTGGTAGACATAAAAATATTAATACTTTTACTCTAAAATCCAATTACTGAGACTTTATGCTAAAGAAATGATTGAAAGAAGAGAAAGCTTCATGTACAAAGAATATAACAAGTAGTTTGAAATAAGTTACATGACTAACAATAGAAGAATGTTAACTAAATTATGATATACCATATCCAGTGGAATAATGTTAGCCATCGATGACTTTAATTACAGAGATTACGCAGCATTGAAAATGCTCATAAAGTAACAGTGTGTGATAAAAGCAGAAGACAGAATTCCCACGGAGTATTAGGCATACATAAATATAAACTCAAAAAGGAAGAATGATAAAAGTTTATTTTATATTTGTAGTGGGAATTATAAAAAATTTCCTTAAATGTGGTTCTTATTTGATCTGTAAATATTTAACTAAAAAAGGAACAGACGGCATTAACTAGACAAAAAGAAAAAGAGAAAAGGGAGGAGAAGAGAAGAGCTCAAAAAGTCTACTTTATACTTTGCGTTCTGTCTGTTGTTAGCATTGGAACTTTTAGAATCTCCCTTATAAAAGAAGAGAGGGGAGTTGGATAAACTAAAAGTTTCTCTAATGTCAACATTTATAAAATGAAGAGAGGGATAAGTTTCAACTCTTAGTTATTTGTCCCTCAGCTCTCTATAAAAAGTAAACTATCAAAAAAAAAAACAGACATTGTATTTAGAAGGAACTATTAGGTGATAAATGCAGGGTTTGCTGTAAAACATTTGGTGGGTGATAAGAAAAGAATGTTCAGTGTTCAAAACTGATATCTTTATTATAAAATTCCTGTGTAATCATCTTTGTAAGTCCTCAAAAATAAGTCTCATGTTTTTGATATGGAGCATTAGAGTGTAAATATTTGTTTCCTGATGTGTTTTGGAAGAATCTAGGAATGATATTCAAAATACTCTTCCCTCATTACTAATAACCATCTCCTCCATTACGTACAAACTTTACATAATCTTAATGAATAACTGTTTATAGCTTTCTTCAAATTACTTTAATTTTCATATATGTTTGTTCTAGTTTTCATTTAAATGATAAATTTTAAGATGTGCAAATAG
This sequence comes from Neomonachus schauinslandi, assembly GCF_002201575.2. NCBI lineage: Eukaryota > Metazoa > Chordata > Mammalia > Carnivora > Phocidae > Neomonachus > Neomonachus schauinslandi. Next base: position 146,540,684 of record NC_058405.1, read on the forward strand.
GATTTTCTCAATGTTGACTAAAACTTCTTTTAAATATAGGAGAGATGCAAGATCTTTTATTTTAGTAGGAAGTATACATTTTTCAAAATTAATGTATAGGATTAAACATTTAAAAATTTCCCTATTGTAGACTGATACTTATAAAAAGAACAAAACATGGTTTCTGTCTTCAAGAAGTACAAACCATAACACAATATTAAGTATTACATTGGTCCATATGAAATTGCTATTTTTGTAAATGAAGAATTCCACAAATGTTAGTATTCATATGTTTTGATTTATAAAAAATACCTAGCAGAGGCTCCTGGCTAATATGCAGTACAATAAATATTTGTTGAGTTCAGTTGTGTAGAGCCGCACTGTCTAATAGAGTAGCCAGCCATTAGCCACATGTGGCTACTGATCACTTGAAATGTGGCTCATGTGACTGAAAACCTAAATTTTTAATTTTATTTCATTTAAATTTAAGTTGAAAGCTGATAATTGATAGTTACCGAAAAATTTATGAGTATGTTTGTAACAATTCGGGTATTACATGAATCTTTTTTCCAACTGATTGCTTTTTGAAATCTAAATGCAGAAAAAATATTTCCAATGAAAATATAGTATCTGAGATGAGATGCTCTGTAAGTAGAAAATACACACTAGACTTTGAGGACAGTATAAAAAAATCGCATTATTTTTATATTGATAACATGTTGATGTGATAATATTTTGATGCATTGGATTAAATTAACATATTAAAATTAATTTTCCCTGTTTGTTTTTACTTTTTGTAATACAGCTACTAGAAAATTACATATGTGGCTTACGTTATATTTCTGTTGGACAACACTAGTATAGAAGCTTGTGAAAATGATATGTAGTGGGGAGATCAAATAAGACCTGGAGAGGATGTGAACATTTAACTTTAGGTGGATAAAATGAAGAAATAGAGAAGAAAACAATACGTATAATATCATAGAACCTAATCATTGTGTATGAAGGGATTGGGAGAGAAGATGAAGTAGAGAATTAAGTAACATTTCAGAAAGAACATTTTGTCTACAATGTGAAGGAGGAAGCAACAAAGTGCAGGCACTGAAAAGAAGGAGGCTACAAAGAATTCTATTAAGGGCTTGTGAAGGTGGACAAAGGTGAGAATGAGGATGGAGAGATGAGAACACTGTTGAGAAGAAGGCAGGATGTAACGTAAACAAGATTTATAGAATGACTAGAGATATGAGGGAAGAAATTGGAAGAAGAAAAATCAGGGTTTCTAGTTTTGGAGACTAAAGAAGAAGGAAAGCCAATATATGAGGTAAGGAATACAAGATGGGAGCACAAATGGGGAGAAATGTGGTATTTAAAATGCCCGTGGGTCCTCCAAAACTGAGCTGTCCTGAAGGCAGCGGGAATTCTGCTCTGTTGATGATGTTGAAATCACTGGTATAGAGGTAACAGCAGACACAGAAAATGCGAGACATTTCTAAGAGAATGTGTAAAGTGGGAGAAGAATACAAAAGAAAAATGCCTGTGAAACAGTAATATTAATTTATTACCTAGTACAACTTTTAAATGTTTATTATAATTGTACTTATATGATAGTTGGGGGGAATTGAACTTGGCTGAGAAAAACCAATACTCTTAGAAGTAAAAAAAAAATTGAAAACTGATTATTACTTTCTTTATGAACATTATAAACATTTACTAATAAATTTTAAAATGTCATTGCAATTCTTAGATGGGTCTATTGCAGGCCAAATAACCACATGACTACAGGAACAATTCCATAATGACAATATCTTTTTTATAAGATCTACAAATCTAAATGATGTATAACAAAATTATTTTTCTTTCTCTTAATTTTGAGTACTCCAGAGCTTAAAGTTACACAACTATATGCTTGACTCCAAACACAATTTAAGTACTGAGATAAAAACTATTTTATTCTTAAAAAAATATATTTATAGATTTTAAAATATATTTGTGTATATATTGGCATACAAATAAGTCAGTCAGTAGACATTTTTGAATGAAATTATGTGCTATGTCAACTGCCTATTAATGGGATCTAAACAATTACATTTCTTATTTTTCCTGTAATTAAAATAATTTTGAATATAGAAACCACTGTGAATCTTTGCTTAGAGCACATGAGGAAAATTTTGCCTTCAGAATAACTGGCCATTGTTTCATCCCTTTTTAAATTAAATGCCATTGAGTTTGAAATGACATATAAAGTTACATTTTTTTTTATTAAGGAAGAAAAATGTTCCAACTGTCTTAAATGAACAAACTGAGCTATAGCTAGTTGTCAGATTGTCTAGGAAAATAATTTTTTAAATTTAGAATATGTCCAAACAAAAAATTACTAAAATTGTTAACTTCAAAATAATAAAAGAAAAAACACAACTTACATTCATGATTCCTTGGAAGCTTGAATTTTTTCAACAAGACCCTAATATTCACAGGCAGAAAACCAAAATAAAACATTTATTTTGACATAACCTAGAAAGATATATTTTGTTTTAATTTTAAGATAGGAAGAGCATTATAGAATTTATATTGCTGACAGTGTTATAAATAAACAACACTCTTACCAGTTTTCTGTTACAATAGTAGTTAAATGTTAACTATATTGAAATTATAATAAAAAACTCATACAAAAAACAGTAGTTAAATATATGTTTTAAAGTAAGCACATGTGAAAAAAGTGTGATAAATGAAAATAAAAGACATTTATAATAAAGAGATTTGCTAGAGAGAGTCCATGAATTTCTTCAGGATATACATTTGTTCACAGAGATAGGTTAGTGAAGGAACTGAGGTATTCATAGTACTTCCTTTAAACTTACCTAGAAGTTTCTTACTCCTGAAAATGGAGTAATTTTCTGGAGAGTACTAAATGACTTTTCCTCCATATACCACTTTAATGTATGACAATAAAAATACTTCAAATATAACCAATTAAACTGGAATATGGCTTTTTTAAAAAGTGAGAAATATATACAAAATTCTTGCATAAATATATTAAATATACTTTAGTATATTAAATACTTGAATCATATTTCCATTTAGTTTGGTATATATATATTTTAAAACGAGTTATATTGTATAAAAATGAGAATAGAAGGCCTTTGCCCTGGGGAAGCTAGCACTAAAAAAATGAAAAAACCTATTTTAATAAATGTAATTTATTATTTTTAATAATAAAACCAAACTGCAAGTTTTGAAAGGACCATATTTTATATCTTCTATGCTAACTACAGCAAATTTTATTAGCAATGCTGAATAAAAACTGATCAAAACAAAACAACAAAAACAGTAAATAAAAGCTTTGGAAATGACACATATACATTGTTTTTGTTTTGTTTTTTTAACCTATAAAGAAAAGCATTCAAAATGTAAGATACAAACTCTTCTCTCAATTTTTTGTTTGATTCGTTTTACTCTCAAATATCAATCAAACTTTCTATAATAGTATAATTCATGATTTGTTTGTATAAATATAGATGAGTAAAACAAAATGAATTGAAAGAATGAAAAAAATGGAAAGAATTCCAGACTATTTCCAAACACTAAATGGAAAGAGTTTTTTTAATTTCAATTTCTGGGATTCCCCTACAAATAGGTTCTGACATTAGAGGTAAAATTTCAGATTTGTCGGAAGTAATCTTCAGTGGAGTCCTACTACTATCTTGAAAGATTCATAGTAAAACACTTATTGAAAACAAAAATAACACATAGAGGGGAGGGCTGTGGGGGGATGGGTTAGCCTGGTGATGAGCATTAAAGAGGGCACATATTGAATGGAGCACTGGGTGTTACATGCAAACAATGAATCATGGAACACTACATCAAAAACTAATGATGTAATGTATGATGATTAACATAACATAATAAAATAAAAAGAATATATATCATAATAAAAAATTATAATGATTTATTTTGTTATTAAATAATTTGTTGTACTGCATTTACAAAGAAAACAATTCATCCATTAGAAAGCATAAAAATAAAAATGTATTTGGAGATTTATTTTTAACTGACAGCAAATAGAAATCCTGTAATGAGAACATAATTATCATTAGTGATGTGAATCAGGGAGGTTTTTCTTTTTCTTTAGAGTTAGATTTCACATTTGTATATAATGAGACCCTAGGAAGTCATTTTTTTCTTATTAAAAACATTAACATTCAAAACTTGTAGAGGTGGTAGTATGTTTCTCAAGTTAAACCTTACTTAATTTTCAGAATGAAATAAAATATCCCAAAATATACTGAAAAACTACAACCATTTTACTTTTATATTCTCCCAACACCAAATTTCTTTAATCTTGTAGTACTCAAATCATGAAAAAGGCAATATACCAAGATGCTCCTTTGTGGCAGATGTTTATTACAGAGTTACTTACCAGCATATATGCTTACAAAGTTCTCCTCTTTTCAGATATGTGGAACAGTTACAAACATGAGGATTTCCTAAAAAAACCTTTAAAAGAAAAATGCATACTTAAAAAAAAAAAAACCCTCCGGCTAATTTTTAGAGTTAGAATAAAATTAATTTAATAGATAATAGGATTAAAAGAGATTTCAAGAAGTAATTTAGTTTAGGTGACTCCAAAGGTTGAATATAGTCTATTGAGACATCTTAACTCTTGACACCAGTTGCCTCATATTCTTTGTGTTGGTCAACAATTTGCATTATCAGTTAAGACTCTTTTTAGATGACCTACACTCAGGCAGCTGAAAAGAAATCTAATTTTAAAAGCTAAAAAAAAAAATTCTATACATTTCTTACTGAAAATTCGTTCTGCCTTGCAGTGGAGCTAAAGATCTTTTGTAAACTAGCTTACCTTGGATTTTCGTTTGTTTTGTACATTAAATTGGCATATAATTTTACTTGAGAAGACTAATTTTATTCACCACATCTATATTGGATGAAACAATTTATTAACTACAGTAAGTGTTATAAGGGAGAAAGTAAAAAAAAAAAAAAGAATGTCTTAAATAAGCACAGGCTAGTAGTTTGTATTCAGTACTTAAAATGCAGGACACTAAATTAAAATTTTCCAAATCAACACCTGGGAGAGGGGATGGATGGTGGCTGACTTTTGAGTGGCGAGAGTGGGATATCAAATACAAAGTATCTGTTGTCTTTCAGCAAAATTAGAAAGAATTTTTATTAAGACCTTTCCAAGGCATCATCATCTAAACAGTACTTTAAAAGGATCTTCTTGGAGTTTTAGAGTAACTGAAGAGTAAAGAAAAACCGGTTTTATTTATTTAGTAAATATTTACGGTATGTAAGTAGGTCATAGGATTTTCATTTCATTTGAGTTACAGGGCTAGTGACTGCTAACACCGGATCTAAGGATGCACGCAATGTAAACCCTAGATTTAAATAAAACGTCTCACATTTTCAAGCCTAAAGATCAAGCAAGGGCCATTATATTACAAGAGTTGGATGCAATTTGGAGTCCTGACTTTCAAAAACGAAACTTTTCTAACAAATACTATTTCCCTCTGCAATCTGCCCATCTTTAGAGTCTGGAACTCGTGCAGGTGGGGTGGGTGTGGCAGAGAGAATCCGCAGGGATTGTGAGGGTGGTTAGATACCAGGCAGGCCCAGGAGGACCAGGCGGGGGGGGGGGCTAGGCTGGAGCAGAAGGGAGCCGGGGGCGGTAATTACTCGGAAATCCCTGTTTTCCGGCTCCTCCTCCCTCAGCAGGAAGCCAGTGGGGCCCATCTCTCGTAGGAGGTAGATGCTGCTGCTCATCGCCTGGTCTTGTTGCCAGCTGAGGTGGTCGCTCAAGTGTCTTCGCCTTTCAGAGGCTTTATAGCCTCGGCGAAGCATCCTGCCTGGGTGCGGGCGAAGGCAGCTCCTCTGCGAGACTCTCTGAGGTGCCCGCCGGTCTCCATGACAACCGCGTGCCGGCGGGTTGCCTTGGTGATGGTGGTTGAGCTCCCTGGTGTCCCAGCGTGCCTTGCGCCAAGCTAGAGCTAGCGACGAAAGTGCGAGGGGAGAAGGGTGTCGATTCCACAGCTCTCAGCCGCCTCCACTCCTTCCTGAAGTGACGTTCCTGGCTGAGAAGAGCTAATTTAAAAGCTGGCGGCCAAAGGCATAGCTGTCAGATCTCTCACGTTCCTTTTGCTGGTTCCTCGCAGGCAGGGCTGGTGAATGAATTCGTGTATTAGGACAGTCGCACAACCTGGTTACTGTTTGGGCTCTGCATGCTAAAATTATCCTGTGATGATTCATCATCTTTATCAGAAAGCCCAGAGTGATTGTTTTTGTTCAACAATATTCCACCAACATTTCCCAAGTGCTCACTATGTACATAATCTGAGCGAGTCGCTGGGGGAAGATCAAAAATGCGGAAGACAGGAATCTAATCCCTAGGAAGCTAGATCCTTAAATCCGGATGTGTGTGTGTGTGGAGGGGTGTGGTTTTAAAGCAAGAGGAGCATCGCTAAATTGCATATTTGGGTAGGGATGGGTGTTGGGGCATAGGGCAGAATCCATTGACTCTGTCCTCTAAATCTACAACGTCTGTTCTAAGGAATAAGATTTTTGAGGTATGCAACATTGATTATAATTCAAATTGTCTATGAGCTTTGTTACCACGTTAGTGGAAGAGCTGTAATAAAGTTGAGTCAAGTAAAGAAGCATGTTACTAGAATGTTTCTAAGAAATTGAAATCAGGAAATGGATACTTGGTGGCCCAGAAACATAAGCAAAGATGGAGGATACTTGTCCCATTTTATCATTGGTGGAAGCCACAACTAGATTATGTCAAGAGCAGAAAGGAGAAAATGGCAAAGGCCAGGCTATGAGAGAAGATGATGGAAATGGCAGCTTGCACATGTGAGACAGGCAGATAAACATCATTCAATCCTAGGTCTAAGGTTTTAACTTTTATTACTACCTTCCTATTCTGACAAATAACAACTAACATACATACAACCATAATCCCAACTTTGCTGTCAATTTAATGGTATTAGATGCTAAAGTAAAACATTATACATTAGGGAAAAACTTCATATTGAAACCAAAAGAAATTATAAATTGAATTCACTTAGTTTATTTGTTAATACTTATAATTAAAAAAATTCAAAATAAATTACTGACAATCTACACTTTCTATATAACAAGATGAGTTGGGTTCAGAGTGAAGGCATTTTATTCAACTGTCACTCTCTCTCTCTCTCCCTATATATGTATATGTATAATATACACAAAATATATATGTCTCCATATAACATATCTCGCTATATTATGTGAATATGAAGTAATACAGTTATTTAAGAATTGCCTTGAAGAGAACTTTAAGAAATGAACAATAGCAAGTAATTATTAAAAATGTTATGTTTTACTTATTATAATTAGATGATGCTTGCTCCATGTGTAAGTGATAAACATCATTTTCAGAAAGGTTACATGTTTAAGACACAATAGTCTTTATGTAAACTAAATGTAGGTTCATAAATTCCATTTTGGGGAGTGATAAAAGTAGGAATATTCATGCTTTCATGGAAGTTAAAAAGAGACAGCACAGATTGTTAGACAGAACTTCAGTCTAGATGTAAGACATTTGTTTTTATATCTGTCAGTTAAGACTTTAAAATGTTTTTATAGGCAGATGACTATCCCATATGTTTGCTTCATCTCTTAAGAGTGTATGACATGAGTAATATTTGCAAATATTAAATAAAGGAATTAAATTTCTCCCTTAAGTTTGTTGTGTTCCCTTCCAAGTTACATTTTGAAGCATATTGCCCCAGAGATGAGGGAAGTGGTTAGTACTAGAAATGAGTCATTGATAAGCTTTGAGTTTCATGAATTAAGTTTTAGTCTCTTTAGCAATTCAATTTAGCCATAAAAGACAGGAATTAATAAATTTTATCAATCAATCTTAACTATATAGGTTAAGATAGAAAAAGTTGGGTCTGTAGTATTAGACCTTGGGATTGTGGAAGAGAATGCCCCTGGGGGGGGGTGAGAAGAAGACTAACAGAAGTCAGTGGAGGAAGTCAGCTGCTAATCTCAACATGGGTATATTCATGTTGGGGTGAGAGTGGAAGTATGTGGAGGGATGAATTGAAACATTGAGATGGGTTTGGGAAGACTGAGAACACATCTAGGGTAGGTGTGTGGTATCAGGATGTTTAGTTCTGGAATAGTGTCAGAAAGGTGCAGGTTGCTGGGAAACTTTAGCTTTTGGCCTAGTGTCCCCTAACACGGAGTGAGCAATATGCGGAGGTGCCAGTTGAAGACAGATAGGTAAATCAACTGCTTGTAATGTCCTGGTTCTGAAGAATTAAAGACATACAATGAATATAGGAGTTTGTGTTTACATCTAAAAGTGGGCACAAAAGGCTGAATACTAGTGTCTAAGGTGATGCAGAACTCAACAATTTCAAGACAATAGAAGCAAATAGAACCAAGGACTCCAGTGGGGAGCTTCAAGATGAGACCTCCTTTAAAAAAAAAAATTAAAGTCAAATAGAGTGAGTCACAACTCAGTGATCACCAACAGGGAATAGTTCAGACTGACCACTGCAGAAGTGACCAGGAAGAATCCAGTGGACATTGTGCAGATTCAAGATCATCTTTTGTAATCAGACATATGGTTATATAAGCTTCGCTTTCCTCATATGCTCATATACCTTTTTGGAGAGAAATAGGGGATGGGTGGAAATCTGAAATGCTAGGCATTTTATCTTTACTAGTGACTAAGGCAGACTTAACATTCCCCTCAACTTGACTAAACTTTAGATAGGTTTCTTCCTGACTATATGTCCCTGACCTCCATTTTCTTAGAGCATTTATTCTAGAAAACTTTAAATTGTATTTTTTTCTCTGTCCCTTTGAGATGTAAATCATCTTTCTCCCAGGCTCTTGCTAGTTTTACAAACACAGTAGTGTATTTCTGAAGGACCTGGAAACAGCTCTTTGAAGTGGAATCATCAAGAAAGACAGTGCCCCTGTCTCCTAGTCTTTGTGGCAGTGTGGAACCTAACTTTGGTGACCACCAATAAGCAGTCACTTTAACAAACCTCCTTCCTAATGTCCTCCAGTACTTTTCCACTAGCTTGCTGCAGGCTTCAAAACGCTCCTTTTGTTTCAATGTAGTTGAAGTCAATCTCTTTCTTCCCTACTGCAATCATCCTGAGTAAAGTCTTCCTTGATGGTTTAACCCTGTCCAGGGCAATTTTTCTTTGGTAATAGATACCATTCATCTAAAAAAATATTATCAAATCAGACTACACTTACAGTTTACTGAAGTTTTTTTCTTCTTCTTGTTATCAAGGGGAGTAGTAGGTAGCAAAGGTGATTGGACCATTTATAGAGAAAACATACTTCAGGTTTTTGCACATCCAAGTGTAATATAAATAAATTTGCAACCTACTGTGAGTGTGATCGGGACTTTTAGTTTAAGATGTCAGACTGAGTAGATAATGTCAGTTCTCTTCCATCTGAAGAGTCTATGAAAATAATAATAAAAAAAAAAGTAAAAAGTTGCAACCTCTGATACTGAAAAGAACCAGAGAGGACAGAGGTAGGTAGACTTCTAAGAATGACCCCAATGACTTTTGCCCTTGTATAATTCCCTCTCCTGTGATTATGTCATGTCACATGACAAAAGAGATTTTGATGATATAATTAAGGTTGCTGTCAGTTGACTCTGAGTTAATTAAATGGGGGATAATTTGGGTCATCCTGATCCAAATTACAAACATACAACTCCTTTAAAAGCACAGAGTTTTCTCTGGCTGGTGGCAGCAGAAGGAGAGGTCTGAAACGAAGCATAGTTTTCTTGTTGGCATTGAAGATGGAGCAGGCCAGGAATGCTGGGGACCCCTGGAAGAAAAAAGTAGACTCTGGTGGAGAGCCAGAAAGGGAATGGGGGACTTAGACTTATAGCAGTAAGGAACTGGATGTTGCCAGCGACCTGAATAAAGTTGAAATCAGATTCTTCTTTAGAGCTTTCAGATAAGAGTACATCCTGGCTGACACCAGCACTTCAGTCTTGTAATACTCTGACCAGAAAACGCAGCTGGGTCTGCTTCAACTTCTGACCTACTGATCTGTGACCATAAATGGGTGTTAAGTCACTGTTTGTGGTAATTTTTAAAATATCAATAGAAAATGAGTATATGGGGCCATTGGCAAATGGATACGGGGCCGGTGGCAAATTTCAACAAACTGCTAGAGGAACAAATATGAATGGAAAGTGCTGACTGTCTCAGGGGGAATAAGTGAAGGTATGAACATGAAACAGTTTACTCCTCGTTATCTGCCAGCATTGGGTTGGACAAGAGAATCGCTCTGGCTGGTTCTAAGTATGGAGTAATTTATTATAGGATATAAGTTAGCTTGCAGAATGTTTACTAAGGCCACAGAAATCTGATCTCTGATCATATACTAAAGTGAGGCACTCAGGAAAATTGTTCATTCATACCCTGAGATTTTTTTGCAATGGAAATACCTCTAAGTCACTCAAGAAGCCAGGGACCAGACATTAGCACCTCTACTACCGTTGCAGAAAACTTCATAACTGGAATTGCTAGTGGGGCTTCATGCTCTCAAGAGCCTCACTTCTGCCTTTCAGGTCTGGGCAGAAGCTAGTAATGTGTTATAATCTAGAGGCCAAAGAAAAAAAATCTGGGAAATATGGAAAGGTGGTTTTAAAAAAAAAACTGGACAGGTAAAAAAATGGCCAAGAGAGGAAGGTAAAAGTAGTTTGGCCAGCCAAAAGGAGGAATCAGGGAATCAGAAAGAGCTTTTTGGTTTTAAAAAAATGATTGTCCAAAAAAAAAAAAAATTCCCACCACTGAGGGAATTTACCTTCAAGTGGAAAGAGCTTATCAAGTGGTAAATAGGATGAATGAACTATAATTATTACCATACTAAGTTATGTGGTTAATAAATTTCAGAACATTAAAGAATGAGAAAGCCCATTTACAGAATAAAAAAATAGGTACAAAGAGGCAAAAATTAGATAAGCATCAACTTTTTTGTTTGCATTTATATTTAGCTAAGTAGGACTCAGAAGCTTATCTCCCATGCATGATTAATGAGTACGGAACTAGAGGATATATACCAGAAAAATCAGGGTCATTTTAATTTTATGTTTATTATTATTTTTTGTTTAATTTTATGTTTAAATGGTTCCTATTTATCAACACTTGTCCTTTTATGACATAGCTTCTCTGTTTTCTTTATTTAGTTGGTTCATTTCTTGATTGGTTTGAATAATTTCTTGAATACTTTTTGCAGGAAGAGAATGTGAGTTATATACTTGATGTAATCTTGAATAACCTAAATTGTCTTAAAACTGTGTTCACAGGTGAATGACAATTTGGCTGGCTACAAAATACTTGGATAAAAATCTTTCTCATTTAACCCTAAAAATATTGCTATATATTTTGCAGGTGATCCATGATATAGAGGGTATAACTCTGAGACCAGTCTAATTTTTTATTCTTTATGTATTTAAACAAATCTTTATAATTAAGACTTCAACCAGGATCATTTCATGAGTTTTCCATTTCCATCTGTCCATGAATTTTCCAGTTATCCTCTTCTTACTGATTTCTAGTTTCATGCCATTGTGTTCAGAGAAGATACTTGTATGATTTCAATCTTTTTGAATTTTCTGAGACTTGTTTTGTGGCCAAACATATCCTAGAAACATGGCTTAATATCATAGAAAACAGGCCTAACATCCTAGAAAATCTTTCATGTGTGCTTGAGAAGAATATGTATTATGCTGTTGTTGGATAGAATGTTCTGTATATGTCAGTTAGGTCCGTTTGGTCTATGGTGTTGTTCAAATCCACTATTTCCTTATTGATTCTCTGAATGAGCTATCCATTGTTGAGTGTGGGGTATTAAAGTCCCCAACTATTATTGTATTATTATTTATTTCTCCTTTTAGTTCTGTTAATTTTTGATTTATATATTCAGGTGTTCTGATGTTGGGTGCATAAATATTTAAAATTGTTATACCTTTTTGATGTATTCACCCATTTATCATTATATAATGACTTTTTTTTTACCACTTTTAAATTGAAGTCTATTTTATCTGGTATAAACATAGCTACCCCTGCTTTTTTTTTTTTTAATTACCATTTGCCTGAAGTATCTTTTTCCATCCTTCACTCTCAGTCTATATGTCTTTAAGGCTAAAGTGTGTTTATTTTTATTTTTATTAGTAAACACAGGGCTTGATCTCATGACCCTGAGATCAAGACCTGAGCTGAGATCAAGAGTCAGATGCTTAACTGAATGAGGCACCCACCCCTAAAATGAGTTTCGTAAAGGCAGCATATTGTTGGATTTTCTTTTTATCCATTCAGCCATTCTATATCTTCTAATTGGAGAATTTAATTTGCTTTAGAAGTATTTATTGATAGGTAAGAACTTACTATTGCCATTTTGTTAATTGTTTTCTGGTTGTTTTGTAGATCTGTTTTTCCCTGTTTCTTATCCTGCTGTCTTTTTGTGTGTGTTTTGATTTCTTTTGTTATTAAGTATGTTTGACTTCTTTATCGTGTTCTTTTATGTAATTACTACAGGATTTTTTTTCTTGTGGTTGATAGGCTTACACAACATATCTTAAACTTATAACATCCTATCTTAAAACTGATAACTTCAATAGAATTTGTAAACTTTATACTTTTACTTCTCCTCCCCCTCACATTTTAGGTTATTGCTGTTACAACTTACATGTTTTTATTGTGTAACTAATAACAGATTATTATAGTTATGGTTTGTTTTCTTTTTAAACTAGAGTTGTAAATGAATGATGCATCACTATTATCATATTGTAGAATCTAACTATGATTATATATTTACTATTAGATTATAGATTAATGCTACCTTTTTGAGCTTTTATGATGTTAATTAGAATTCTTTTACTTACCACTTCATGATGTTAATTAGAGTTCTTTTACTTACCACTCAAAGAACTGTCTTCAGCATTTCTTGTAAGGGAGAACCCTCTTTAGCATTTCTTGTAAGGCAGTCTGGTGGTAATGAACTCCCTCAGTATTTGTTTGTTTAGGCAAGTATTTATCTCTCAGTTTATGAAGGACAGCTTTACTAGGTTTAGAATTCTTGGTTAACAGTTATTGTCTTCCAGTATTTTGAATATCTCATCCCATTCTCTCCTGCCCTGAAAAATTTTCTGTTGAGAAATCCACTAGTCTTATGAGGGTTTTTCTTGTATATAGCTTTTCTCTTTTCTCTTGCTGCTCTTAAAATTCTTTCTTTGACTTTTGACAATTTAATTATAATGTGTCTCAGGTTAGCCCTATCTGGTTCAACCTATTTGAGGTTTTTTGGGCCTTAGGGATGTGGACGTCCATTTCTCTCTCTAGGTTCAAAAAGTTTTCAGCCATTATTGCTTTAAATATAATTGCTGTCCCTTTCCCACTTCTCCTTCTGGAATTCCAATAATGCAAATATTATTTCTTTTCATTGTGTCCCATAACTTCCACAGGCTTTCTTCACTCTTTTTATTCCTTTTTTGCTTCTCTGACCATGTAATTTCCAATGTCCTGTCCTCCAGATAGTTCATTCTTTCTTCTTTCTTCTTTCTACTTTTTAAACTCTCTATTGAACCAGGGGCTGTACATTCTGTTCAAGTGCCACTGTATCTAGTGCTGTTGGATGGACATTGCAGCTTCCTGTGTGCTGGGTGCTCTGGTCAAACAGGCTGAAGGCTGTATTCAGTATGCGTGGGGCTATAAATTAGATTGCCTGCCCAGGTGCTGTGGGAGAAGCAGCTCTACAGTTAGTAAGGTTCTTTGTTTGTTGTCTTAACTCAAGCTAACCTACACCACAAATTCCCTGACTGAACAGAGCCAATGACATGTTTTGTAAACTATTGGCTCTGCCTACATGCCTCTCAGCTCCAGGAGTTGTCTCCAGCCTTTCTGGCCCCCAGATGGGGCCAGAAGACACTTTCTACGGCAGGTGGGGCTATGTCTCAGTTCCTTTGTTTGGGAGGAAGGGGGAGGGCTGCTCCAGGCTACTTAACTTCTCAAACAGGCTCTCCAGGTCGGGGGCCCAAGAACTACCCTCAGCCTAGGCCATGAGTTAATCCCCCCCACCCCGCCTATGCATAGGATGGAAATGCTCCACACTCAGTACTCGCTTTACTTGTAGGGGTAATGAGCTCTGCTTGCCTGCCTGCTCTTGGCGCAAGCATTGCTGGGCTGCACTGCTTCCAGGAATTTTCACCAGCCTTTCTGGGCAGGTGGGGCTGGAAGACACTCTCCACTGAGGGTGGGGCTGTGATTCTGCTTCTTGCGTGGGTGTGGGCAAACTGGGCTCTAGGGCTAGCAAAACTGCCTCTGAATCAGGCAGATCAGTGTGCCCTGAGCTTGGTTCTGCAGATGAGCAATACCTCTGATTGGGATCAGTACTTGGGCAATGCAGATACTCATTGCATTGAGTATCTGTCTGTCAGTCTGTCAAGATTACAGACTGGTTGTTGCAAGTCCCTCCTCCTTTTTCTGTCACAGTCATATTCCCATTGGTTGAACAGATTCCCCTGCAATCCCCATAGTGTGAAATCAGAGTAGAAGCTCCCACAGTGCAACCCACAATGCTGGGGGTTGCTGGGTTCTCTTTTCCCACCAGGGGAATGAAGGCTTAGTGGAGACCTCTCTGTGTGGTGCTATGCTGGCCTAAGGGAGGAGCAGTGTGATCAACCGGTAGCTGCTTTTCTCATCCCTCTAATGCAATCTGTCTTTGTCTCTGTGGTGCAGGGGCTGCTTCAGCTTCATCCCCATGTTCCAGGATTCTCTCAGTGGTTTCTTGTTCTTGAAGAGTTCTGAGCTTTATTTCTTGTGAGGGGAAATGAAGTCAGGAACAACCTGTCTTGTCATCTTGGTCTGTGAGAGCTTTTCGTATTTTCCCTCTTCATCCTAATGCATTTAAAAATTACATCATTGAATGTTTATTTCACAATGCTTTAGAAAATTCTAGTTCATTTGTTATTTCTGCCAATTTTTCATACAGTTTTTCTTTTGTCTCAGCCACTTCTCCTTTGATTGCAGACATCTTATCACCCTTTTTTAAAATTTCTTTTTTTTTATAAAACATGAGAACATGTTTTAGTGAATTTTACCAAGCATTAAAACAGACACTGCTATTTACACTTTCCTTTCTAAAAGCATGTCTTTTGAAAGGTGTGCCTTTTTTATTGTTCTTACAGAATCTTTTCTAAGTTGCCCTCTTCTTTTTATTCATCCTTGATAGAGGTAATTTCTTATAGTCTTAGTATTTGCCTCTAGCAGGGGACAAATGGAGTCTTCTTGTTTTGCCTCAGTATCTACTTGGATTTGTTAAAATCCTTCTGTTAACGTTTTAGGCCAGTGGGGTGGTTCATGGTTCATTGATCCAGGAATAACTAAGGAAGAAGCTAAGACTGTGGTCAATATCACTTGGGCACTTCTCTCTGTGAGGTTTTTTTTTCCCTCATGTTTTGTGAAACAATTTGTAGGGGCTTTACCCATTATGGTCTAAGCTCCTTTCTAAGTTTGTTCCCCATGGCATCAAAGAACCTTGATACTAAAGAAAGAAACTCCATGTTAATGCAACTAATAATTTATTTTGTGTGTTTTCTTTGTTTCTGGTCTCCTGAAACAGCTGTTCTTGAAATCATTTTGTTCTCCTTACTGTTGCTACAGCTCATGTAGTCAGGGTGAGAGCCGTTGATTTTTATAGACTAGTTCTTTGGTTAGCAATGTAGTCTACATGTGTATCTCCCTGGTTCCTCTGGCATAATTCTCTGCAAATAGTGCAGATCAGTGTTCCAGATTTTCTTTTACTGTTTTGCATTTATTTAATCTTTATGCTATAAAGGAGTTAAAAAGTGTCAGATGCCTTTGTTTTAGTTACTAACTGCATCTGGAAGTCAAGGCACTACATCTAATGAGAGGTTCTTAGAACACTAAGAAGAAACACTTTTTAAAGGCACACATATGAAAGGTATCACTTTGATCTATGTCATTCTAGAGCGCTTGATGTTTTAGAGACACAGATTGGCTCCTTATGAGAAGGAACATTTGGATAATTTTAGCTGTCCAAAAATGAAATGGATCTTTTATGTTTGAAGATTCCCATCACAGAAAACAATTAAAGGCATACTGAATTGGCATATTCTAGGAATACCGCGGAAGGTTTTCTTGCAGAAGTGAAAGATTATTCTAAGGATCCTTTAGGGGACATTTTTGCTTTCTTAGAGTCTGTAATTATTAGATTAATGTTGTTTTAAAGCTTATTTGAGCTAGTTGCCTCTCACTGTTCACTTGCTTATAGAAACCATGTCTAATTTAAGATTTATTATACAATTTTCAGTAGCATTCATGAATCTTTCCTATAAATATGAGAATGGAAATATTACCTTAGTTATCATACTAAAAGAAAATCAACATGAAAATATTTTGAGAATTCTCTAAACATATACACAACTTTGAATATTTGATGTATAAATATAAGTATCTTATTCATTGGCGAATATTTCTTGTGGACCTCATGGGCTGTATATTACCAGGTTAAATATTTGACATTAGGGTCTATGTAAATAAAAAAATTAAATTAACATTCTTAAAGTGTCTTTTTTTGTCTTAATTGTTTCATTGTTGACTTGGAAAATACATTCAGTTTGTCTCTTCTCTTTACCCTCCAGATGGTAATTTTTCTGATGTCATTTTGGCACTATTCTTAACTGCATAACAGGAACTGAATTCAGCTGATCTATAATTTGAAAATATTATTGGAAATAGCCTTTGTAACAAATGACAACACCTGACATTCTCAGAGTAAAGCCATAAGAATTTTATAAATAGAAAAATATTACATTTCTAAGCAAAATGAATGAAATGTGGGGTATGTGTGTGTGTGTGTGTGTTTTCATAGTCCAAAAAAAAATGATACTTTGATCTAAACCATGTGGAAAATCTTAATGTGAGACGATGCCCTGGAGGAAATAGTCATGTGAATATTATCCCATCTTTTGATTCCCAAAAGTTGTTTCCTGAACTCCACTGTGTAGTTCTAGATAACTCTAGGCAATATTAGCTTAAATAAGGCAAAAAGAAAAAAAAAGGAAGGCTATACTGTACATCCACGTCTACCCCCCAGTGATTCTCCTGTCTACAGTATCCAATGAATGGGGGTAGCATGCATCACTGTACCCCTATTTACAGCTATTTGGACAGGAGTGGACACTGCATTCAACAAGGGTTCATAGACAAGTCTGACTTAGTGGCCTGGTTCATGAAGATGATCTAGGCTTCCCTCTTTGGAAACTGAGCTACTACTCAAAGTGAAGTTTCTGGAGAAGATCGTAATAAGCAGATCTGTAAGGTGCTGCATAGTTACACTAATGGCAGAGTACTAGAGTAAAGCTTTGTGGACTCCTGTTGCCAAAGTCTTCAGAGCTATTATGAATCTAAATTACTCTCTAGCCCTAATCTCACCAAGGACCATCCCTGTTATAGTCCCTCCTTCCAGATTATTGTCATTCCCCACTCACTAATGTCAAAGTAGTTAAACAAGGAGGCCATTATACAAACCAAAACCTAGGGCAGAGTCAATCCACTCAAATCTGAGAAAATGAAACTTAAGAACAACCAATCACAGTTAACAAGGCTTTCCCAAATAAAGTAACTACTTAAGCTATAGCCAATCAAATAATTTCCTTGCTTTGCTTCTATGTCTTCTCTATAAAATCTTTTCTCCTAGCTTCCACAGGCAGAGCACTCCTAAGCACCTTTGGTTTGGTGCTGCCTGATTCAAATCAATGTATGCTCAAATAAACTCTTGAAAATTTTGGTGTGCTTCAGTTTATCTTTTAACACTCACTATAATAAATCCTCTTGTTTGAATTAGCTTCAGTGAGTCTCTGCTTTTTTTGTGACCAGATGAGTAACTAAAATCAGGTTCTGCATTAACCTAATGGTTGAGGAGATATAAAAGAAATGATGGGTCTCAGGTATAGAATCAAAATGTCTTAGAAACCAATAGGATTTGGATAATAGAGGGAAGACTTAAAGATGAATCTCAACCCACTGCGATAGGCAACACAGCTGAACTTTTAATAGAGATACATACTAAACAGTTGGATATATCAGTTTGGACGTGTCTTAATGCAATGCCTCCCCCCCCCATAGCCTTATTTGCTATTAAATTTCTTTTATATTGAAATATTTATAATTAATAATTTTGACAATGGTTTAACTGGCAAATTGACATAGTAAGAGTACATCAAACTAATATAACATCATACCATTAATAATGTTTAATTCTTTTTTTTTTTTAGATTTTTATTTATTTATTTGACAGAGAGAGACACAGCAAGAGAGGGAACACAAGCAGGGGGAGTGGGAGAGGGAGAAGCAGGCTTCCCGCTGAGCAGGAAGCCCGATGCGGGGCTCGATCCCAGGACCCTGGGATCATGACCTGAGCCGAAGGCAGACGCTTAACGACTGAGCCACCCAGGCACCGCTTAATGTTTAATTCTTTTAAAATAACCTCATTATTGTTATTTTGGCCTTCTGCACTTTGATCATAGATTTGTAATTCATAAAATTTGAATATTTCATTCAATTGATAGTATGTTTCTTATTTTAAGTTAATAAATTATGATGCTTTTTTATGCAGTAGTCCTTTGTCATTTTTTAAATTAGTATGAGCTAGTTGCTATAGGACTGAGAAATTATGAGCTAGCAATAAAATTGTGTTTCTGGAGGCACAAACTTGAGGAATCAATCATGAACTTATAATGTCTCCCAGATAATTTGGTTGTGGAGGTGGACAGTGGGACTCTAGATATAATTTTTTGGTTCTGTGCATTAAAACACTTATAAACCCGTATCTGTATTATATTTGGGCTTTTCTTCTTAGTGACCTAAGTGGTAAAAAAAAAAATCTATTAACTGTACAGATATATAAGTTTGCTGTTTGGTGAATTAAAGATACAAATCTAATTACCTTCCAAAACTCCAGTGGGCTATAGGAAGTGAATATTTTAAAAGACACAAACTCACAAATACAAAAGATGAAAGTGGAGACAACAGCAACATAATTTTGGAAAATGAAATGACCAATGAGTGGCAGACATTGTAGCAAACTGGTAAAAGCTGTATACCAAGCTTGTGTTGTAAAAGGTGAGAATTAGTCCAGTTTACTTTGAAAAATTGCAAGAGACTAAGGATTTAGGCTCAACTACCTCTGGCAGTTGGAAGGTGCAGTGGGATGATACTCTAAAATTATAAAAAAAAATTTGATTGAAACCTGCTTAGGAGGGAGTTATAGACCCAGTTCTACTTCCTCTTTATGAACACTTAGATAACTGCCTCCATCCAGGTAAATCAGCAGAGATTTAGTCTGTGGAGGAGGTTACATGAAGGGCTCTACATTGGGGAACCCTGAGCATAATCAAGGATGTTTGCATCATACTGAAAACAGGTATTAAGTAAACATATGAACATTAGAGGCTGAATCCCAGTGCCTTACTCTATCCACAACTAGATCACTGGTTGTCATGCATTTACTTTTGAAGAAGAAAAAAGGATGAATCTTTTCTAGGGAATCTGCCCAGCCCTAGATAAAAGACCTAAACACAATACAATACAATACAATACAATACAATACAATACAATACAATACAATACAATACAATACAATACAATACGGGCTTCCTGATGACAATGACATGGCCTGGTTAGATCACTTGTAGTGATAGAGTCAACAAGCCCCACTTACATACTCAGAGTTTTGAACTAAGGTTTTCCATCACCCACTCAATAATGAACTGGTAAATATGAACATAAAATAGGAAACGTAAGGGAGGTCTTTAACATAAAAATAGAAATCAAATAGCCAAAAGCAAAAAAAACTTTGAGGAAGAAACAGAGACTCTGCAGGGGGAACAAAACATAAAACATTTCACATAAATTTTTAGAGAGTTAAGTCTATTGAAATAATAAAAAAGAACAAAAAGCTACAATACAGAAATAGTAAGAGGACAAAAAAGAGCTTTTAGTTATTCAAAATAAGACAAAAGAAAACTCAAGAGGACTATAAGAGCAGAAGAAATCTCTCCCCAAATAAAACAAACACAGTAAAAACACAACAAAACCTAAGTCACAACCACCACCACCACCACCAAGAAACAAAGAGATTGTGTTTAAGTGAGATGATAATACCTTAAGACATAGTACAAGAGGTCTAATATCTAATTAAAAGAAGTTCCAGAAATAGATCAAAGAAAGGAGAAGAAAACATTAAAGAAATAATTCCAAAAAATTTTTCTGGAACTGAAAGGCATGAATTAACCAACTGGAAAGGGCTCATCAAATGTAACCAATCTGCTAAGGTAGGTGTAATGGTTGGGCATTGAACCACTCCAAGGGGGCACCCTGTATACATAGGTGGAGTTGTGCAAAGCACATCTGTATGCTTTTATGTGGTGTCCCTGAGTGCCTAGCACTAAGGCTCAGAAATGTGAAATTTCATCATCATTGGGACAGAAGAATTTTCTATATTGTATGTTTGGATGGGGGTGGGGAGAGATAGAGACACTAAAGGACCTGGAATCAGAATTGCTTTTTACTTCTCACCAACACTGAAGCTCTAAGGCATGGAGCAATGTGTTAAAAGTTCTAGGAAAAGTGATATCAAACCTAGAGTTCCATCCCTAGCCAAAGTTAGTATGCAGATAGGATAAAAACATTTTCAGACATACAAGGTTTTAAAATACTTACTTTCCATCAAATCTGTCCCTCCTCAGGAAGCTACTAGAGTATGTGCTCTACCAAAATACAGAAGTAAACAAAGAGACACGGGCTACACTACACAGGAAATCTAACAGAAGATATAGGTGAGAGGAATCTTCAGGATAAAAAGAAGAAGAAAAATAGTCCAGACTGGAGCAGTTCAGACAACTCCAGCAGATTTGTTTCTTCAAGAAAATGAAATTGATAGAATGAATATGTGATGTGCCTAAAAGTTTTAAGATATTTTTGGCATGATATTCAGAGTTTCTAGGTGAATGAATCCTAAGGGACAGAAAATTAAGAAATAATCTGTCACAGACCTTTAATTTAACCATCTCAGGTTATCTTGCTCACAACTCTTTTTGGTGGCCATTGGGCATTTTTTCCTAACGTGGGTCCAACCTGCCAGCACCTCAGCCAAAGCCTTCCATTCCTCAGGCTGATCTGTTGCTGTTAGGTGTGAGTCCTTTGGGTGACCAACCATCTTGGCTCGCCCAGAACTGAGGCAGGATTTCTGGCAGGTGGGATTTTCAATATTAAACCCGGTAAAACCACAGGCAAACCATTACAACTAGGGTTTGGAAATGCTGGGACTTTAACATCCCTGGGAAGACTAATGGGAGGCCAGACTGGTGGATAAGTTGCCTCCCTGCCCCCACTCTAGTCCTTCTGAAATACAGACTCTGAAGATGGTCCCACAAGATGGAGCAATCAGCTGCACCTGATATCACATGGAGACTGATTCAGTTATTCACTCCCTCATATACGCTTGCACTATTTTCCTGCCCCTCATATTTTCCTGCCCCTCTCTCCTTCCCTTTATTCCTGTGTCTCTAAGGTTTTCACCCCCCAGTAAAAGGCTGGCATGCAAGTTTTACCTTAGGTACTCTTTTCTAGGGAACCCAGGCTTAGGGGCAAACAAATACTTCCTCAACAATTATCAGTTCTAGGAATAAAAATACTGTACAGAAATTTGAAATTTAATCATAGCATTACTCTGATTGGTGTTTACCTACTGATGACATTTTAACACACCGAGTAGTGACCTAACTGAAAGCATGATAGAACTGGTTTGGGAAAATGAGAGAATGGGAAGGGTGACCATGTGTGGAGAGGTAGAGGTGAGAAAAAGTTAAATCCTTAGCTTCCATTGTGGGAAGTAAATGAAAAATTAAGAAGTTGTTTGAAGATAAAAAAAAAAAAATAGACACAGAAAATCAACCAAATACTTTAAATTATTTCCTGTGGGGGAAGGAGAATGGGTGTAGAGGGTCCACGGGCCACTTTCGTCTTAACAAGCATCGATTCTTTAAACTATGTTCGTTTAAAGCTCTGATAAAAACTTGCAGCCGCTACCATGCAGACGAGACTTCGCTTCCTCTGCAACCATGTCTGATGAACACGATATGGCTGAGACTGAGAAATTCAATAAATCGTAATTGAGGAAGACAGAAACGCTTTCAAAAGAAACGGCTGAACCAGAGAAGCAAGCAGGCGAATCGTAATGAGGCCGCCAATATGTGCTGTACCTTCCACAAACATCGCCTTCTTACTTTACTTCTGTGAGCTGTTTAACTGTGTGAGATGAGAAGAGCGTAGATCAAGTTAAACGGCTACTGCCCCTTTTCTCATCAAAGAATCTGAACTACTGACCATGAACACGGAGTCTCCTCTCCCGTCTGCCTGTCTGGCTGGCGGGGAAGGAATAGAATCTGGTGAAGGAAGAAGCTGGGTGGGGATGACCAGTAAAAACTAAATTGGTCCAAGGTGTCAGGCAGGCTCTACAATGTGGTTTAATCAGAGTGCCATTTTTTTTCTTCAGATGATTTTAATTGTTGGAATGCACAGTTTTTAAAATATGCAAATAAAAGTTTAAAATGTGGTTGGTGTGTAAAAAAACCTGGGTCAAAATAAAATAAACTCCATGGCTACTTTTAAACAATTTAATTCTCATAGAATTTGGTGAAGTTTTATTACTTGAGATCTAATAGCATCTGATTGCTTTTAAGTAACTTCTTACCAAATTGGCCCCAAAGCTATATTGTCTTTTGTCATATATATGTGTATCGTGTGTATTTGTATTATTTATTCTATAGGTTAAGTTAAGTATAAAAAGCAGAGTGAAGAGCTCAGCAGCACTTGGATCTTGTTTTCATTCCACTAGATGTCAGCATAACACTGTGAATTTGAATGTTGTTGGGTGACCAAGGATTAAATCCTTGCTTGTTCAAACCTATTTTTATTTATCTTTCCAAGGATGATGATGTGACATTTAGATTTAATAATCTCTTGTGTATTATAAGAATTACTGTCTACCCAAATGTTCATTTTTATTGTACCTATTCAAATTAATGTCAGCTGATTAAATTAGTTAAGCTTTGGTGCTAATCTACATCAAGAGAATAGAAAAATAAAACAATCACACACAGGAATGATAGCAATGAGTATGTTTCCTGCATTGTATTTTGGGTTTTCAGTCAGTAAGTTATGAAAGACATTCAGCCAATAGAAAGATCAAAAGTATAACATTTCCCCCTTGTGTTATCTAGTTTATAAATATGCTTTAAAGGATATGAGCAATAATTGACTAGCTTAGTACCATGTTGACTGATAAGCTTTCTTATCAAGAGAACGTGTTGGGTAATTCATAAGTTAGATATTTTTAACTTATTTTTCCCTCTCTGACTACCCAATGTAGCATCAGAGGCTTTGGCTTTGTGTTGGCATGACCTTGATTTGTTAGAACATAAGCTTCATCTTATATTAAATAGTAAAAACATGAATATTCATGAAAGTTATTTCATATGAGTTCTATTTTCCTTAGTATGCAAAAATTTTTTGCTTAATAGAACTGTTAACATTTTACTTTTTTTTTTTAAGTACGCTCCACGCCGAGATCAAGAGTCTCATGCTCTACTGACTGAGCCAGCCAGGTGTCCCACAACTGTTAACATTTTAAAAAAAGATTTATTTATTTTAGAGAGAGAGAATGAGCGCATGTGAGAGAGCACGAGAGAGATTGAGAGAGAGAGAGCACATGGGGGGCAGGGGCAGCAGGAGAGAGAATCCCAAGCCGATTCCTCACTGAGTGCAGAGCCCAACCCCAATGGGGGGCTCCATCTCATGACCCTGAGATCACTACCTGAGCTGAAACCAAGAGTCCCATGCTTAACTGACTGCACCACCCAGGCACCCCACAAAAGTTAACATTTTAAAGGAAAAAATGACATGTTGAAGTATTTTTCAAATTACAGTACATAAAAATGTTTTAAGTGTGCCACTTTGGGTAGTTTGTAATGTGGTCAATATTTTAATAAGTTTTAGCCACAGGCAATAGGGAGATATTCATTGGCAATGTATTTTGACTTTAATGAAGTATTATAAGTCTCTCACTAAGTAATTTTCAGTTATAATCTGAAATTTTTCTTTGAAAATTTTCCTCAAAATTCACAGGAAATTCCACTTGTTCATGCTATTTCTTCATAATAAAAGACTTACTTTCAGTGCCAATTTACTCATGATATTAATTAATCACATAATAAAAAGTCAATACCCAACAATACAAACTATAGAAATTTAGGGATATTAAATTATTCCATACTGTACAGAAAGAGACCAGAGACATTTTAGGTGAATTGATAATATTAAAGCCCTTCTATTTTTGGCAAAATAATCTCTTTTTTCCAAGTTTTTATTTAAATTCCAGTTAGTTACCATACAATGTAACATTGGTTTCAGGTATAGAATTTAGTGATTCATTACATACATAAAAAACCCAGGGCTCATCACAAGTGCCCTCCTTAATACCTATCCCCCACCCACCCCCTCTCCAGCAACCCTCAGTTTGTTCTCTATAGTTAAGAGTCTGTTTTACGGTTTGCCTCTCTCTTTTTTCCCCCACTATGTTCATCTGTTTCAGTTTTTAAATTCCACATATTAATGAAATCTTATGGTATTTGTCTTTCTCTGACTTATTTCACTTAGCATAATACCCTATGGCTCCATCCACATTGTTGCAAATGGCAAAATTTCATTCTTTTGATGGCTGAGTAACATTTCATTATATACCGCTTCTTCTTTATCCTTTCATTAGTTGATGGACATTTGGGCTCTTTCCATAATTTGGCTATTGTTAATAATACTGCTATAAACATTGGGGTGCCTGTATCCCTTCAAATCAGTAAATACTTAGTAGTACAATTGCTGGATTGCAGGGTAGTTCTATTTTTAACTTTTTGAGGAAATGCCATACTGTTTTCCAGAGTGGCTGCATCAGTTTGCATTCAAAAAACAGTGTAAGACAGTACCCTTTTCTCTGCATCCATGACAACACCTGTTGCTTCCTGTGTTGTTAATTTTAGCCACTCTGACAGGTGTGAGGTGATATCTCGTAGTTTGATTTGCATTTCCCTAATGATGAGCGATGCTGAGCACCTTTTCATATGTTTGTTAGCTATTTGGATGTCTTCTTTGGGAACATGTCAATTCACATCTTCTGCCCATTTTTTAACTGGGTTGCTTTTTTGGTGTTGAGTTGTATAAGTTCTTTATATATTTTGGATACTAATCCTTTATCAGATATGTCATTTGCAAATATCTTCTCCCATTCCATAGGTTGCCTTTTAGTTTTGTTGATTGTTTCCATCACTGTGCAGAAGCTTTTTATCTTGATGAAATCCCAAGAATTTATTTTTGCTTTTGTTTCCCTGCCTCAGGAGACATATCTAGTAAGAAGTTGATACAGCTGATGTCAAAGAGGTTACTGCCTGGGTTTTCCTATAGGATTTGGATGTTTTCCTATCTCACATTTAGGTCTTTCATCCATTTTGAATTTATTTTTGTGCATTGTGCAAGAAAGTGGTCTAGTTTCATTCTTATGCATGTTGCTCTCCAGTTTTCCCAATATCATTTGTTGAAGACACTATCTTTTTCCACTGGATATTCTTTCCTGCTTTGTCTAAGATTAATTGCTCATATAGTTGTAGGTTCATTTCTGGGTTTTCTATTCTGTTCCATTGATCTATGTGTCTGTTTTTGTGTCAGTACCATACTGTTTTGATCACTACACCTTTGTAATATGGCTTGAAGTCTGGAATCGTGATGCCTCCAGCTTTGCTTTTCTTTTTCAAGAATATTTTGGCTATTCGGGGTCTTCTGTGGTTCTATACAAATTTTAAGATTGTTTTAGTTCTGTGAAAAATGCTGGTGGTATTTTGATAGAATTACATTCAATGTGTAGATTGTTTTGGGTAATATAGACATTTTAACAATATTTGTTCTTCCAATCTATGAGCATGGAATATCTTTCCATTTCCTTGTGTCATCTTCAATTTCTTTCATGATTGTTTTCAGAGTACAGAACTTTTACCTCTTTGGTTAGGTTTATTCATAGGTATCTTATGGTTTGGGTGCAATTGTAAATGGGATTGATTCCTTGAATTCTCTTTCTGCTGCTTCATTATTGGTGCATAGAAATGCAACAGATTTCTGTCCATTGGTTTTACATCCTGTGATTTTACTAAATTCGTGTATCAGTTCTAACAATTTTTTGGTGGAGTCTTCCAGGTTTTCAATATAGAGTATCATGTCATCTGTAAATAGTGAAAGTTTGACTTCTTCCTTGCCAATTTTGATGCTTTTATTTATTTTTGTTGTCTGATTGTTGTGGCTAGGACTTCCAGTACTATTTTGAGTAAAAGTGGTGAGAGTGGACATTCTGTCTTGTTCCTGACTTTGGGGAAAAGGCTCTCTTTTTTCCCAATTGAGGATGATGGTTTCTGTGGGTTTTTCACATAAAACCTTTATTATGTTGAGGTATGTTCCCTCTAAACCTACTTTGTTGAGGGTTTTTATCATGAATGGATGTTGTATTTTGTCAAATGCTTTTTCTGCATCTATTGAAAGGATCATATGGTTCTTATCCTTTCTTTTATTAGTGTGGTGTATCACGTTGATTGATTTGCCAATATTGAGCCACCCTTGCCATCTAGGAATAAATCCCACTTGATTGTGTTGAATGATTCTTTTAATGTACTGTTGGATTTGATTTGCTAGTATTTGAGAATTTTTGTGTTCATGTTTATCAGGGATATTGGCCTGTAGTTCTCTTTTTAGTGGAGTCTTTGTCTGGTTTTGGTATCATAGTGATGCTGGCCTCATCAAATGAATTTGGAAGTTTTCCTTCCATTTCTACTTTTTTGGAATAGTTTGAGAAGAATAGGTATTAACTCTTCTTTAAATGTTTAGTAGAGGGGTGCATGGGTGGCTCAGTTGTTAAGCGTCTGCCTTCCGCTCAGGTTGTGATCCCGGGGTCCTGGGATTGAGCCCCACGTCTGGCTCCCTGTTCGGCAGGAAGCCTGCTTCTCCTTCTCCCATTCCCCTTGCTTGTGTTCCTGCTCTTGCTATCTCTCTGTCAAATAAATAAATAAAATCTTTAAAAAAATACACTATGAATGTAGTAGAATTCTCCTATGAAGTCATATGGTCCTGGACTTTTGTTTATTGGGAGATTTTTGATTACTGATTCAATTTCTTTGCTGGTTATTAATCTATTTAAGTTTTCTATTTCTTCCTGTTTCACTTTTGGTAGTTTGTATGGTTTTAGGAATTTATCCATTTCTTCCAAGTTGTACAATTTGTTAGCATATAATTTTTCATAATACTCTCTTATATAATTTTTTGTATTTCTGTGGTATTGATTGTGATTTCTCCTCTCTCATTTGTGATTTTATTTATTTGGGTCCTTTTACTTTTCTTTTTGGTAAGTCTGGCTAGGGGTTTATCAATTTTATTAATTTTTTTTCAAAGAATCAGCTCCTGGTTTCATTGATCTGTTTTATTTTTTATTTTTTTGGCAAAATAATCTTAAAAATTAAATTAAAGAAATTTTATATGTTACAATCTAAAGTGGAGGATATGTATACATATATACATATGTATATGTATGTGTATATATACACACACACATCTAAAAATACAAGGAACATTCTGTACATTACAGAATGAATGTACATTACATTCTGTTCATTATGTTTAAAATAGTACCTGGAACATAATAGGTGTGTAATAAATGCTTGTTGAAAGGACAAATTAATAGATGTGAATAGAGAAGATACATGTGTAAGAGATTTGATCAATAAGACTTGGTCACTCATGGAAGTAAAATGTGAAGAATTGAGAAGAACTCTTGGGGTTTTCTAAGGCTTTAG
This sequence comes from Neomonachus schauinslandi, assembly GCF_002201575.2. Lineage (NCBI taxonomy): Eukaryota > Metazoa > Chordata > Mammalia > Carnivora > Phocidae > Neomonachus > Neomonachus schauinslandi. The sequence goes on from NC_058405.1 coordinate 146,568,675, forward strand.
AAGGCTTGGTGGTGGCATTCATTAAAGTTTGAGACTCCAGGAAGAGGCACAAATTTGGCAGGAAGGATAATGAATTCAGATTTTACCATTTTGAGGCAGTGTAGCAGACAGTAAAGTGAAGCTGTCTGACAAGCACTGGCTGAAAAACGGATGCATTTGGTGGAAAAGTTTGAGCTGGAGATTGATGTAGGAGGGGCCAGAGAGGTAAACTAGATCATCCAGGTGGAGCTGTTCAATGAAAGAAAAAGCAGAAACCTTGCAGAACAATATTTTAGGACCAACAGTATAACAGGGTCTTGGAAAACAGGCTGGAAAAGCAGGAATAAAGCAGCAGGCCCAGAGAGTAGTGAATTTCAAGAAAAATGGAGTGGTCGTTAAGGTCAAATACTGCAAATAAGTCCAGCCATTTGAGCAATAAAAGAAGTAGATGGATTTGTAAATTAGGAAATTGTCTGTGACTCTTACATGAGCTAGTTCAGTGGAGCTATGTGAATGAATTACCGTCTATACTTACTGTAGGCTGAGAAATAAGTTGGAGGTAAGAAAGTGAAGATAGTGAATACAGACTGTGGACTACATTCTGATGCACTATGGATATTAAAAAAAGGGGAGCAAGAGAACATGTTACTCAGTGTTTGCTAAAGCCAGCTGACTTAAACGTGGGACTTATGGGGCAGTGGATCAGCAATCTTCAAACTGATGTATGCACTCTTGAAGTCCACAAAAACTTTACAAAGTTCATGGGCATAGAATTTTAAGAGATTCAATGTCCACATACTCACCTCCCATTCTTACTGTTTCCTAATATTAATCGGCCTGAGAACGTCAGTTAAAACATCATGCATGTCTTTTTTTTCCCACTTTCCTTTTGTAACCAAACTTCTCTCATTTTAGAAAACAAAATCATACCTTATATCCAATCTGATATTCATCATCCCAGGGTGTGAAAGTTCCTGGAACACCAAACAAAAAAAAAATTTGTATTGATGATAAGAAAGAGAATGTCTCTAATGGCTCAAAAACAAATCCTTTTGAAAGTCAAGGCATTTCTAATTCTTTGCTTTCAAAACAATTGAAGAAGTTAATAGATCATTAAAATACACTTTTTGATAATAGATCACCATGTGATTTTTGGCATAAACTTGAAAGGAGTGCAAATAGTTGAGTTATATTGCTAATATCAAAACTTCCATTCCCATCTGTCCTATACCACATTGTTATGCGACCAGTTGTGCTCAGTAAAACAACACTTAAATCCGTGCTTAACACTGCCTTCTGCCATAAATAATATTCACTGTTACATAAACAAAACAAAACAATAAAAAAGAATTCCAGCGTGTATAAAGGAAAGCATTGGGAAAGACAAAAGCATTGGCAGTTAAATTGAAGAAGTGTTGAGGTAGGTATCAGATGAAAGGAAAGGTCAGTAAAGGGTGTGAATGTTATGCTAGACTGGATAAACAGTGACAATGGGATTAATGTCCCCAGGTTTGAAGGTTCTAAGTAGAGACTGGCAGAGGCCTCAGGTGGTATGAGTGGTCCAACGAGGCCAACTATCTGTAACTCTAGTTCTTCCTCAGTATCATTCCAATTTTAGTATATGTGTCCAAGCAAGCACTAGTTCTTCCTCAGGATTCATGATATAGAAAGGCATTCAAGTCAATGTTGACTGTGACTGGATGAATCCTGAAGAGAACCCTCTCATCAGATGGTGTAAGGAGATTCAATACATGTAAGAAAACTCAATTCACCACTTAAGAAGTTAGAACTTGACTGTTTTCTTCAGTGCAGTATTCTGAATGTTTGGAACACTGCCTGGAGTAGTGCTCAAATACTTTCTCTTGAATGAATTGTCAGTGATTAGAGGTAGCCAAGACTTCCAAATCTTACCTTAGTGGAACGAATTTGTGTTGCCAATTTGTAATAAAGCCTATTTGAATTTATATATTATATGTTCACTCCATATAGACTGGGACAAAAATAGGTTCCAATTATGTATTTATGTTTATATAATTTAGTTTGAAAATTCTCTTCCAAATATATCTCATATCTCTTTCATTACCTAAAATGAGGGATAGAGGTACTGCATATTACCACAAGAAGTATAATTCAAATGATAATATTATTAAATTATATTCTATATACTATAATTATTTGTTTATGGCATTATGTGTTAGAGAGTATTTGTATGTCTGGATGACAGCAGAGAATAGGCTGAAACTGCAAATCAGAGTTGGTGTCATCAGGTTGAAAATGTCACAGATTTAGCTTTTAATAAGCCAGAATGATTGTGTAAAATAAGATGACTAGCAACAATCTCCTACTGAAATTCTTGGGAACATGGAGATGACTTTGAAGTTAAGAACTATTTTTAGATTAAAAGACTTGATATTTTCTGTCAATTAAAATGACTATAATTAACAGCTATGACTAGTTATTTAATTGCAAATTATAAAAAATCCAACTTTAATTAGTTTTAATAATAAGGGGGAATTTATTGGCCCAGAAAAGTAGGAAGCCCAGAATGCATGTAGCTTTAGCACAGCTGGATGCAGGAGCTTAAATAATATCATCAAGATACCCCTGTTTCTTCCTCTCTTGGCTTTCTTAGTGTTGCATTTATTTCTAAGAAGATTTTCCCCACTTGGGTGGCCAAGAGAGCATCAATAATCCAAACTTGCTTAGTACTTAGTGCTTTTAAACTCTGAAGGAGAAGATGGATCTTTTTGCTGATAGTTTAAAAAAAAAAAAGCTGGGAGAGATTTTATGGGCCTGATGCAGGCCATGTATCCAGCCATGAAACATTCATGATGGTCAGCACAATGCAATACCCTGAGTGATATACCCTGAGTGATCAGATTTGGATTTTTGGTATCCCTGTAGAAAAGTTTGGTGATGAAGTATTCCCTACCTGAACCACATGGATTGAAAATAACAAACAGACTGTTACCAGACAAAATAATATGACATCTAAAATCTTTTTTGCATATTACATTGTACTAATTAACCACATCATAAAAAAATGATGCATCAAATAGACTAAACAGCTACAACAAAGAAATATACAGTGGCCTCTAAGATCAATCAGAATTTGAGGTTCCTTATATTTTGTTGTTTCTTGTTTCCTACTGCCAAAGTTAGCTCATTGGCAGCAGTCCCCAGGAAGGAGGAAAGGGGATATAGAAGAAGAAAAAAAAGAGAAAGCAACTTCTGTTTAAGGAAATGATCCAGAAGTAGCACACATCACTTCTGATCATATCCCACTTGTCAGAACATGGTCATATGACCATTGGTGGTGGCAAGGGAAGCTAGTAAATATGACATCAAGCTGTGTAACAGTGTGTTCAGCGGGATTCTTATTACTAAAAGGAAGAAGGTATAAATGTATAATGGGAAAAGTAGTTGTTTCTGCGATGGTTCTTTTTTCAACCTTTACAAACTTGAATAGGGGAAAATTTTAAAATTACTTTTACTATGGAAAGCATTGCTAAAACATGTATTTATATGGGAAAAGAGTAAAGGGAATTTTCACTTTCATAATAAAAGAAAAAGTTTCAGTATAAGTGTTTAGTACATTTTAAAGTCCCTTACAGATGGTGGTACTGCTGAAGGATGCTTTAATTTTTGACATTACTATGGATATTTTAGACATAATATTAACACATATTTTTCATTTATAAAAGAATGGATATTGATGCTCTTAAAATTATAAATATTTTGGTTTTGAACTTTTTTATGTCATTGACTAGTATATCTACATTTTTAGAAAACATGGAATTTACTATCTTGCATTTGTAAGGAATCAAATTGCTGTAATATATACTATAAAGAGTAGATTAAAAATTCAAGTCAAATGGAATTGCAAGATTGTATCTCTTTCTAATGCTAAAAGCTTACTGAGCTGGAAAAAGTATAATTTAACATATCACCCACTTGCCAAAAAAAAAAAAAAAGATGCCTGGCTTGGATTTCATCCAGGAAGACATCTGTTTGCCTAGAACTAATAATAGTACAACCCTAATGATATGCCAAACAAGTTATTTTAATAGAAATGTTTTGTTTTGAGAGGTTAAGTTTGGTTACTCAGCAGAACTGCTGTGTTTATAAGGGTATTATGTTTGATTCTGCAACTAGGGAACACATATCCCACTGAAGGCAAGCTTGGGAAATTTGGTGGAAGTTGCTGTACATTTTACAGCTAACCTAACAGAGTACTCTTGATCTCTAAATGACCTCTCAAGATTAACCACATTAGAAGATTGGAGGCAAGGTGGTAGGAAATCACTATTCAAATTTTAGAATAGATATTGGAGATTGTCCATTGCTTTTAAAAAGCACAAATATTCATTTACATGCCTATTAGCTGTTTCTCAAAATCTACTCAAAATAAAAATCCTGCTTGGTTCATTTTAGTCCCAGTCTTTCTTTCTTTTTTTTTTTTAAGGTTTTATTTATTTATTTTGACAGAGAGAGAGACAGTCAGAGAGGGAACACAAACAGGGTGAGTGGGAGAGGAAGAAGCAGGCTTCCCGCTGAGCAGAGAGCCTGATGTGGGGCTTGATCCCAGGACCCTGGGATCATGACCTGAGCCGAAGGCAGACACTCAATGACTGAGCAACCCATTATTTCTTACTCCTAATTTTCCTGCTCTAAAATGTCAAAACATTTAGATAAAATGAAGGGATAGTCAAATGTTTAAGATTTTTTTTTTTTTTTTTTGCGAGAGAGAGAATGAGAGACAGAGAGCACGAGAGGGAGGAGGGTCAGAGGGAGAAGCAGACTCCCTGCTGAGCAGGGAGCCCGATGCGGGACTCGATCCCAGGACTCCAGGATAATGACCTGAGCCAAAGGCAGTCGCTTAACCGACTGAGCCACCCAGGCACCTGGAATAGTCAAATGTTTAAATGCTTGGTCTATGTGATTTTAAACATCTAGATTTTTAAAATCATAGAAAAGATTGAATTTCTCAGATTTTATTCATAATTGCTATTGTATATATTTACTATGTTATAACTTTTTAAAGAACCACTGCCATATGAACCAGGCCAAAAGGGGTAATGTCGTAGGGAAGGTCATTTATAAGCTTTTTAGGCCTGTTGCCTAGTTTTAGTGACTGTTCTGTTCAATTTTAATTGTGCCAATTCTGTTTCATTTAAGCACTAGATCAATGGTTAATACACATTTAGAAATATGTTCATCCAATACAATTTTGGTTTTTAATTCTGAGGCATCATCTAAACCAAAAATGGGAAGCTAAAGTGTCTCTTTTAACAACATTAAGAAACAGGCTTAACTACTGTAAAAAAATATTTAGGGGGCACCTGGGTGGTGCAGTTGGTTAAGCACCAACTCTTGGTTTCCACTCAGGTTGTGATCTCAGGGTGGTGAGAGGGAGCCCTGCACTGGGCTCTGCGCTCAGCACAGAGTCTGCTTAAGACTCTCTCTTTCTCTCTCTCTCTGCCCCTCCCCCCCCAATAAATAAAGAAATCTTTAAAAAAAGAAAATATTTAATGTTTTATATTTTACTTTCTTGAATAGATTATTGATATACTTGAAGAAGTATAAACAGGCTAAACTAAGGTTTTCTATGTAAGAAATTTCTTTTTTATAAGATTAACATTTTCTAAAAGTTTTTGTACTGAAATGTAACTGCTAGTATGTGTAATTGATCACATTTTTACATTAACTAGCCATCCTCAAATGGCACACAAAGTTCTGAATGCTGTGCAGAGAGAAAGCAGCCGGAGGACTATTTTCTGGCAAAGTCCAGCTCCACATGTTGTTGCTGACCATGGGAAACAGATGTGGGCCAAAACAAATGCTAAGATTATTCCAGGAACTTTCTGGCATACCTGGAACTTTTTTCTTAATTAACTAGTCTCTCACTGAAATGATTTTCCAGGTCTAGGCTACTTTTGGGTATGGTTTTAAAATGAATTGATTTAATTCTAGATCTCTATGAAGCGTTTCAGAATATGCCAAGGGTCTCAGGGAGAAATAGTAATGGAGTTGTAATATAGACTGCTAATTGCCTTTGCATGAGAAATCCCTTTTTTGTTGTTTATTCAAATATAATTTATACTTAACAAAAAGCAACCCATTTTGGGTATACAATTCTATGAATTTTGACAAATTTATATAGTAGTTTAACGCCACATTCAGGATAGAAAAGATTTCCATTATTTGAAAAAAATCTCTTTCATGCGTTTTTGTAGGCAATCCCCTTTCCAGCGTCTGGAAACCACTGATCTGATTTCTGTCCCTATAGTATTATCTTTTTCAGAATGTGATAAATCAAATCATACAGTATGTGGCCTTTTGATTCCGGCATAATGCTTTCATTTAGCATAACATTTTTGAGATACATACATGTTAGTGCATGTATCAGTTTATTCCTCCCCACCACCCCCGCCCCCGAGATTAGCCTCCTTTTAATGCTAACGGAATCACAAATCTATTTGTGCAGACTCGAAAGTGGCCTGAACCAATCATTTGTGGTCTGGCATTCACATTTTCCTTAGCCAAGTGGTCCCTTTCCCATAATCCTGTGCACCCAGGGATGGTCATATGACACTGTTTAGACAATTAAGAAGAAAGGAGAAATTTGTTGGAGAACATTTGGGAAAGATTTAACCCTCATTTATAAAAATAAATTTATCATACTCTAGTACCACTGCTTGCTTCCCCCCCTTCCAGAGTCCTGCCTTTAGACATATGATGTCTGGAACTATGGAACCCATTTTGCAAGCCTGAAGGAAAGGCCAAAAGAACTGCAGAGATAAAATCCCAGAACTCTGTCATTTTTAGTTTATCAACAAACATTTAAACTGCCCACCTTCAGATTTCTCAGTGTGTATGATGGCTGAATGTGCTTGTTATTTTGCTATTTTATTATGTTATTTGCAGTCAATGACATTCCTTGCTGAGAAACTGTCATCCAGTCTAGAAGCCATTTCGGGTTGGAACTGTGGCTCCATTTTAGAATTGTGTAATTCTAACTAATTTGGTCAGAAAGTCTCCACTACCACTTACTATAGTAACTCCCAGTTGTACATGAAATGGGTTTTGGCACCTAAACACCTTCCTGGAGAAGTCCAACCTATCAGTTCACTTAACGATAGTTCTACACCATTATGATTTGCCTTGGAATCCACTTACTAGGCTTCCTCCAATATTTTCTGGACTGGTTGCAGAACTGTGAAAACTATATTGTTCACGGATTACGATATTGCAATTCTCTTCTTGACTAAAATTTAAGTATGATTTTCAGATTATTCTCTAGAAAAGAGGAGAGAATTAACCAGAAAATTTAATGAGTCTTGATAGGAATGTATTGCTCATGCTACCCATTATTGCAGTCTCATAATGGTTGATATAGAGTTGCTCAACTGGTATATTTTATTATGTTAGGTTAATCTTAAAAAATAGAACGTATCACTTACTTTTGGGAATTAAAGGAACACAAGTTGATGTCTTTAAAACAAAATAGAAAATGAATGAAAATTATTCCTGTAGGTAGGCCCACATTTTAATCTGGGTCTGTCAAATATATGCTATTATTACTTACTATTAAGTACTTAGATCAAAGTTATTCCAAACTAACATCCTTGCAATTTTACAGTCACTGAACAGGAAATCCTGTCCTAAAAGAATTGTTCTCTCTGCCATTAATGAAGGGACGTGCCCACTGGGAATAGCCCGAGAGGGCAATTGACCCTGCAGAAATATTGGAATAAGGTAATATAAAACTTGGAAATATTTTTGTTAATAAAACATTTTTATCCTAATAATTTAGAAGATAATTTCAGACTTAACCCTATTTTATGTCAAATACTTTTTGCAAAGATGGCCAAAGTTTTTGACTAAAGGAAGTGCTCATATTTATGCCCCGAAAATAAACTTGAAAGACATTAGAATTATTTGTTTTATATATTTCATGAATTATTTCTTGAATTAGTGTTAAGAATAAGAAAGTAGGCTATGTTTGGAACTGAATAATAAACTCCATATGTCTTCATCAATATTTCATAAAATAATTCTGCAAATGTTAATAGATAAGGAATGATTCTGTAATTTTATTAGCTCTTCAACCAGTCTAAGGTACAACCACTTTGCTTTTTTCCCCAATGCATATGAAACATACTTTCTTGAGAATACTTACCCAAATCTTTGTTCATTTAATATAAGGCCACAGAATTACTCGAGAAATGTAGCACATTTATGTTACTTTAGATTATCTAAAGGATCTTCTTTGAATATGTCTTGAGATTGCTTAGAGTTGCAAATTTCAGGACTGAAAAGGTTTTAGAGATCATCTATTTATGTTGTTTCAAGTGCCCTGATTTACTCACTGATAGATACATATGTTCTTTAAGTTGGAGGAAAAGGAGTGAAGTTACAAAGAAATTTCTAGGAGTTTCTCATTCTCTATTGTCCATCTCATTTGTGCTATAGTCCGTAGAAGAGTGTTGTGCCTGTGAGCAGCAGTCTGCCATGGCTGCTTGGGGATAGAGTTTGAGAAACATTGTTCTATACAGGTTACATTATACAGTTGAGAAAACCAGTGATCAGAGAGGTGAAATAAATTGCTTAGCTTAAAACAGCTATTTAGAGGCATAAGACAGAGGAAAAGTCCTCAAGTAGAAATCAGTCCTCTTTGGTCTAGCCCTATATGTGCCACCGATTTGTTGGAAACGACAGCAGAAAGATGACTGTAACTGTAAACAGTAATTTACCAAGAGTATGCAATTTATAGATTCAGGACATGGTGTCCAAGACAGGTTCTATTGCCTGTGTGAATTTAGCATGTTCACAACTCCTAGACAGTGCTAACCTTCAGGTCTCAAAATTCTGACTGTGGGCAACACTTATTTAAACACAGAAGACAGTTGACCCAATATTAGCCATATTATTGTTTGTGTTGCATTCTTAAATAGGATGATGAACCAGTTGGTGATTATAGAGTTCGGTGGCAGCCATGTTGAGTCTGAGTGATTCAGTTTATTTATTTTCTTAATTTTTATTTTTTAAAGATTTTATTTATTTGACAGAGAGAGACAGAGACAGCAAGAGAGGGAACACAAGCGGCGGGGAGTGGGAGAGGAAGAAGCAGGCGGCCTGCGGAGCAGGGAGCCGGATGAGGGGCTCAATCCCAGAACCCCGGGATCAGGACCTGAGGCGAAGGCAGACGTTTAACGCTGAGCCAAAGGCAGATGCTTAAGGACTGAGCCACCTAGGCACCCCTTGAGTGATTCAGTTAGACAAAGAAGCAAAGACAATCATTTGACACATATGGAGCACTTACTACATACTACACATATTTGTCTAAGAACTTTACATCTCTAATGTCCTGTATCTTTATTAGAAAGGTACTTTTTTGTTCCCATTCTTTAGACAGAGAACATAAGGCTTAAATATATTAAATGGTTTATTCAGAGTGATATAGACAGCAAATGGTGGAATAAGATTTTAGGCTTAGGTAGTTGGACTCAGGACACACACTCCTTCCTAAGCAGTGACAGAAGCAGAGATATGGAGAACAACCTGATATTAATAATTTTCTGATTTCTAGGTCTGGTTTTATTCATGCTTTGGGAGTCTGTGAGATTCTTTGTATACCTCCTTCTCCACCTTTTTACATGAGCTATTTGCTCCTTAAATAACAAAAAAGCTTTTATTAGTTGTTGAGAAATTAGGAGCTGAGAGTAGGGACTGCAGAGAGGTTTACCAACAGGCTACTGGAGCTATTTACACAGCATGCAAAATAGCAGACAAGTTAGCATTTTAACAAAGCCATCTCTTACTTGAAGGTAAGAGATATGGGTTATAGAAACAATGCAGAGATGGAAAGAATGAGTATCCATAAATAACCTGATCATGTTGAAAATCTAGAAATTCTGAGAATGGATGTGTGCTAGATTTGGGCTCAGAATTTTAAACTGTTCTGGAATCTAAGAGCTGGGAGTGGAGTGATGTGTCAGTTGTATGGGGTTTTTAATAAAAAAAGGGATGCGCTATTATTTGATACTTATAAGATGGTCAAAATTTATTGTAGACATTACATAACACAGGATTATATTTTACCTGAGTTCTTAAGAAAAACTGGACACGTTGATACAAATGCTATTCTACTGATTATTCTTTGAATTACATCCTTAGATTGCAACCATATCAGGTAAAGTGATTTGTGTGCTATGCAAGTATAATACCTTTTTTACTCCTTAAAATTTTTAAGTGTACAGTACAGTACTTCTAACTATAAGCACAATGTTGTGCACATGATCTCTAGAATTCTTTTATTTTGTGTGATTGTAACTTTAGACCCATTGAATATCAACTCCACATTTCTCCTTTCCCTCAGCTCCTGACAACCATCATTCTACTTCCTGCTTTGATGAGTTTGACTATTTTAAATACCTCATATAAGTGGAATGATGTAGTATTTGTTCTTCTATGACTGATTTATTTCACTTAGCATTATATCCTCAAGGTTAATCCATGTTGTAGCATATGATAGAATTTTTTATGGGTGAATAATATTCCATATTATGTATAAATCACATTTTATTTATCCATTCATCTGTTGGTGGGCATTTAGGTTGCTTCTACCTCTTAGCTATTGTGAACAAAGGGGCAATGAACATGGAAGTACAGATGCCTCTTTCTGATCCTGATTTCAATTCGTTTGGATAAATACTGAGAAGTAGGATTTCTGGATCATATGGTAATTCCATTTTAACTTTTTTAGGAACTAAAAACTAATATTGTCCTGCAAAGCAGCTACACCATTTTACATTCCCACCAAAGGGGCACAAGGGTTTCAATCTCTCCACATCCTTATCAACAAATGCAATTTTCGGCTTTCTGGTTTTATAGTTTCATGTCTCATGTTTGTCTTTAATCCATTTGGAGTTGATTTTTGTGTATGGAGTAAGATAGAGTCCAATTTCATTCTTTTGCCTGTGGATATCCAGTTTTCCCAGTACCATTTGTTGAAGACTCTACCTTTTCCCCGTTGTGTACTCTTGGTACCCTTGTTGAAGATCAGTTGATGTGCGGATTTATTTCTAGGCTCTTTTTTGTTTGTTTGTTTCATTGGTCTCTATCTTTATACCAGTACCATGCTGTTTTGATTACTGTAGCTTTGTAGTATGTTTTGAAATAATGAAGTATGAGGCTTCCAGCTTTATTCTTTCTCAAGATTCTGGTTTTTCAGAGTCTTTTGGGGTCCCATATGATTTTAGGATTATTTTTTCTATTTCTGTAAAAATGCCATTGGAGTTTTGAAAGGGATTGCCCTGATTCTGTAGATTGCTTTAGGTAGTATAATCATTTTAACATTGTGATGTCCTCCAATCCATGAACATGTGATCTCTATTTACTTATGTCTCCTTTAACTTTTTTCAGCAATGCTTTGTAGTTTTCAGTATACAAATCTTTCACTTCCTTGTTAAGTTTATTCTTAAATACATTATTCTTTTTCATACTATTGTAAACAGAATTGTTTTCTTAATTTTCTTTCAGATTGCTTATTGTTAGGCTGTAGAAACACAACTGATTTTTGTATGTTGATTTTGTATCTTGCAACCTTATTGCATTCGTTTATTAGGTCTAACAGTTTTCCTGTGTATGTGAAAGTGGAGATGGGGAGGTGGCAAGAAGATCTGAATGTGTGACCATCAGTATGCTGCCTGATAGAACTTCCTGAGAGACTGAGTAAACTTATTTGGGAATAAATCTGTTGCAATTTAAATGTAAGTAATATTATATGCTTATAGTTTATAAGCAAGTTTAATAAAATTTTGCATTAGTTCTTACCTTTTAAACATTTAATGGATTTCAGACTCAATTTCCAATACTGATAGTGAGTTAATTCTTTTGGTGAAGAGCATTTGCCATAGTGGTTGCAAGAAGATAATTTATTGCCTGTTACGCTTTTCTTGGTACTTTCTTCAGTATATCTTGGTAGGTTTCATTGTCTAGAAGGCCTGAAATTTGTAGAAGTGGTTTTCTAGTGCCATAACAAAAAAGATTAGCAGTGACAGTTTTCTAAAATATATGTTTCCTACCAGAGGTAGGCTTCTCAGCCCATTTCCTTTAATGATATCTGGGGAGGATCTGATAAGCTTTATTCTACTTTACATAGGTTAAAGGGCATTGTCTTCCCTTTCACTCCAGCAGCCAACAACAAAGTCAGGCATATGTTATCACCATCACACAGGAAGCTGCGGGCTAGCCTGTGTTAAACAGAGCACAAATACAGGAAAAGTGTCAGACAGGTTAAAAGCTCATAGAACTCTGCTAAGAGAATATTATGCTAATAATATATCAAACAGAGATATGTTATTAGATTTCAGCATAAAGTACTTAGAAATCCTTAAATATGTAAAACTAGATAGCGAGTAGCCATTTTACTTTCCTCACTTTGGAATTATGACCCCATTTTTTGAAGATAGAAAAATAACAGTTACATTAAAAACAGTTAAGTCAGGAAATGACACAATTTCTCAAACATACAATTAAACAATTTCTTAATAATTTAAAAATTGTTCCCCTTTGCTTTGTGTGATAAAAGTTCTAATTATATTCTCTTATTTCAAAAGAAAAGGGGATTTCCATTTTGTGGCTAAAATTTTGTCATAAATAAAGAATGCATGCCTTTTGGAAACTAAAGAGCTCATTTCATTCAGGGATTTTTATGTTGTCAGTTTTAATTGGGGTATGCGTCTGGTTTTAAACAGTCATGGTAGATATATTCTAGTTGTATCTACCAATGTAGTTTTGTGTATCATATTGGATTTGTTAATGGTGGATGTATTTGAGTGATATCTACCAATGTAGTTTTATATACTATATTGGATTTGTTAAGAAAATCATCTGAAGAGTTTTACAAAGTGATTTTCAAATCCCTTCTTTTAAAAAAGATTACAAACAAAATGAAATACAAAAACTTTTGAAGATAAAACAGAAATAATAATATATAGTCTTAAACTTTGACATAGCCGCTATCAATGTTTTGATTCATTTTCTCTCCATGTGTATTTTTTAATACATTTTCAAGTTTGCAGTCAAATGTGTATACACACACACACACATGCATATACATATTTATAATTCTGAATATAACTTTTTCTTAAAAATCAATATTATATATTTTCATATATTTTTGAAATATTTTTCATAATATTTTCATATTTCATAATATTGTCATAAATTTTCATAATATTTTTGTATTCTTATTTTGATTAGATTTGATTAATATTTTGAAATATTTTTCATAAGATTTTCAGTTTTAATGGCTGTATAAGGTATCATGTTTAAACAAGCCATAATTTTTTCAGTGAACATTTGTATGGGATGCACAAATATCTTTCTTTGTTGGACTCTCTCAAATCTTCTGCTTACCCTAGGGACAGTGCCTCCCTATATTTTGTATCTTCTTTTTTTTAAAAGATTTTATTTGTTCATTCATGAGAGACAGAGAGAGAGAGAGGCATAGGCAGAGGGAGAAGCAGGCTCCCCCTGGAGCAGGGAGTGCAATATGCTGCTCAATCCCAGGACTCTGGGATCACGACCTGAGCCGAAGGCAAGACACTTAACTGACTGAGCCACCCATTTCTTGTATCTTCTTATGGCTATGACCGGAAGGCCCATGTCATGTGGATATAATGGGCCAACTGTAATGCACATGTCCTCAGAATAAAGTATTAAATATTAAAATATTAAGTCAGTTGTCTCCAGGGGTGTTGCATAGGAAGTGTCGTGGTTCTGTACAAATGTAGGAGCCATTTCTAGTTTGGATTCAAGCAGGAAAAGGTTGTAGACTGCTAAAGAGCCTTAAAATATCTACCATCCAAGCACCAGAGCAGAATTAAGCTGGTCCCCTGCCAAAGTGCAGACAGAGAAAACGCATGTTTGAGACAAAACCAGGGTTAATAAGTAAAATAGTCCCCAGAAAAGTGTCTCAAAGTTTGTTTTTTGTTTGCATGTGTTACAAAACACACTAGGCCATATGTGATATCTATATACCTATTTGTGCTGGAAAAACTATGCTGGTTGTGCACCTTGCTTTTAGGACCACAGGAAAATACTAATAGTCATACATTGATTGTCTTCTCTGGCTATTGCTTATGAAGAACCAAATACAAAAGTCCTAATGCACACCACACTTTATCAGGGAGTATTTATCATCATCCCCAGAAACATTACTGTATGGCCTCTGACACTAAAGAAAGGAAATTTTATTATTGCTTTATATCTTTGTTTTTCCTCTAATTATTTTGTTTCTTTTTGTTTTCCCCTCCCCATTCTTTTTATTTAAGGGGATGGACTTGACAACCAGATTTTTAAAAAATCAAATACATTGAAGCAGTTGAGTATCTTTTGCCTTAGAGGGTGTATCATGGAATAATGGGTTATTTTTACCTTCATGGGAATAATGATTTTTTAATAATTATATTTATATCTTTAACGTCCTATTAACTTTATCAGGTTTTTACCATTGAAAAATTCCATTTTTCTTATTTGTGGCCATGATTTCAAATAGTTTACCATTGAATAAGTATCTTTCATTTTTTCCACAAGGAACCGTTTTTGAAAAACTGTATTATATATAGGCCTACTAACACAGCTTGATTAAAAAACAAACTCTGCCTTATTTTTATTTAGAAAAATCATACATGGAAATATCAAAAGACAGACAACATTATTTAGCTAGTTTAATTTTGTGCTCGGCTGATGCTGGACACAACAACAAACAGAAGAAGAGTCTTTCTCTGCTGCAGCCCAGATGTTACAAGGCTGTTGAACTTGGGTTAACTGACCCGGGAGAATCAGTTGGCTGCTAGAGAGGCTCTGCTTCTGGCTTTGTGGAGATCAAGGAAAGCCCTTTCAGCATGTCTAAGAGCCAGATCCAGGGTGTCTCAGGCAAGCTAGGGAGCACTTTGGCAAAAATCTCCTGAATTGTGCAATCTCTGACTCTGTTTTTTTCCAACTTTTCCCTGTGAAGATCACATGCTTAAATTGGGCCATGCAGCTGTGTGTGGGTGGGGTGCTTATACTCAGAGCTCTTAGGTCTGATGGTGCACAGTCAATGGTACGCTATTTCTTCCCTCGCCCCCACCCTGAGAAACTTCAAAAGTAATTCCTTGAGGTTAGCAGTTGGTAACCTGATCTGTTCACCCTAAATGTTGAAACCTTCTCTTGGTTTTATACATGTGTAGTTTGTCACTGTTAGGCAGTGTGCAAATGTTCCATTTGTTTTTAGAAATCTAATGACAAATGCTATATCAATAGTTTTCTATCAAAGAAGAACCTCCAACTTAGTTGTCAAAGAAGTCACCATTTCTGCAATATTAACTTTTAATTTAGTTTTACAGACACTTTATTAGAGTGTTGATTATTGCATTTGTGGAAAAAAAAACCCTCATATTATTCCTTGTTTAAAAACACATTTTGAAGCACTCCTAATAATCCTTGCCACTACTTTCTTTGAATTATGGAGTAGTTGTTTCATCGTACTTAAAGGACTTGATTCTTAGCATAAGGTTAACCTTGCAAGTTCAAAGAACAATTTGTTAGAGAGTAGCTATCATGGTCCCCAGAACATTATTCTGTGCCCTCTTGGATCCAAAGACATTATGTTTTATTATCACTAAGTCTATGAGCCATCTTCTCCTCCCCTTCCTCCCCCTCCCAGTAAAGGAAGAGACTTGACAATCAGATTAAAATTTTCACATGCAATGATGTTAGTGAGTTTCTAAGGTCTTTTGCCAGGAAGAGTAGAATATGGCAATAAGAATAATCAAAAACTTAACAGGAACATCAGTGACATTTATGAAGCTATTGTGGTAGATATGATTTGATCTAATAGAATTCTAATTTTATAACTATGAGTCAAGCTTTAGGAGAGTGATATCATCAAGATGGTGACATAGGTCATTCCTGACTTTGCTCCACCTCACAAGAACAACTAATAAGTGCTCAAGAATAAGACACCACCAAGAGAATCCTAGAACATGGGGGAGAGGCTGAAGCATGCCCTGCACCACAGACATCAAGACAGATTGCATTAGAAGGGTAAGAGAAGCACACATTGACCACAATGCCCCTCCCCCAGGCAGCAGAGCAACACCCAGAGAGGTCTTCCCTGAGTCTCCATTCCTATAGTGCAAAAGAAAACCCAGTGGGGATAACCAGCATCCCTCAGCATTGGGGTCACTTTATGGGAGTCCCTACTCTGATACACCAGAGGGATTCCAGGGAAATCTGTGGGCCTCAACCAATAGGAATCTGACTATGATGGAGAAGGGGGAAGGGCTTGCAACCAGCAGATGGCTCTTGGCAGACCAAGTTCATACCTGCCGTGCCCAAGTACTGATCCCAAACCATGGTTTTGCTCATCAGCAGAACCAAGCTGGGATACACTCTGATCGGGGAATTTAGATCTACCTCATTAGATTCTCAAATAGGAGGAATTTTGTTGGCTCTACAGCTTGATTTGCCTGTACCCAGGCAAGGAGCTGAGTCACAACCCCACCTGCTGTGGAGAGTGTCTCCTGGCCCCATCTGACCAGAGGGGCTGGTGAGAAAACTTGGAAGATGTTTATCCCAGCAATTCTGAGCTGAGAGGTGGGTGGGAAGAGCTGACTGCTCCCAAAGGGAAGCCAGTACTGGGCACCGAGAATTACCCTGCTAGGCATAGGCAGGGGGATTAATTCATAGCCAAGGTTGAGGGTAGCTCCCAGCCCTTCCCAGTTAGAGAGATTATTTAGGAAACTGAGAGTAGCCTATAGCAACCCCTCCCCTTTCTGCCCAGGCAAGGGAGCTGAGATAGCCCTACCCACTGTGGCTCCTGGGGCCCCATCAGACCAGAAGGGCTGGTGAAAACACCTGGAAGCTGCGCAACGCAGCCCAGCAGCACTCAAACAGAGAGGCAGGAGGGCAGAGCTGATCAACCCCCAGAGTAAAGCCGGTACTGTGTTGAGCATCCCAGTGCTGTGCACAGGCAGGGGGATTAACTCATAGGCAAGCTTTAGGTATTTTTCTAGCAGTTCACGTTCTTTTTAATTATTCTTATCACTGATAAATGGAAAAACACAATTGTGTTTTCAGAGTGGTACTTAAAGATTTATTTCATTAGTGATAGGTCTTCTCGTTTGAAACTGTGTATGTGATTTAAGATAACTTTTCATTTTCTATGCACTTATTCAAGTCAAACCAAAAGGGAAACAGATAAGGGAGGAAGATTCATTCAAATTGATTTACTTTTTGACTTTTAAAGAATTAATGCGTATTTGTGTGTATTTAGATAATAAAATTTACCAAGCACATTTACTTTCATTTGTTCATTAAGTTTTTAATAGCATTTTTTATTTTTTATTATTTATTTATTTAAGATTTTATTTATTTATTTGACAGAGAGAGACACAGTGAGAGAGGGAACGCAAGCAAGGCAAGTGAGATAGGGAGAAGCAGCCTTCCTGCTGAGCAGGGAGAAGCAGCCTTCCTGCTGAGCAGGGAGCCCGATGCGAGGCTCGATCCCAGGACCTTGAGATCATGACCTGAGCCGAAGGCAGACACTTAACAACTGAGCCACCCAGGCGCCCCTTAATTGCATTTTTTAAACAAATATTTATTGATCACTTATTAATGCCAGAAACAGAGATGCCTCAAAGAGCTAATAGTATTTTGGAGGTGCTCACCTCATTCTCGCAACAATTTGAGATATGTAAGTACTCTCTGTAACAAAGACTGATTAATAATTAGAGTTGTAAGTGAATGAAAATGGATGGATATTAGCAAAAGTGCTTTTAATTTAGGTTTTACTTAAATTGACCATGTTCTTCATATGCTAAAAGTAGCTACAAAGTAGGTAAGAAAGTTATTATTCTTACTGAAAGGAAAGAAAAGACAGTAGGAAAGAAAGAAGGAAAAATGCATGCTAGCATTTGTTGGGTACCTATTATAGGCCAGACTCTTTACAGATGTTTCATTCAATTCTCCCCACAGCTCTTTAAAGTATATGTTATTATCTTTACAGATGAGAAACTGAAGCTGAGTATTATTTAAGTAACTTGCCTAAAGTCATAAGTTGGAATTTATTGGAATCAGAGAGTGAATCTCACATATTCTTATTATAAATCTTGTGACCTCCCTCCCCCCCATATAGACTTTTTCTTTTCTTTTGGTATCTCTTGCATTTAATGCAAGTGCAACAGATAACAATGATAAAGAATGGAAGGGGAGTGATGTCAGCATCCTGGTGGCAAGATGTTCCTCTTTTTGTCTTCCCCTTTTAACAACAAATGAAAGATCCATCCACAGACAGAAGCACCTTGGGAGCTGTGGGATCCAGCATCATATGCCAGGTGATTTGGATTAAGTGTTGCCCACCTGTGCATCTGGTAATAGGCAGAAAGACCTCTGTGTTGGCTATGGAACAAGCAGAGCCCAAGAACTTACCTCAAACTTTCTCATCTCAGTTAGGGGAATAAACCTGGAGAGTGCTGACCTGGGGCAGATACCCATAGACCAGACAGAATTTGAAAGAGTCCAGCCTTCTGAAGGGGAGATGGTAAGGGAAATTTTTCCGGCACGGTCCCGCCCTACCCCCAAGCCTACTCTGCTTTGGGCTGAGCTATCCAGCCAATGGTGACCTTTCCCTTAGGGAAAAGGATAGTGGTGAGTGAGGGCCTGGCTATCCTAGTTAAGTGGGAAATGGCTGGAAAAGCCCATTTCCTTCCAGAAGCACTCAGTACTAGGTGGGACCTCCTCCGTGACTGCGGCAGGGCAGGATATCAGGAAATAGGCAGATAAGAATAACAAAAGTCACTAATGGGACATGGTTCCTTTTGACTGCATCAAGACTTTAGCAGGATGTTTGTACATGAGCCATTGGGAGTTCCTCACCTGAGGATCTCCCCACCAGGTCCATACCACCCCCAACACACTGAGTGTTAAATTCACACCTTCTTCAACTCTATGGCTGGCTTCCTGTGTGTGCTCCTGAGTGCAGTGGCAAAATCAAGTCCAGTAAATGAAGTGCAATTAGAAAAAGAGAATAAGATCTCTAGGTAATGGAGAAACCACAAACACATGCAATAGTGCAACCTTCTGGAAAACCCAGAAGACAAAGAAAAACCTAGACATAACAGCACCAATGGATAGTATATCTAATCTGAAGGCAATTAGTAAAGATTTAAGGTGGTGCTTGATACTTCAAATGCAAAAGCAATGATACAAAACTACAAGAAATGCAAAAAAAGCAAAGAAACATGTTATTACAAAAAGATAACAATAATACTCCTATAACTGAACCCAAAGACACAGAATTTTGAGAACTAGCTGATAAAGAATTCAAAATAGCTGTTTCAAAGAAACTCAATGAGCTATAAGAAAACTCAGAAGGACAATTCAATGAAATCAGAAAAAAATATATGAACAATATGAGATATTTACTAAAGAGATAGAAATCATGAAGAAATAAAAATTCTGGAGTGGAAGAATTCAATGAATGAAAAAAAAAATTCAGCAGAGAGCATCTGTGGCAGAATAGAGCAAAAGGAAGACAGAATAAGTAAGTTAGAGGACAGGAATTTTGAAATAACCCAGTCAGGCAGAACAAAGAAAAAAGAATGAAAAAGACCAAAGAAAGCCTATGGGTTGTATAGGACTCCATTAAAAAAGAATATTGGGGTTCCAGAAAGAGAAGAGAGGAAGAAAGGGGCAGAATGTTTACTTAAAGAAATAATAGCTGAGAATGTCCCAAATTTGCAAAGAGACTTGGACATCCAAGTTCACAAAGTTAATGGATCATCCTATTACCTCAATTCAAAAACCTTCAAGACATAAATATGAAACTGTCAAAAATCAAAGTTAAGCAGAATATCTTAAAAGCAGCCAGAGGAAAGAAATATTGAAATCTAGAAAGAAATCCCCCATTAGGCTATCTGCAGATTTCACAGCAGAAATCCTGCATTCTAGACAAAAGTGGAATGACCCATCCAGAGTATTGTAAGAACAAATTGCTAAGAATACTCTATCCAGCAAAGTTATCCCTCAAATATAAAGGAGAAATAA
Organism: Neomonachus schauinslandi; assembly: GCF_002201575.2. Lineage (NCBI taxonomy): Eukaryota > Metazoa > Chordata > Mammalia > Carnivora > Phocidae > Neomonachus > Neomonachus schauinslandi. The sequence continues at coordinate 146,588,754 of NC_058405.1, forward strand.
AGACTTTCCCAGACAAACAAATGCTGAGAGGTTCATCATGACTAGGGGAAAAGTATTAAAAATAATTATAGCTACTGTAATTTGTTAAATACATAATATAAAAAGAGGTAAATAATACATCAAAAACATAAAATGCGGGAGTAAAAGCATGAAGCTTTTGTAGGAAATTGAAGTTTAAGCTCTCAGTTTAAAATGGACTATTTTGTCTATGAAATGTTTTATGTTAACTTTATGGTAACTACAAAGCGAAGACCTAGAGTAGATTCGCAAAAGATAAAGAAAGGGGAAACAGAGCATACCACTATAGAAAATTACCAATTTACATAGGCAGGCAGAAACAGAAAAAGAAACACTGGAAATACAAAACAACCAGAAAGTAATTAATAAGATGGTACTAGTAAGTCTTTATATACCAATAATAACTCCAGATGAAAATGGGTTGAATTCATCAGTGAAAAGGCAGAGAGTGGCTGAATGAATAAAAAACAAAATCCAAGTATATGCTGCATGCAAGAGATTCACTTCACTTTTAAGGACCCACACAGACTAACAGTGAAGAGATGGAAAATATTCCATGCAAATGGAAACCCAAAAAGAGCTGGGGTATTTACACTTGTATCAGACAAAATGGAACTTAAGATAAAGAATGGAATGAGATATAAAAGGACATTATATAATGACAATGAGCTGATCCAACAAGAAGATACAACATTTGTAAATATTTATATATCCAACATAGGAGGAACTAAATATATAAAACAAGTATTAACAAACATAAGAGAGAAACAGATGGTAATACTTTAACACCACATTTTTATCATGTGGATAGATCATCCAGACAGAAAATCAATAAGGAAATACTTAAATGGACTTAAATGGCATGTAAGATCAGATGGACTTAAGACATTTATAGCACATTCCAACCAAAAGCAGCAGAACATATTTTCCTCTCAAACACACAGGGAATCTTCTCAAGGATGGATCATATGTTAGGCCACAAAACAAGGAAAGGAGAGGGAGGACTAAAATAAAACCAGAAACGAAAGAGGAGGCATTATAAATGATGCCACAGAGGGGCGCCTGGGTAGCTCAGTCAGTTAAGCATGCGACCCTTGATTTCAGCTCAGGTCATGATCTTAGGGTCATGAGATTGAGCCCTGCGTTGGGCTCCAGGCTGAGCGTGGAGTCTGCTTGAGGATTCTTTCTCTTCCCCTCCCTCCACTCACTCTCTCTCTCAAAAAACAAAAACAAAACAACAACAACAAAAAAACAAACCCAAATGATAGCACAGAAACCCAAAAAACATCATGGGATTACTATGAACAATAGCATAAACAAATTGGCCAACCAAGAAGAAATAGATAAATTCCTAGAAACATACAACCTACTAAGACTGAACCACAAATAAACAGAAAATCTTAACAGATAATTATTAGCAGGTAGGTTGAATCAGTAATCAAAAACCTTCCAACAAACAAAAGTCCAGGACAAGATGGCTTTACTGGTGAATTGTACCAGACATATCAAGAATTAATATCAATCCTTCTCAAACTCTTCCAAAAAGTAGAAGAGAAAGGAACATGTCCCAACTCATTTTAGGAGGCTACTATTACTCTGAGACCCAAACCAGACAAGGACTCTAAAGAAAAGAAGATTATAGGCCAATATTCTTGATGACCATAGATTTAAAAATCCTGGACAAAATACTAGCTAACTGAATTTAACAATACATGGAAAGAAACTGTTGGGGCCCCTGTAGCTGATGTGTCAGATTAAGAATATGCAGACTATGACCTACTGAATGAAGAAGCACAACGCAAACACAAGAGGCAGGTAGCTCTCTCAGCATGTCATCTCCCACTCTGGGGAAGTGAAAATTTCAGGGCAGTTTTGATTGAAGGTGCAGTTTCAGTAAACTCATGAAAAGGAAGTAAAGTCAGAAGCCATTACTGATAGATCTCAGAAAAGGGTGAGAGGTGCAATAAGGTGTGGAGGAAGGGCAATTCCCTATCCCAGGTCATGATCCAATAGGAGATAGAGGGTAGGGCAGCAAGCACCTATGACTTATAAGGCGGCTGGGGTAGGAGTCACTAACTTTTCATGGGCTCACCTCTAAGTGGTTATTTAAAAAAGTACACTGGGTACTCCATGCTCAGTGTGGAAATCTGCTAAAGTTTCTCTCTCCCTCTCTCTCTGCCCCTCCTTCCCATGCTCCCTCTCTCTCTTTTTCAAGTAAATAAATAAATCTTTTTTAAAAAGTGCCCTGGGTAAGGTGAAATGGAAATTTGTGGCAGGAATCTTAAGCTTGGGTGTTTATCTAAATGTCCAGACTCTGGGTGTAAGTAGGATTGTCATATTGTAAAATGCCTAGGCAGTAACTCAAAATAACTCTTTTCTCATCATCGAATCACGTAACTTGATTAACCAGGATATATTCCAAGGATGCTTCAGTATCCTCAAATCAATCAATGTGATATACCAGATTAACAAAATGAAGGATAAAATTTATATAATCATCTCAATAGATGCAGAAAAAGCTTTGATAAAATTCAGTATCCATCATGATAAAACTCTCAACAAAGTGGGAATAGGAGAAACACACCACAACACAATAAGGGCCATATGTGACAAGCCCTCAGCTAACATTGTACTAAATGGTGAAAAGCTAAAAGCATTTGCCCTAAGATCAAGGACAAGACGAGGATGCTCCCTCTGTCTCACCACTTTTTTATTCAACATTGTATTGGAAGTCTTAGCCACAGCAATTAGGTTCAAAAAAAAAAAAAAACAACCAAATTGGAAGAAATAAAACAGTCACTTTTGCAAATGACATGCTATGACATATAGAAAACCCTAAAGATTCCACCAAAAAAATTGAATTAATAACAAACTCAGTAAAGTTGCAGGATACAAAGTACACAAAAATCTGCAGCGTTTTTGTACAGAAAAATGAACTAATCAGAAAGAGAAATTAAGAAAACAATCCCATTTATGTTAAAAAGAATAGCATACTTAGTAATAAATTTAACCAAGAAGGTAAAACACCTGTACACTGAAAACTATAAGACACTGATGAAAAAAAGTGAAGATGACACAAATAAATGGAAAGATATCCTGTGTTCATGGATTGCAAGAATATTATTAAATATCCATACTACCCAAAGCAATCTGCAGATTCAATGTATCCTTATCGAAACTTCAATGGCATTTTTCACAGGAATAGAACAAAAAAAATCCTGAAATTTGCATGGAGCAACAAACCCTGAATAGCTAAAGCAATCTTCAGCCAGAAAAAAAAAAGCTGGAGGTATCACACATCCTGATTTCACACTATATTTCAAAGCTACAGTATTCAAAATAGTATTGTATTGGTATAAAAACAGATTATTGGAACAGAATAGGAAGCCCAGAAATAAACTCACACATATATGGTCAATTGATAGACAAAGGAGTCAAGAATATATAATGGGAAAAGTATAGTCTCTTTAATGATGATACTGGGAAAACTGGCCTACTGCATGTAAAATAATGAAACTGGACCACTTCACACAAATAAACTCAAATGGATTAAAGACTTATACAAGAGACCTGAAACCATAAAACTCCTAGAAGAAAAAATAGAGAGGAACTCCTTTACAATTCAACAATGATTTTTTAGGTTTAACACGAACTATGTCAAACTAAAATGCTTCTGCACAGCAAAGTATTTATCAATACATGAATGGATATAAATAATATAGAATGGAATATTACTCAGCCATAAAAAGAATGAGATCTTGCCATTTGCAACAACATGGATGAACTTAGAGGGAATTATGCTAAATGAAATAAATCAGAGAAAGTAAAACACCATATGATTTCAATTATAAGTAGAATCTAAAAAAACAAAACAAATGAACAAACAAAAAGCAGAAACAGACTCATAAATACAGAGAACAAACTGATAGTTGCCAAAGGGAGGGGTGGGGGAGATGGGAAAAATGGGTGAAAGGGAGTGGGAGATACAGGCGTCCACTTATGGAAGAATAAGTCATGGGGATACAAGGTACAGCATAGGAAATATAGTCAGTGGTATTGGAATAGGTTGTATGGTGACAGTATCTATACTTGTGATGATCATAAGCATAAAAATATAGACTTGTGGAAGTACTATATTGTATACCCCAAACTAATGTAACATTGTGCATCGACTATACTTCAATTAAAATATTTTTTAAAGGAAAAGTAATTAAAAATAGAGCCATAGATACAGAGAACAGATTGGTGGTTTCCAAAAGCAGGGCACGGGGATAGGCATAATGGGTGAAGGTGGTCAAAAGTTGCAACCATCCAATAATAAAATTAATAAGTCCTGGGATGTAATGTAAAACATAGTGACTATAGTTAACAGTACTGTATTGTATATTTGAAAGTTGCTAACAAAGTAAATCTTAATGTTCTCATTACAAGAAAAAAAAACTTTTGGTGATGGATGTTAACTTATGGTAGTAATTATTCTGCAACATATACATATATTAAATCATTAAGTCATCCATCTAAAACTAATGTAATTTCATATGTCAGTTATATCTCATTTAAACAAAAACAAAAAAATAATTAGGAATAAATTTAACCAATGAAGTGAAAGATTTGTACAATGAAACTATAGGACCTTGATGAAAGAAATTAAAGAAGATACAAATAAATTGAAAGATATTCCATGTTTATGGAATGGAAGAATTAATAATGTGAAAATGTTCCTGATACCCAAAACCATCTATAGATTCAACACAATCTCTATCAAAATTTCAATGGCATTTTTTTTCACAGAAATAGAGCAAATAACCCCAAAATGCTCTGAATAGCCAAAGAAATCGTGAGTAAAAATAACAAAGTTGGAGGCATCACATTTCTTGATTTCAAAGTATACTACAAAGTTACAGTAATTAAAACAGATGGTACAGGCATAAAAATAAACACATAGACTAATGGAAAAGAATAGAGAACCCAGAAATAAACCACCACTAATATTTGATAAGGGAGCCAAGAAAATTCAATGGGGAAGTGATGGTCTCTTCAATAAATGGTGTTGGGAAAACTGGACAATTACATGCAGAAAAATGAAATTGATCCTGTTTTGTACCACTCACTAAAAAGTCTCTATATTAACAATAACTCTTAGAAGAAAACATATGGAAGAAGCTCCTTGATGTTGGTCTGGGTAATGACACCAAAAGCGTTAAGTAACATAAACAAAAATCAGTAAATGAGATTACATCAAACTAAAAAAAAAAAAACACAGGAAAAGATTCATTCATCAAAATAAAAATACAACTTATGGAATGGGAGAAAATATTTGAAAACTGTATCTTGGAGAAGGAGTTAATATCTAAAATATATAAAGAACTCATATAACTTACCCAAATGGCCAACAGGTATATGAAAAGATACTCAACATTCTAATTATTAGGGAAATGCAAATCAAAATCACAATGAGATATTACCTCACACCTTTTACACAATGAGGTATTATCTCGTACCTACTATGGAGAAGACAAGAGTTAACAAGTGTTGGTGAGGATATGGAAAAAACACTTGTAAACTATTGGTGTGAATGTGAACTGGTGTAGCCTCTATGGAAAACAGTATGGAAGTTCCTCAAAAAATTAAAAATAGAACCACTATATTATCCAGCAATGCCAGTTTTGGGTATATATCCAAAGGAAATAAAAATAGGATATTTGAGAGATATACATACTTCCATATTTATTGCAGCATTTTTTACAAAAGCCAAGATATGGAAGCAACCTCAGTGTCTTCCACTTGAATGAATGGACAAAGATGTTGTGTATATATCCCATGGAATATTATTTAATCACAAGAAAGAAGTATTTGTGAAAACATGGATGGGCCTTCAGGACATTATGCTAAGTGAAATAAGTCAGACAGAGAAAGACAAATACTCTATGATATTATTTAAACATGGAATTTTAAAAAGCCAAACTCATACAAACAGTAGAATGGTGATTACCAGGGGCTGGGAGTGGGGAAATTGGGATATGTTGTTTAAGGGTATACACTTTCAACTAGTAGGTAAATAAGTCCTAGAGATCTAATGAAAAATATAGTGATTATAGACAACAACATATTATAAACTTTAAAGTTGTTGAGAGACTAGATCTTAATTATTCTCACCACAAAAAGGAAATGATATTCATGTGATGTGATGTGATAAAGGTGTTAGCTAATGCTATGGTGGTAATCATATTGCAATACATAAATGTATCAAATTAATATGTTGTATACCTTTAACTTATATAATGTTATATGTCAATTATATATCAATAAAATAAGTTTAAAGAAAAGAATGGAAGTTAGGTAAAATTTAATGTGAGTTAACATTTACTCAAGTTTAATCACATTAACCTTTTGTAGTGCTGTATTAAAAACAAGCTGCTAAGGACATACATTAGTAAGAGAGTTTTGAATTTCACCATTTACTGTCTACCAAGAACCTCTGGCAGAACAATTTTTCATTTCACAATTCCATGATGAAATACTCTGATGCTATGCAACCTTTGGCATGACTCTAAATCCCAGGGGATGAATATGTTGAATAAAATTAATTTTTAGAAAATGAAAAAAAGCTAGATATATATTTCCCTAACAAGAAAATAAATGATCTAGTGACTAAGAATATTTATCTAAACATATGTACGTTGAACATACATTTAGTATGTCTAGGTTGATCTGAAATGAATGTTCTTAGAAACTCTTCATATTGATAGAAATGGATGTATGTGAGAGAGCAATTCAGTCCTTAGATAACTAGAAATTAGGTTATTAGTTTAGATAATTTTGATAGTAAGTCATAGAAATAAAATCATTCTTAAGTGAAATATTTTAAAGTTCTTTTTAGTATAGATGAAAATGCTGAATAATTTATTACCACTTGGTAACATAACAAATTACAGGGATCTGCCTCTTTATCTTTTAGATAAATTCTTTTTTTTAAAGATTTTATTTGAGAGAGCATGCGCAAGAGCATGCGAGAGAGCACCTGAGCTGGGGGAGAGGCAGAGGGAGAGGGAGAGGCAGACTCCCCACTGAGCAGGGAGCCTGAGGCAGGGCTCTATACCAGGGTCCTGGGATCATGACCCAAACTGAAGGCAGACACTTAGCTGACTGAGCCACCGAGGCGCCCCAGATAAACTCTCTTTTAAACAAAGTGTGTATGGTCTACAAACAAATTTTCCATAATATTTAATAATGATAGCCATCATTTATTGAGCACCTCCTCTGTGCCAGTAACTATTTTTAGTCATTTGCTTAATCTTCCTAGTATCCCTAGTAAAAATTACTATCCACATTTCACAAATTAGAAACTGGGGATCATATAGAAGCCATAAAGCTAATTAGGGATGAGCTGATAATTAGCTCAGGTTTATCTGATTCCAAAGTCTGTAGTTCTTCCCTTTACACTGTAGGCTTAGGGAATTTTTAGCTTATTCACTCTGTGTCAACCCTGCCTCTACATCCTCCCTTGGCCACACAGCCCTTTTGACCAATCTTCACTTTCACACTTTATTTGGCCATGATCAAGTGGGGAGGGTCCTTGTACCTTAAAAGGCACTAGCCTAGACTCTGTTCTCTCTTGTTTTCCACTTTATAAAATCATATAGTGATTGCATCCAGGGAAAATTCCTCCTTTTCTCAACTTTCTTTATCCATATAGCTATCCAGAAAGTGGTTAAGATCCCAAATTTATATTCAGGTTTGTTTGTGTGAGTGGAGGAGATGGAGGATAAAGATCGTGGTAAGGAAAGGTAGATTGTCCGTGCCTTCTCATCCGTCTTATTCCTGATCTTCCCAGCAGAGCACAGCATTTTGTGATCCCATGGCTTGCTCTGATATTAATAAGGTACCCTTGGATTCTCATTCTCCTCTTGGTCCTTGCGTTGATTCCCCTGTCCCTCTGCCTCCCAACCATGGGAGGAAGGATGCTGAGCAGTGCAGAGTTCGTCCATTCCTGGATATATGTGATAACACCATTAAAATATCTTAAAAACTTTGATTCAAATAAACTATATCGTCTCCCCTTTTTCTTCATCATGATTGAAACGCTTTCATCTTTAGAAAGCATGGGATTTGTTTATTGTAAACGTATCGCTACAATAAAAAAATCAATCTGTAATTATGGTAATTTCTTCTGATTTTTTCCTGTGTAAATGAATCATGGGAGGAGAAAGTCTGGTTGTAAATGTTCCATTATAATGTTCATGTATTGATCACATTGAGATACCTTGATTGACAGAATGAGAGCCTATTATTTTTGTTGTAGCTAAACTCTTTTTATGAACAAAGAACTCCATTATGGAGGTTTGGAAATGTTGAGGTTGGGGAAGCCAGCTGGTCAAATTTCAAGAGGCCAAAAAGTAATACAAAGTAGAATTACAACATTGGTGATTTCAGTCTGGTCCAGCTTAAGAGTTTCAAAGACTCAATCTTGTCAATACCCTACAATTAGTCAGATGTGTTGGATGACTCACACTGACTAAACTCATAAGAGACTGAAATATATAAATCAGAAAGCCAGTGTGTTATTTGACAATAAGAAATATAACAGTCAACATAACCCAACACTCCTGTTCTCTAGCCAGAGTGTTTTTTTCCAGAAAGTAACCAGAAATAAACTTGGTACACATGAAATCAGAATAAGTGACATGTGTGATCTGAGGATTTGGAAGCATTTCTACAATAGAAATAAGTTCTACTCAACACAGCTTAGACGGTCCGTGCTGGCATTTGTCTTTCTGGTTCTTGTATTACTGATATACACCTCATGATTTAACATTGTTTTATTTTATTTTTAAAAATACTTCTACTACAGTTACATTTGAGTCTTTTTTGAGCTTCTTTAAATGATATTGCAATTAATAATGAATATAAGAACAAAAGTTGCATTTGACCATTGCAGAGGAAGATTTGTATTGATTTAGTTCTTAACAACTATATTTATACAGTGAAAACATAATTGGGAAATTAGATTCTGCAATTGTCAGAAATATGCTTATAGTCAGTCAAGCCTGCAGGCTATCAGTGAATATATAAATATATTAGAATTGACAAAACTGCCAAAAAATTCTGAAGAGAGGGGGAAAAAAACCTTCATGTTAGGTCAGAAAACAAGTATGTGAAGTTTAGAAAACAAAGCAGACATCACATACCTACTGTACTTCCAAAAGGTACATTACTTAAAATTTAAAGATAAAATTCCAAAATTACATCAACTACATAAATGTATTGGTGTAAGATGAATCAGTCTTGAATCACAACAAAAGGAATTACCGAAATGCCTAAAGGAGCTCATTATGATACTCTTGCTGAATAGGATGGTTTTGTAAAGAGCTGCAGTTACATTCTAACTTAACTATGAGAAGTTACTATCATAACACTGTCGAATAATATCTAGTGTTATATATATTTCTTTCTCCTTTGGACCAACTAGTGGGAACTAGGATATATTTTAGAACCAGGTAAAATTGCTAGAATTATCTGCCTTCCTGCTGCTAACCTTAACAAGTGACTTGAGGTAGGTAAACATCAGGAAAGAGGAATAGTTTCTTACCAAGTGAATATAAGCACTGAAAAAAAAAAGGGTAGGCACACTGATTCATGTTAAAATTCATACTCATAGAAGGACATTTGCTTATACTGAAAGCTATTTTCTATATACTATGTTTTATAGGTAACTGATATAATATACTGATGTACAGTTGTTTTTTCCCCTCCTGGAAAGGTCAATGAAGTCATCTGAATTTATTTTATTAATACCACAGTTTTCATGTTATGGATTAAGTTATTTAATGCATAAAATATAAACCATGTAAATATTTTATAAATACATATAAAGTAATTTTTAGGTTCATTTCAGGAGTAATGTTATATAATTTATAATGTGAATCAACACCTGGTATATACTTGTAAATCTAAAAATAACTTAAATGAAGCATTTGACTCACAATCTTTACCGCTCCAAGTTTGGCCATCTCCTTGAGTAATGTCAGTGTCCATGTGGATAACCCAGCTGGCTCTCTGCTCAGGTCGTTGATTTCTACATCATTAGTAACCTTCCACAGCACTTCAAGCAGCCATTCCCTCAGCCATATCCTGGACCTTTTTATCACTCATTACTTCTTCCCCTTTCACATGTTAAAGTAAAACAAAAACAAAACAAAACCAGTCCTCAATCTTAAATCCTTATAGCCCAATAGTTCTCAGTTTGGGCTGCAAATCAGAGCTACCTGGAGAAATTTTTGAAATCCTGATGCCCAGGCTACGCCCTATCTTGGATTAATTAAACCAGAATTTCTATCCTCTCTAGAGGTGTGATTCAAGAATCAGTAGATCTTAAAGCCTCCAGGTGACACTGATATGCCACCAAGGTTGAGAACCAGTTTTATTTTTAAAGATTTTATTTGTTTATTTGACAGAAAGAGAGAGAGAGAGCACAAGCAGGGGTAGCAGCAGAGGGAGAGGGAGAAGCAGGCTTTCCACTGAGCAGGGAGCCTGACTTGGGGCTGGATCGATCCCAGGACCCTGGGATCATGACCTGAGCTGAAGGCAGATGCTTAACCGACTGAGCCACCCAGGTGCCCTGAGAACCACAGTTTTAACTTTTCCATTCAGTTACTCTACTTACACCTGTTTTTGTAACATTGGCCCCTCAGCTGTGTCCAATCCACATCCCCCACTTCCTTGCCCCACTGATACTTTCATTCCCTAGCATGGCATCAATCCTGCACCAACCCAATAATCCTCTCCATGCCTCAGCAGGGGGACAGTTGAGTACTGGTGGTGAAAATTACATCATAGGTCAAGATGTTACCAGCACTGTCTTTCTTGTCAGCTGCACCTGGGTTCTCAGTGATGCCAGGCCAGCCTGCCTTATTTTGCTAGTCATTTCATGTTCCCATTCTCGACAATACTTATTCAAAATATGCTTCATTTTTCTCAAACTACAAACTATCTGAGAATTTAAGAATTCAAACTAACTTCCTTTCTCCTGAAATATCAAATGTTCTAATTTTTCCTACCTTTATCTAAACTTTTTTCTTTATTGTTTTGTAGCTCACAAATGGTATTTTCATTCAATTGTCAGAAATATGCATATTTCCTCTCAATCCTCCTTTTTTTCTCCCTCCTTACATCAAATATATCAAAAATTCTGTGACTTACATATTTTACAATTTGGTCTATTTTTCAGTATTGCTAGAGCTATTACCCTAGATCAAGCAACCACTTTTACTCATCTTGATTGCTCAAACAGTTTCCAGCAGGTCTCCCTCCACTCTGACCTCTTTCCCAGCAGTTCTTTAGAGTGATTATGTCTCAATGCCTAGCAGACTGTGTCTCTCCTTTTCTTATCAGTTTATCAGTGTTGCCCTTTGGATAAAGTCCCAATTCCTTATATGTATCCCCCACTACACTATAATGGCAGAGTCCATGACTCTTCACCATTAGCATAGCTGGTTTTAATATAACATAACATAATATAATATGTAATGGGTTTCAATCATAATAGATTTCAATAAATCATTGGTGGATAAATTTAAGTGAATGTTCAAATGCTTTTAATGATGTATAATAAAATTGAACTAGGACTCCACGGAATTTCATAATGCAATAGAATACTCAATAAAGAACTATAAATAATAATAATTAAAATCTTGGGACTTGAGTGAAAATGAGTTTAGTGATCTCATATTCATATGTTTAGTTTTGAGAACTTTTTCCATATTTGATGCGCTGAGCATGATTCACAACTCACCAGAAGATCACTAAACGATGGAGAAGACAAAACCTTTATTTAAGGTCTGAAAATCACCTGAAAAATCTTTGGGACAAAAAATATGTCATTATTTGCTACAGGTAAGCAACACAGACTTTGGAGCTAGACAAACCTGGTGTGAAATTTGGATCCACTATTAACAATGTAACCTTTGGTGAGTTACTTCTTAAGTCTTAGTTTTTTCATTTATAAATTGAAGATAATTAAATTTGCATCATGGGGATATCATGAAGGTTAAGTGAAATAATGTATATAAAATGTCAAATATAGTACCTGCTAAAGTAGGTACTCAATACTTTTACTTCCTTTACAATGGTGTCTAAAATACTATATTATTTTGGGGTAAAGGATCATGTCTCCAGGAATCCCCTGTTAAATGCAAATATAGGATGTGAGAGGCAAACATTTACATTTCAGTTTCAACTAACGTGTGCTTGTGTATGTATTCATCTCTAAGGTAATAGAATAGTAAAAATCAGTCATGAAAGGAATGGATAAGGTGTTATATGAACTTTTGACATGTGTAAGGGATGGAGTGATAAGTATGGAATACAGGACATTGACTAAGGGGAAGTTTAAGCATACAAGTTCATTCTAGGCCCCTAGAGAACTTCAGACACTTGGAAAAGAGAGAAATAAAGGCTTAATACTGAGGCAGGAGCAATGCCGTTGAACAGGGAAGAGTACATCTAAGATGAGCTTCAACTTCTTTTTATTTTTTTTATTTTTATTCTTTAAAGATTTTATTTATTTATTTATTTATTTATTTATTTATTTATTTATTTATTTATTTATTTATTTATTTGACAGAGAGAGAAAGAGAGACAGTGAGAGAGGGAACACAAGCAGGGGGAGTGGGAGAGGGAGAAGCAGGCTTCTTGCTGAGCAGGGAGACCAATTACTTCTTTTTATTTGAATTAGGGCAGTTTTAAGTAGTTTAACAGTTATGTTGAGGCTCCAGGTCTCTGCATACTGAAGCATTTCTGTGAGTCTGGAGCCCTTTGATGTTTTTGAAACAAGAATCCTTTACTCCTGCCACTTCTCTTTGCCATATCAAAGTACAAATATGTGTGGAAACTATTCAATAAAAATGTGCGCCTTGGCTATGAGTAATTTCTAGTTAAATCCTTCTAGAGAACTTTGTTGCCTACCTTATATCGTATACTCTAATTTAGTTTTATTTATCAAGAAATTTAGACATATAAAAATATGCATCTTGAAATAAAATATAAAAGATAAAATGCACAAAAATAAATTTTTAAAAAAGAATTTATTTGTGAGAGAGAAGAGCACATAAGCGGGGGGTTGGGAGTGACAGGCAGAGAGAGAGAGAAGCAGGTTCCCCGCTGAGCAAGGAGCCCCATGCAGGACTCTATCCAGGACCCTGGGATCATGACCTGAGCTGAAGGCAGCCGCTTAACTGAATGAGCCACCCAGGCACCCCAAAAAAGTAAATTTTTGATACTGCTATTAAGTCATGATGAATTTTGCTTTCAATGAATTCTCTTTAGATATGTAATGTATTTGATATTAAATGAATTTTAATGAACATTTATAATCTAGCTAGGTTTGGGGGATTTATTAAAAGCTCTGTTGAAACTTGTTTGCAGCATTTACATTTCATTTACTGGTCACAAGAGGGAGTAAGAACACTGCTAAAAATTACATATTTTCAAACTTTTTTCAAGATAAGTTGTATGAAAAGAATCCCCTTGAGTCTTAAGGATAAAATGATTTCTCTTTTCCCTAGTTGGTCTAGGAATTTTATCAGCTCTTAATTTTGAACTGATGCATTGTATTTAAGTAATAAAAGCTAAATTCATAAAAATATTAGAATCTTTATGTCTAATAAACGATCATTTTCGAACAGTCTGAAAAGGTCGGAATGTAATTTTTTTTAATACTATTTGACTAATATGTCTGAGTCAGCCATCATGTTTTCAACACTGAAGTGATTGTAAACAAAGCTATGTTTTATTGACAATGATGCAACACAATGATGAAATATGTGGCAAAAGTAGGTCTTTTAGAGGAAAATCTGAAATTCCTTTCCTAGAATATCTGTAACCTATGACAATTTGCTGTTTTCTTTTCTGATTTTATCGTTTCCTTTAAAAAGCTATGTGCTGAAGTGCACTCAATCATTTAAAGTACCTTGATATTCCACAGATTATTCAGTAGTTTTTAGAGTAAAAGTTTAAGATAACTTCTGTTGAAAGTGCAACACTGCTGACCTTTGAAAATGCTCTTAAGAAATAAAAATTTGTACAATTTTCTCTTCAGAGTTGAGGTCTCCCAAAGATCACAAGGCTGCTTATCTTATATTCTTTGATAGAATGAATATAATTTCCTCTGAAGATTGCTTCTTACCACTTTGATATAGAAGTACCCAAGTATCTGCTAGCTATTTAAGGAAAGAACTCCCCAAACTTAATATTGAGTCAGGGTTGTGTATATATGCTTTGCTTCATGAATACAAGCCAGACATTATGATAAACTGATGCTACAACATATTTTTTTCAGCCTTAATATAAGTTATGGATTTTTTCCTCAATTTGAAATTTTCACAAGGATAACATGTGGGGAGCAAGATATGTACTAATCTGAAATAAATTATGTAGCTTAATACATTAATCTTTTTTAATTTTTGGATTAATATATAGATATTAAATGGTCTAGACATGTTGTTCTTTGAAATACCCGTGGAACCTATTCAATAAAAATACGGGGCTTGGCCACAAGTCACTTCTACTTAAATCCATCTGAAGAATTTTGCTGCCTACTTTTCATCTTTAAACTTTATGAACTGCAAAAGAATTACTTGTTATTGTTTTTAATGCCTTAGCTATTACAAGTGCTAACTAACTCCACGCAAACTTCTGGGAATCCTGAAGAAACATAGTGCTTCCCCACTCCACCCACTACTCCTAAGTTTTCCCACAGTTTTTTTTTTTTTCTCACATGGCTTAAAATTATGAAAGTATGAATACTAAGGGTCATTTGTAAGTAAGGTCCAAAAGAAATGACTTTAAAAACATAACCACAAAGAAGTTAGATCATGCTTATTTTACATGGGAAAATACAAGCTATACTTTAATAACACACATCTAAAGTCTCATTTATTTAGTGAATTGCTAAATTAAAATTATCTTCTGGAAAAAGTTTCATTATATGTACTATGTTACAAATGTAGACCAGAATCCCTATACAGAGTAGTTTTAGCACTTCATCTTTGTTATGTCTATAACTTTTGTTATTGAGCTTGTATTGATGATAGAAAGTTAAAGAATACCTAAGAATTTACCTAATGTAAAGCAAGAGAATTTTAAAAAGTATACATGTAAAGTCAATTTAATTTTAAAGTCAACATTGTATTCCATTCTTTAATTATTAAAAAGATATCCGTTTAATATCTGCTATTTGCTTAATCATTTTAATCCAGTTTGTTTTAAAGTCACTTTAAGGTGATTTACATAAATGTAAGTAATTGAGGAAGAGAGAATGGTTTGAAATTAGTAGAAGAGATGAAGAAAGTAAAAATAATGAAGCAAATATAGGATAGAAAGAGGAACTGAGTATTTTATACAAAATAAGTGCCCTGACATTCTATGCACTTGTTATTGGAAAGTATAAATTGGTTTTTTATTTTATAACAGCTAATGGGAAAGAAAGAAACATAGACAGAAATTTTATTCCTTGTAAGATAAAAATAATCAATTTCTCGGGGTGCCTGGGTGGCTCAGTCGTTAAGTATCTGCCTTCGGCTCAGGTCATGATCCCAGGGTCCTGGGATCGAGCCCCACATTGGGCTCCCTGCTCCGCGGGAAGCCTGCTTCTCCCTCTCTCACTCCCCCTGCTTGTGTTCCCTCTCTCGCTGTCTCTCTCTCTCTGTCAAATAAATAAATAAAATCTTAAAAAAAAATCAATTTCTCAGAAAAGCACAGCTATTTATGATAGTGAGAGCAAACGGTATTTCTTCTTTGGGTTCTTGTAGGGACAACACTGTGTAATTTAGAAAATAATTGCCTTGGGGTTCCTGGGTGGCTCAATCAACCAATTAAGTGTCCAACTCTTGATTTAGGCTTAGGTCATAAATAAATAAAAATATAATAGCCTCAACAACATTTTTACAATGAGTTACTACTTTCTTGTAGTCACATGTTAAGCACTGGGATTCAAAAATGATTTTGACAAAAACAGAACTACCCTATGATTCAGTAATCACATTACTGGGTATTAACTCAAAAAATACAAAAACAGTTATTCAAAGGGATACATGCATCCCTATGTTTATTGCAGCATTGTTTACAATAGCCAAATTATGGGAGTAGCCCAAGTGTCCATTAATAGATGAATAAGAAGATGTGGTACATATATATACTATGGAATATTACTTAGCAATAAAAAGAATGAAATCTTGCCATTTGCAATGACATGGATGGAGCTGGAGAGTATTATGCTAAGCGAAGCAAGTCAGAGAAAGACAAATACCATATGATTTCACTCATATGTTGAATTTAAGAAATAAAACAAATGAGCAAAGGAAATAAAAAGAGAAAAGACAAACCAAGAAATGGACCATTAACTATAGAGAACAAACTGATGATTATCAGAGGGGAGGTAGATGGGGGGATGGGTGAAATAGGTTAAGGGGATTAAAGAGCACATTTACCATGATGAGCATTGAGTAATGTATAGAATTGCTGAATCACTATATTTGTACACCTGAAACTAATATAACACTTTATGTTAACTATACTGGAATTAAAATTAAAAACTTAATAAAAAATTATTTTGACACGGTTCATGCTCTCAAAGGAGTTGTAATTTAGTTATGGAGATAGGCACATAAATACATAATTAATATACAACCCAGTAAGTTTATGATACAAGTGAAGTCAAAGTACTGTAGGTGCAAAAAATCCTACCAGGGAAAAAGCCTACAATAAGAAATCAAAAGATTTTTGTTCTTATTCAAAAACATACAATGATAAAAAAGGTTTTATGGGTCATAGTCTTCCCATGATTAACATTTAATTCCATGGCCAAAGGACCTCATTGCTTTATTTTTAAACTAGTGCAGTATTTCCTGGCTGGTCTTGTCCCCTACAAACTATTCTCTATATTGCTTCTATATGTTCATTGGATTAAAGCTCACAAATACTTTGTGACTTAAAATTTGTTACAAAATAAATTTGAAACTCCTTACTCTCTATTTAGTTCTTCATATGATCAGATCACAAACAATATCCTTATAAATTCTAAACATTTTTATTTTAAAAATATTTTATTTATTTATTTATTTGAGAGAGAGAGAGAGAGAGAGAAAGCTGAGCAAACGGGAGGAGGAGCAGAGGGAGAGGGACAGGCAGACTCCGCTGAGCTCAGAGTCCCATACGGGGCTCGATCTCATGACCCTGAGATCATGACCTGAACCAAAATCAAGAGTTGGATGCTTAAGTGACTAAGCCACCCAGGTGCCCCTCTAAATATTTTTGATAACAGAAATCATTTTAAAAAATAATCTTTGTATTTGTCCTATTTCCAGTATCTACTCCAATGCCTTGTATTTAACATGTGCTCAAAAATACTTGTGAAAAGCACTGGATAAATGAATTCAGTTGGTTAAACAACGCAATGTTCCCTTAATCTTCCTCTTAGTCAGCATGTTGAAAAAAATACCAAAATGTACTTATGCTCTTTAATTTTCTATTGCAAAAAATATTTCTATTAAATATATAGTAAAATTGCCTTACTAATATTATGTTAGGTGATTACTTATGAAAGAAATTCATATTAAATTTAGGTTTACTAGAAAAATCATATATTCTTTTACATACATATGAAAACACCCAATGAGGTCTGTGATTTCTATGCCTATCACTGTTGTGTATTTGTAAGTATGTATGTATACAGACCTTTCAAACATTATCAGGGAGAGAATCCTCAAGCAGACTCCCCGCTCAGTGGGGAGCCTGACGCGGAGCTTGATCCCAGGACCCAAGATCATGACCTGAGCCCACATCAGATGTTTAACCAACTGAGCCACCCAGGCACCCTGGGACGTAGACTTTTAAGTGACATAGCTGGGATCAGAATCTAAGTGGCTTTTGCTTCACTGTCTTTTCCAATAAAAATGCCCTGTGTTGTTATTTTAGAAACTGCATGTCTCCACTCGCTTTATATAATTTTTATTTAAACTATATATCCAACCTGACATTTATAAATGCTCAATAAATGTTGGCTGTTAGGTTTGGATAAATCACATCGAATTGTTTAAAAGTTCAATCCCGTTTTTAATGCCTTTAGTCTATAAAAACTCAAAACCTTTATACAGCTCTTCTAGTAGCTTATTCTTTTTATCTACAATTAATTAGTTTTCATATGAGAATTTATTTATACATTGCTCACAAAATAACTAATTACTTGATGTATCTTCTATTACATAAAATATTTTGAAATGTTTTGCTTTTAATCTCTGAAATAGTACTGATAATTCGGTTGCAGTTACTTAATACAGTCAGGAGTTTAAATTTGAGATTGTAGTAACACTTCTATCTTTCATATCTTCCTTCCTACCATAAAAGTTTTTGTGAAAGGGATTCCTGGTTCTATTTCTACCATTTGCTTTCATATATTCTGTTCCAAGAGGGCACACCCTGTAAGTGTGGGAATAAAACTCTTCTGGGCAGAGCCTCCAGTGCTGCAATTATATTAGATGAGGCTATTGGATTGCTTGATTTCTCTAAGGACTTTGGTAATGTAGCTCAAGAGTGTTCCCTCTCCTGCCGCACTTCCAGCCACACTTGTTTTTTTAATGTGCCATCCTAGATAATTACCTCACCGCTAAACTTGAATAACATGAACCTTCTAATTCTGACCCATCATTGAAATCAACTCTGGAAAAACTTTATAATAATAATTTTAGAGAGGAAGTTACAGTTTCAACACGGCCAGTCAGTTGAAATACTTCTAAAAGTCAAATTTAAATTGCTATAGATACTATGAGAAACTACTTTTTTATCTTGTTACCTTATGGAATAGAAAAAAAGTCTAACACAGAACCAATCATGCTTTGACTTATGCTTTTTTATTTAAATTATTAAGATTTAATTGATCTATACTAATTGAACATGGTTCTAATGCTGTGCATGTGTGAATATTAAGCCTTTTAAAGCCAACTTTATAATAAGCAATTTCTAATTCATCATTTTTATCATTAAATAAAAATGCAGAATTATCAATACCTGGTAACTGAAGCTAAGAAGCAAAGGTGAATTGTTATTATGACCATAAGTATAACTACCACCTGCAGGAGTTTAACTACGTGCTAAGCAATGTACCTGCATTCTATCCTTTAATCCTCACATATGGCAATATTATGGTCGAGGCAGTTGAGGGTCATAATTAAGTGATGGGCTTGGGAGCCAGGCTGCTTGAGTTTGAATTCTGCCTCTACCACTTATGAGCTCTGTGACTTTGATCAAGTTACCTAACATTTCTGTGCTTTAGTTTCCTTACCTGTAAATAAGGGTAAATGATACCCCACAGAATTTTTGGGAGGATTAAATGAATTATTGTATGAACAATGCTTAAAACATAGTAAATGCTCAATAAGTATTTCCTATTATTATTCTCCCTATTCCACTGACTAAATAGTTTAGACACCTACTTCAGATTACATATCTTATAAAGGTTGGCATTAGAATAGGAAATATGAGCTCTTGGACTTCACAGACCGTGTAGGTGACCCCTAGGCATGATATTCAAGAATACTGGCAAAGTTTTCAGAGCACCTTGAAGTACAAAATTAAGAGATGCAGCAAGGTTAAAGAATAGACAAGACTCACTTTTTCCCATTAAGAGCTGTCTAACTTTTTTTTTTTTTTTACCGAAGTTGCAATAGACATTTTTGTGTGCCCACAATGGGCAAAGCACTCAGCTGGGTCTTGGGAACACAAAGAAACAAAAGTAAACCTCCTGCCTTCTAGGATCAAATAATGAAAAGATTCTAGCAGATGGAAGAACATGTGTGAAAGTGAGGAATGTGAAGGGATGTTGGCATGTTGGAGAATATTGTTTACAATTGTTGGAGAGTGGAGTGTGTTCTGGGGAAGGATATGGAGTATGGGAAGTGGTGGGAGATAGTCAGACAGGCCAGCTAGTGCCAGGTCAAAAGGTTTTGTATGCCATGTAGTTATGTCAGATTTTTACTGTGATGAGAGTTACCAAGTAGTAGGAATAGATCCTGCAAAAGGCCACTGTAGGTACAAACCAAACCTGACATAATGTGGAAGAAATTCCTAGGTAAATTGTTTCCTTGGTCAATCAACAGATTTTATTTTGTGTCAGTGTTAGGGATTATGGGACACAAAAAATAACACATGGTTTCTGTCTATTCTTTTTCTACTGTTCAGACGTGTAACACAATGTGATGAATTTCCCTGTTCATAAATGAACTTGAGACAAGCCATTACGTTTAAACATTTTCCAGGTTGAGTCACATTCAAAATACAGAAAACGTTTTACTAATTTAAACAAAACAGTAAGCATTTCCAGCCATATTAAATGACTTTATTTTTTACAGTCTTCATTTCTTTTTTTTTAAGACAATTTTTTTAGAGATGTCTTAAGTTTACAACAAAATGGAAAGGAAGGTACAGAGATTTCAAATATATCTCCTGCCCCTACACATACACAGCCTACTCATTATCAACATCACTCACCGGAATGGTGCATTTTTTTTTTTTTAACCAGGGATGAACCTACATTCACACTTCATAGTTTACCTTAGGATTCACTCTTGGTGTTGTACATTCTATGTATTTGGAAAAAAGTATAATGACATATATTCACCATTATAATATCACAAAGTATTTTCACTGGCCTAAAAATCTATTGTGTGGTTACTATCTTTAACATACCAATAATTCAGTACAGGAACCAAGGAGATTGCATATCTTCATAAAATAAATTCCCTTTTTATTTTATGTCAAATTCTCTTCTTCAAATCAATTCCCCTCTTATTTTTATTTCATGATTTGGTTATAAGTCAGCATAATTGCTTATTGGGGATAAGTTCAGGGTAAACAGGAAGATGGCATATTTAATTTATTGAAATAGATTTCTTCATATATAATGCTATTCGGTTTTCATATGAAGAATTGTATGTAAATAGATTGGCTAGATTTGCTTTGTCTTGGACTAAATAATAGCAAATTTGAGTAAAGCAGCTGAAATAGAAGCAGTGGTTTAAATAGCAGCAAAGTTAGATAACATGACCAATGGCAAGACTTTGTAATTATCTTATAATCTACTGATGCTCTCTTTGAGTCCAATCTAGAGTTTATTCTGCACTTGGAACTTTTACAGTGACTTCATTTCTAATACCCATTTTTTTCTATTTGGTTATTTTTTCATGTCCACTTGGACTTATTTTATTTCTGCCTATTTTTCTCTGAAACTTTCTTTCTTGTTTTGGAATCCTGGGAAAGCTGGCAAAGTAGGAGGATCCTGAGCTTACCTTGACCCACAGACACACTGAAGTAGCAACCACATCAGTGCAACTAACTCTGAAAATGACCTGAAGACTGCAGGACAGACTTTCCACAGTTAATTATAGAGAGAAGGCAACATCTAAAAGGGTAGGAAGTGTAGAGACAAAGTCAGGAGCCAAACCCCCAGCAAGACTAACCACAGTTGGGAATGATACCACAAACATAGAGAAGTGACACACCAAGCCCCCTAGGCACAGGTGGCCTGCAATGGGAATATGATAAACCCTAACCTTTGGTTTTAAAAACCAGTGGGGCTTAATTTTTTCAGTTTTTACAATCAGTGGGGCTTAATTCCAGGTGCTTTATAGCTGATTTAGCTCTGGGAGCACCAGGAGGGATAAGAAACTGAGTCTCCACACTTAAAGAGCCACATGACAAATAACCCAGCTAAGATATAGCATAGAAACAGCAATTTGAAAAGCACTTGGGTATATGTAAAGGAGATTTATTTACTAATCTCAGAACATGCACGGAAGGGGAAGGGATCTTTAGAGGACTTCACCAGAACACAAGTGCTGGTGGTTGCCATTTCTCTTCACCCCTCCTGCCTAGATAGCAGGACACTTGAGGGAACCAGCAAGAATAATCCCCACCTAACTTGCTAGCACCATGTTCTCCTGTGAGTCTGCCCCATCCAATCTGCCCCACTCAGCAGGTGTCCTTCCAAAGAGGTTTCTGCCCTGACACATTCTGTAAGCAACCTCAGCAGGAACTGATGCCACTCCAAAGTAACTCTTGCCCTGGAAAGAGGGGAAGTTAACCACACACATACTAATGTGCCTACAGTCCCAGCACCTGAACCTTATAGCTAGTAGTGTAGAGAGTGCCCTGCTGATCAGTGTGACTGTAGCCCCAAAGAACAGGTGGAGCACAGGCACCAGCTCCGACTGGCAGCCCCACTCAACTACAAGCCTGTGGTGGTCCCTTCAATCCAGCAGCACAGAAACCAAATTTTGCCTGGTGTGCCCACAACAGGCAAAGTGGGCCATTGCAGCTGACTGGATTGAAGGCAAATGTGGCTTAGCCATAACAGTAGGGTTCATGCAACCCATATAGGAGATACTTCTGAAGCACCTGGTTTTGATGAACTAGGGGCATTGTGCTGCAGGGCATTACAGGACCTCTTCTTCACAACGCTACTACTTTCAAGATCAGGAGATACAGCTGACTTTTCTAATATGTAGAAACAAACACAGAAAGTTAGACAAAATAAGGAAACAGAGGAATATGTTCCAAATGAAAGAACAGGATAAAACCACAACAAAAGAGCTAAATAAAGTGGAGATAAGTGATATACTTGATAAAGAATTCAAAGTAGTGGTCATAAAGATATTCACTGGACTTGAGAAAAGAGTGGGAAATCTCAAAGGGACCTTTAAAAGAGATGGAAAATATGAAAAAACAATCAGTCAGAGATGAAGAACTTAATAACTGAAAAAAAAAAAAACAACCCAAAAAACAAACAAACAAAAAAAATGAAAACACTAGAGGGAATCAATCCCAGATTAGAGGAGGTGGAAAAATGGATCAGGAAGGCAACTTGGAAGACAGGGTAATGGAAAGCAACTAAGCCAAATGGCAAAAAGAAAAAAAAGAATAGTAAAAGATGAGAATAGGTTAAGGGAACTCGGTGACATTACAAGTATAATAACATTGCATTATAGGGATCTTAGAAGAAGAGAGAAAGGAGGGGGCAGAAAATTTACTTGAAAAACTAATAGTTGAAAATGTCCCTAATTTGGGGAAGGAAACAGACATCCAGATCCAGAAAGTCCCCAACAAAATTAACCCAATGAGGTCCACACCAATACACGTAATAAATAAAATGACAAAAAGTAGTGATAAAGAGAAATTTTAAAAGCAGCAAGAGAAAACAGTTATATACAGTGGAAACCCCATAAAGCTATCAGCTAATCTTTCAGCAGAAACTTTGCTGGCCAGAAGGGAGTGGCATGATATATTCAAAGTACTGAAAAGAAAAAAAACCCAAAAACCCTGCAACTGAGAATACTCCATTCTGTAAGGTTATCATTCAGAATAGAAGGAGATATAGTTTCCCAGACAAACAAAAGGTAAAGGAGTTCATCACTACTAAACCAGTCTTACAAAAACATTAACAAGAATTCTTTAGGTGGAAAGAAAAGGCCATAATCAGGAGTAGGAAAATTATGAAAGGGAAAAATTTCACAGGTAAATGCAAACATGATAAAGGAAATAGATTAATCACTTATGGAAGTTAAAGCACAAAAGCAGTAAAATCAATTATATTTATAAAAATCAGTCAAGGGATTCACCAAATACAAGGATGTGAATAATGACATCATATACATAAAATGTACAGAGGAGTAAAAATTTAATGTTTTAAGAAAGGATGAAACTCAAGTGAATCTCAACTTAACATAGACTGCTATACTCATAAGATGTTGTATACAAACCTACCAGTAATCACAAATCAAAAACCTACAATAGATACACAAAAAATAAAGAGTATCTAAATGTACAACTAAAGAAAGCCATCAAACCACAAGGGAAGACAGAAGAAGAAGAAGAATGAAACAGAGAAGAACTACAAAAATAAACAAAAAAAAGTAACAAAATGGCACTAAGTACATACATATTAATAATTATTTTAAACGAAAATGGACTAAATGCTCCAATCAAAAGACATAGGGTGACTGAATTGATAAAAAAACAAGACCCATCTATATGCTGTCCATAAGAGACCTATTTTCAAACCTAAAGACACATGCATATTAAAAGTGAAGAGATGAACAACCATTTACCATGCAAATGGAAATGAAAAGAAAGCTAGGGTAGCAATACTTATATTGGACAAAACAGACTTTAAAACAAAGACTGTAACAAGAGACAAAGAAGGACACTACATAATGATAAAGGGAACAATGCAACAAGTAGATATAACAATTGTAAATACCTATGCACTCATCATGGGAACATCTAAATACATAAAGAAACTATTAACAGACATAAAGGAAGAAATTGATAGTAATACAATAATAGCAGGGGCCTTTGAAACTCCACTTACATCAATGTATAGATCATCCAGACAGAAAATCAACCAGGAAAGAGTGGCTTTGAATGACACATTAGACCAGATGGACCTAACAGATACATTCAGAATAGTCCATCCAAAAACAGTGGAATACACTTCTTTTCAAGAGCACATGGAACATTCTACAGGATAGATCACATATTAGGCCACAAAACAAATCTCAATACATTTAAGAAGACTAAAATCATATCATTCTTCTTTTCTACCACAATGGTAAGAAACTAGAAATCAATTACAAGAAAACTGGAAAAGGCATGAGTACATGGAGGCTAAATAAAATGCTACTAAGCAATGAATGGATCAACAAAAGAAATCAAAGAGCAAATCAGAAAATACATGGAAACAAATGAAAATGAATACATAATGGTCCAAAATCTTTGTGATGCAGCAAAATTTGATCAAAGAGAGAAGCTTATTGTGTTAAAGGCCTATTTCTACAAGCAGGCAAGATCTCAAATAAACAACCTAACCTCACACCCAATGGAGCAAGAAAAGAAGAACAAACAAAGCCCAAAGCCAGTAGAAGGAAGGAAATAATAAAGATTAAAGAAAAATTAATGAAATATAGACTTAAAAAGCCCAAATGAACAGACTGATGAAACCAGGAGCTGGTTCTTTGAAAAGATCAACAAAACTGATAAACCTTTAGCCAGACTCACCAAGATTGAGAGAGTACTCAAATAAATAAAATCAGAAACATAGGAGGAGAAATAACAATCAACACCACAGAAATACAAAAGATTGTAAGAGAGTATTATGAAAAACTGTATGCCTAAAAATTGGGCAACATAGAAGAAATGGATGAATTCCTAGAAACATATCACCTTCCAAAACTGAATCTATTTCCAATAAGAAATAGAAAATTTGAACAGACTAATTATTAGCAATGAAACTGTATCATCAAAAATCAACAAAAAGCCCAGGACCAGATGTGTTCACAGGTGAATTCTACCAAATATTTAAAGAAGAGTTAATACCTATTCTTCTCAAACTATTCCAAAAAAATAGGAGAGGAAGGAAATTTCCAAATTCATTCTACAAAGCCAGCATTTCTCTGATACCAATACAAGACTAAACATTACCAAAAAAAAAAAAAAGAAGTACAGGCCGTTTTCTCTGATAAACATAGGTGCAAAAATTCTCAACAAAGTATTAGCAAACCAAATCCAAAAATACATTAAAAAATATTCACCATAATCAATGGGGATTTTTCCCAGGGATGCAAGAATGGTTTAATATTCACAAATTAATCAACATGATACAACACATTAACAAGATAAAGGATAAAAACCATATGATCATCTCAATAGATGCAGAAAAAGCATTTGGCAAAGTACAGCATCCATTTATGATAAAAACTCTCAACAAAGTAGGCTTGGAGGGAACATTTCTCAACATAATAAAGGCCATATATGAAAAAGCCACAACTAATAGCATATTTGATGGTGAAAAATAGAGCTTTTCTGCTTAGATCAGCAAGGATGTGCATTCTCACTACTTTTATTCAACAAAGTACTAGAAGTCCGAGCCACAACAATCAGTTAAGGAAAAAAAATACATAGCATCCAAATTGGTAGGAAAGAAGTAAAACTTTCACTATTTGTAGATGATATGATACTATATACAGAAAACCTTAAAGACTCCACCAAAAAACTACTAGAACTGATAAATGAATTCAGTAAAGCTGCAAGATACAAAATTAATATACAGAAATATCTTGCATTTCTATACACTAATAATGAAGTAGCAGAAAGAGAAATTAAGAATACAATCTCATTTACAATTGCACCAAAAAGAATACAATTCCTAGGAGTAAATTTAACCAAGGAGGTGAACGACTTGTACTCTGAAAACTATAACACCATGATGAAAGAAACTGAAGACAACACAAACAAATGGAAAGATAGTCTATACTCATGGATTGGAAGAATCAATATTATTAAAATGTCCACACTACCTAAAACAATCTATAAATTTAATGCAATCCCTATAAAAAAATACCAACATATTCACAGAACTAGAAGAATACTAAAATTTGTATGGAATCAAAAAAGACCCAGATTAGCCAAAGCAGTCGTGAGAAAGAACAAAGCTGGAGGTATCACAATCTTAGATTTCATGATATACTACAAAGCTGTAATAATCAAAACAGTATGGTACTAGCACAAAAACAGACACATAAATCAATGGAAAAGAGTAGAGAGTCCAGAAATAACCCCACACATATATGATCAATTTATCTATGACAAAGAAAACAAGCATATACAATGGGGGAAAAAGACAGTCTCTTCAACAAATAGGTGCTAGGAAAACTGTACAGCTACAGGCAAAAATAAATAAATAAATAAATAAAACTGGACCACTTTCTTAGACCACACACACAAAAAACTCAAAATAGATTAAAGACTTATTCATGAGACCTGAATTCATAAAGCCCCAGAAGAAAAGAGGCAGTAATTTTTTTGACATCAGCCATAGAAACATTTTTCTAGATAGTTCTCCTAATGCAAGGGAAACAAACAAAAAAAAATTAAGAATTGGGACTACACAAAATAAAAAGCTTTTGCACAGCAAAGGAAACCATCAACAAAACTAGAAGGCAACCTATTGAATGGGAGAAGATATTTGCAAATGATATATCCAGTAGGGGTTAATATCCAAAATATATAAGGAACTTAGACAACTCTATACCAAAAAAACCCCAGATCTGATTAAAAAATTGGCAGAGGAACTGAATAGACATTTTTCCAAAGAAGACATACAGATGGCTGACAAATACATGAAAAGATGCCCCAAATCACTAATTATCAGGGAAATGCAAACAAAAACCACAATGAGATATTGCCTCATACCTGTCAGAATGGCTAAAATCAAAAAGACAAGAAATAACAAGTGTTAGCAAGAATGTGAAGAAAAAGGAACCTTCCTGCACTGCTGGAATGTATATTGGTACAGCCACTGTGGAAAACAGTATGGAGTTTCCTCAAAAAATTAAAAATAGACATACCATATGATCCAATAATTCCACTACTAGGTGCTTACCCAGAGGAATTAGAAACACTAATTTGAAAAGATATATACACCCTCATGTTTATTGTGGCATTATTTAAAATAGCCAAGCTATGGAAGCAGCCCAAATGTCTACCCTAGATGAATGGATAAAGAAGTGAGATATATATACATATATATGTACATATATATCTCACACATATGATATATATATGATAATTTATATATAATGACTATATATAAAATGAAATAATACTCAGACATAAAAATGAGATCTTGCCATTTGCAACAACATGATGGACCTAATGGGTATAATACTAAGTGAAATAAGTTAGTTAGATAAAGACAAATACCATATGATTTCACTCATATGTGGAATTTAAGAAACAAACAAAGAAATAAACAAACAAACAAAAAAGCAGACTGTTAAATACAGAGAAGAAACTGGTGGTTGCCAGAAGGGAGGTTGGTACGTGGATAGGTGAAATAGATAAATGGGCTCAAGAGTATACTTATCTTGATGAGCACTGAATATTGTATAGAATTCTTGAATTATGATACTGTATACCTAAAACTAATATAACCCTGTATGTTAACTATGTATCAGTTAAAAAAAAAAAAAAGAAAAAGTTTCTTGTGCTTTAAATGGCTGTATTCTTTTTAAAAAATTATTTTATTGTGGTAAGAATACTTAATATGAGATCTACCCCCTTAACAAATTTTTAGGTGTACATTATTGTCTATAGGCACAATGTTCTACAGCAGATCTGTAGAACTCACTCATGTTTTTAAACTGAAATTTTATGCCCATTGATTAGTAAATTTCCCTTTTCTCCTCCTCCAAGCTTCTGGCAACCATCAATCCAGTCTTTGATTCTGTGAATTGGAATTTCTTATGATCAGTATTTGCCTTTCTGTGAATGGCTTATTTCTCTTAGCACACTGTACTGAAGTTTCATCCATATTGTTATATATTGCAGAAATTTTTTTTAAGGATGAATAGTGTTCTATTGTATGTATATACCACACTTTCTTTACCCATTCATGTGTCAATGGATGTGGATTGTTTCCACATCTTGGCTATTGTGAATAGTGCTGCATTGAACACAGGAGTGCTAAAAGGCAATCTATGAAATAGGAGAAAACATTTGCAAACCAAATATCTGATAAGGGGTTAATCTCCAAAATATATAAGGAACTCCTACAACTAAAAAACAAAAAAACAAAAAAAACAAAACCCTAATAAACTGATAAATAAATGGGCTAAGGATTGAATAGACATTTCTCCAAAGAAGACAGATAAATTACTAACAGGTATATGACAAGATCCTCAAAGTCATTAGTGAAATGCAAATCAAAATCATAATGAGATATTACTTCACACAGATCAGGAGTCTATTAACAACAACAACAACAAAAAGACAGTAAGTATTGTTGGAGTATGTGGAGAAATTGTAACCCTTGCACATTGTTGGTGGAAACACAAAATGATTTGGCCACTATGGAATTTAGTATGGAAGTTCCTCAAAAAGTAAAAATAGAACTACCATATGATCAGGAATCTCACTCCTAGATATTTCCCCAAAATAACTGAAATCAGGACCTTGAAAAGGTGTTAGCACTCAAATGGCTATATTCTTTAATTTGCCTGTTTGAGCACCAAAAACAGTTGTTTTAAAGTTTTTATGAGTCTGCTCCCTAAAATTAATATCATCTAGAATTTGTTACAATTTTTTTGTTTTTTAAATGTCTCTCTTAGCATTAACTTTTATGGTTTTTTTGGAATTTAAGATTGAAGGCTCATTTTGTGTGGTAGTTTTCTTTTTGCCATTTTATCGCTCTCTCCCTTCTCCTCTTCTCTTTCTCTTCTTTCCTCTTCTCTCCCCCTTTCTTTCCCCTCCTCTCCCATTCCCACTGGTTTTGTGGTTGTTTCCACTCACCCTTCAGGCTCTCGGCCCAAAATGAGATTATATAATGGCATTTTGGGCTCTTGCTCTTAAGTGATGTTGGAGACACCACAGATCCACACACAGGACTAGATGGGTTCAGCTCAGTTTTCGTTTGCATTGCTAAGTCTTTGTCCCGTTATTTGCCCCAAGTAGCAGAACAAAGATCCTCCCGATTTTTCAGCCTCCTTTCATTATTGGGTGGGAAAGCCACACTTTAGTCCTTACCTTTAGTGAGCCTGTTAGTAGCAATCTTATTTTTTGTGTTTTTGCTAACTTGTTTTTCATACCTGTTGGTTTATGAGTATATGCATAAATTGGTAAAAGTCACATTGCATATTTAACTCATTTGGAAAATAACAATTCACTTTTTTTGAGGCATTATTGTTTTTTATTTTTATATATAATAGTATTATATATATATTTGTATTTTAAAATTTTTATTTAAATTCCAGTTAACATTCACTTTTTTACTAAATGATAAAAATTTATAGTCATGAGATATACATTCATTATGGATGTTGGACATCAATATTTTTGTGAGTGGTTAATTTTTTTAAGATCATTTGCAAATTTATTATAATCTTTAATTCACATTATAAGGTGAGCATTTATGTTTGTTTTCAGGATGACAGAATTATTTGAATTTTGATTTATGCATGTTTTGGCTGGGTAGCTTATTTTTGTCCATAAAATCTTTCCATAACCATTGTACCTTAGATATCACATGAGGGAAATTAAAGCTGTGTTTTGATTTAATTAAACATCTCAGAAATAAGTTTAGAAAAATTACTCTGTTGCTTTATAACCTTTAGAAGCTTGTTCCTTCCTCTGGAAAATCTTTTCCTCTAGTAGAGTGTTACATCTTGGCAGGATTAAATAAATTGAATCATCTGAGATTAGATTCTGTTGAAAGGTCAAGATGATTTTATATTTTAAAAGTTATGAAGTTTGAGTTCTAATTCTATTAGGAATTTATTACAATTCTTTTAGAAATTTATTAAAGTAAATCATATGTTTATTCTGTATCTAGTGATATAAGAGGCTGTTAAATATTGTTTGTATCCAAATAAGATATGTTGTTAAAACACACACATACACACACACACATCCCCATTTTGTAGCTTTAGGGATTTATTGTTTGGATGAGTGTTATGAATTTCTAGGAGTTAGAAGTTAAGTAAATGATAGATCTCCACTTTTCTGTTCAGAAACTCTTCCTGCATAGATAATGTTATTTTTTGACTTTTTATAAACTCCTTATTTTTTTTATTAAAGCACAATATGAATAGATTTCATGTCCAACTGCCCAAGAATCAGAGTAAATTCTTAGCTCTATGGTAGTGGACTGGAAAGTGTTCTGCCTATTGCTTTGTCCATTGGGAGTATTTCATGAGCTACACTTTTTAATAAGAACACAAAGCTTTCAGTAATTTTCCTCTCAGTTTATATTGACATTATGTAAACATCTGGGTATGTCTCTGTGTATGTCTGTGTTATTAATATGCACCATTAGGATGTAAATAGAACATTATATAATCTAAATAAGGAAACAATTGAAAGGAATAATTAGGGGCTATGGAATCAGAGAAATCAGTTAATCATGTCTCTAGCAATAAGTTAAATGGTTTACATATATAGATAGATGATAGAAAGGCCACAATTAAGATAGGAACAACTAAAAGGTGATTTTCCTCACAGCCTACAAATAGGCACATTGGCATTAGTCGACCAGTCTGTCACTTGATGAATTTTGACAGTTTGGGTTTAATGCATCTCGAAGGCAGTTTAAGTCCTAAGAGCTACTGAACAAATCTTTGAATTAAATTTTATCTTTTATTCTGGTTCTTATATTCCAGCTCACAGTTTCTATTAATCTTACTGTATTTTCCCCCCTTAGGCTCTAGACCCATTGGTCACTCTTGAATAACATAAATGCTTCAAAGGCTTTTAACATATCACCTCTTCTAGAGAGAATTTTTTTTCTTTTTATGCCAATACATTTTACCATTTTAAGATATTTTGTTTATAGTGGATGCATTTCAACTGCAGATGCCCAGAAAAATTCTTGTGCCTATAGAAAAAAGAATTTCAGGGCAGAAGGATGATAGCTATGGTCTCTGACACTTAGTCCTTCTTTCCTCCCCACTGAGCCACACCATAGGAACTCCATTCTGCATAGGTGGAGAGCCTATACTCACAAATACTTTGTCCATATTATGGAAGAACAGAAAAGTAAGATCCTCTAATAAACAGGTTTTTTTCTTTGGAGCAACTTTATTGAGATATATAATTCATATATCATACAATTCATCCATTTAAAGTGTACAGTTCAGTTGGTTTTTAGTATATTCACAAAGTTGTGCAACCATCACCACAATCAATTTTAGAATGTTTTTATTATTTTGAAAAGAAGGCTCTTGCCCTTTAGCTATCATCCTTCAAAACCCCTCCCCAACTCTAAGCAATCACTAATCTACTTCTATGTCTCTAGACTTGCCTATTCTGGACATGTCATATAATTGAAATCATAAAACAAGTGGTCTTCTGTGACCAGCTTCTTTTGGGGAACATTTTCATTACTCCACAAAGCACCAGATTAACCCAGCCATTTAATAAACATTGATTTAGCATATTCTATGTGCACTTTTTATGTTAGTAGCTGTTATAATATTGCTGCCTTTAAAGGTCTAGCTGAATTTCTACCTCCTCAAGGAAATTTATCATGTTTGCCAACCCCATTTGTAGTTAGCATATGATGGTTAATAGTTATAATTATTAATATTATCTAGTATTCAGTGTACCATAGGTTAGGTATTGTGCTAGGTGCTTAATCTGGTATTTTACTTAATCCACCCTGTGAGGTAGATATTATTTCCACTTAACAGTTGAAGAAACATTTTAAATGAATCGAAGTAGTTTTTCTAAGGTTGCATAATAAATTATGGAGGAACTTTGAAACCCTGGTCTATCTGATTCCACAAATTGGGAAGAGTTTGATATCTTTAAGTCCTTACACATTATCTTTTTTAATTGGAGAAGCCTAACTAATTAACTAGTTAATTGACTAAATACAAAATCACATAAATTAATCATCTCACAATGATGTGCTTTCAATTACTTTACATATAAAATAACATTCAAATTGTTATTTATAAATGTAGTCATTCATTTATATACTTCAAAATATGTTTATAAAATATACAGTTTGGTTATAGATAAGAGTTTTAGGACTTTATTTTTTAAAGCAGATATTTAATTTTTCTCTATGTAACAAAATACTTTATAGTTCTTCTGTATAAGAAAACTTCAGTGTTTTAAGTTGTTTAAGCTTCTGAAACATGTTAAGTTTGCCTGTCTGGATTAGAGTACCTTTAGGTATTCATTCTTTGAAAGAATTCCCAATGGATTTTTTAAAATTTTATTTATTTGAGGGAAAGAGCGAGTGAGAGAGCACAAGCAGGGGGAGCAGCATAGGGAGAGGGAGAAGCAGGCTCCCCGCTGAGTGCAGAGCCCGATGTGGGGCTCGATCCCAGGACCTTGGGATCATGATCTGAGCTGAAGGCAGCCACCTAACTGACTGAGCCATCCAAGCACCCCCCAACAGATTTTCAATACCTAATTTAGAATCAGGGCAATTTTTGAGTTTCATATTAAATTTAATATGGGCAATTTTTGAGTTTCATATTAAAAACTGAGGGTTTTAAAAAAGGGTTAATTCCTTACTGAGATGGCTATTCATATGACTCTCTAGCATGCCATTGGCAATAATCTTTATGATTATATGGATTAGACTTTTTATATTGATCTGATGGAACATAAGCACACCTGAGATGTATCAGTATGAAAATAATTTACTCATCACTATCCCTGACAGTCATAATGCTGTTAATGTTATGAAAGTTGGGAATATATTCTTGCTCCAATTTCTAAGATAGTACATATTTATTCATGATTTAACATTAACTTCTTTTATTTTTGCATTATACTAGCCAGGTACATTTTTCTTTATTTATCTAGGGACTAATGCAGTGATGCCTCAAAGAGAAACTTTTAGCTTTGATAACTTGAACAACAGAACACATTAACAAAATTTTTGTGAAAAACTCTGTACAAAATTTTTCTTTATTGGTAAGTGCCTCTCTCATGTATCTCAGCTTCAAGTGGAAGGTGGTATTAGAATTTGGAGCTTTTGCCACAAAATTAATGCCAAGCCACCTTTCTATTCCCTATTCTTTCACTGTTCCAAACTAACTTCTCTCTCAAAGTGCATACCTGAGCTATATGGGCTGAGCCTCTAAGTGTTTTCTACTGACATGAGTTAAAGTGTTCATTAATTAAATCAACTGCACAAAGAGAGTAGAGGTTCATGACAGTTGGCATGCTCGTCAATCAGTCTGATTTAAATATGTTACGTCCCTTTGGCCTCAGGCTTCTGTCCCCATTCTAAGTAGTCTGGGAGAAGAGAAAGAGACAACTGATACTCTGACAAGATTAAGTTTATATGAATGATCATAGACAATCTCTTTAGGAACTAATTTTTTTTTCATGCAAGAAAAATCAAAGATCATAGACACAACTCTAACTCAGATTCCATTAACTGAAGCATCCTCTGCGAGTAAGTGAGAGGCCTAAATTCTTTGGAAGAACTACAACTGCCACAAGACAGGTTAGAAACCAGAGGTTCTATTTTAACACAGGTCTGGGTAAATAGATTCTGGCTCCCAAGAAAAAAATGGGCTCTACCTACAGAGTTTCTCTTCCACATAATTGCTCTCTAAGAATCCTTCCTTAAACATAAGCCTTCATTACAAAAGTCTTTCTTGCCTTTCTGAAACCAGATTTATGGCCATGGCCTTGTCTTTCCCTTCCAGAGGACTCTGCTTTTTGCTATTCCAAACCAAATATCCTATATCTCTCTTTGGAGAGATTTTTTAAAAAATGAACCCATGTCAGGAAAATGTGAGTAAAAATGGTGAGGCTTAAACATTTAATTAGTCTCACTAAACCAAAAGGGTCTTTCTATTAGAAAGTTTATTATTTCTATATTTCCATTAGGCACTTTTCAAAAATAAAATTAAAATAAATTGTAGCACTCAGATCTACTCCAATTTTCTTGTGAGTCTCTGAACCTAAAACTTTTAAACAAAATACAGGTGATTAGAATAATTAATATTAAAAGCATTTCCATGTTAATGAATTACTAACCTGGTTCCCAGGTCAATGTTTTAAGATGTTTAATTTGGAATGTGATTTTATACCATTTTTAGTAGAGACACTAATTTAATATTTAAGTTAAAGCAAAAAATCAGTTCAAATTTGGAAAAGTCAAGTAGCTTAAACTATGTAGATAACTTGCTCTTAGAAGTTTAATATGATTTAAGAGCTATACTATATTATAAAAGTATGCATTAAAGTTATATTTAAATTTAAATTTTAGATCTATCTATACTTAATGACATGTTTAGCATTTGTTTTGCTCCTTAAGGCAATAAGGCACATAAATCTCATGTTCATAAAATTTTTTATTTTTCTAAAGTTCAAAGAAGTAATCAAAATATGAAAGCAATGCAGCAAATAAATTACTCTGTAATAAAAAGAGGAATCATGCACAATTCTAATACAATCAGGTAAAGTAGAAAATTCCCAAAGTTATATAGTTTGATTTTAGAAATGAGAATTATTTATTGTCTGTGCAAATCAAACAGGGCACAGCAAGACCTTGACTTTATTCTAGGCTGTCGCCTTCAGTAAGTTGCAAATGTGAAAGAAAACTGCTGTAACTTTGAGTAATTTACACAGGCTCTCCGGACAGATAAATCCTGCTGCTTTCTTCCCCACTTGCTTATCAATGCAGAGTGAAGAGTGGCAAGAATTCAGAGCTAGAGCAAAAGTTGACAGAGAGAGCTTTAGAGATCAGTACTATAACACGGACACATTTTTTGGTCTTTATATAACAATCACTGTGTCTGGCTCATGGTAGTCATTCAATAAATATTTCTAGTACATTAATGAATGGGTTAGGAACGAATTCCAAGAACCCTTGACAATTAGATTATGAGTTGTCTCTGGCTCTTATCAAAGAGAAACAGGCTTTGAAGTGTACGCTCGGCATAATCCCTGGTGAGAAGTTTATTTTTAAAGATACCACTTTTTAATAAAAGAAAGCCTCAAATGAAATTTTTTATAGCTTGTCTCACACATAATTTATTCTTTCAATGATTAAATACTAACATCGTTAGAAGTAAAGTTTATATCTTTTTAATTTGATAAAAATCTTTAAAAAGCCTTTCTACTCGTCCTCTTACTAAAACCTAGACTACTGCTATAACAAAGATATATGCTCTGTATTTAAGAGTTTTAGCTAACACGAATAGTGCAACAGTTCTTTATCATAATTTACTAAGTTGGGTAATGAATACACTTTGTGTTTCTTTCCACTTCCTAAGGCTCTGTCTTTTCTTTTACAGTTTCTTATCAAAGCCAGCAGACATCCTACATCTGTCTTCAAATCCTTAACAGAGTTTTGAAGTTTAGGAGGAGCTTCATATGGGGTTATCTCTCTTTGCTTCTTGCAGCCTGAAGTCAAATAATTTGAGTGTAAGAAACACTAAAAACAAATAATATATTGTCTCATGCCTTTGGTTTTTCTTCCTTTTCTAAATAAGACTGCATTGTATGGTGTGTCTGTGGAATTTTACAGTTTCCTACAGTGAAAGAAATGCTGAGCAGACCTTTACTATTCTTCAGATATCTGGATCCTTAAGATAAATGTGGCATTTGCATTCAGAGGCAGCTATAGTTTGGAGCGAGTGAGGTGATTTGTTAGAATGCTTTGTAAAATTTCAAAAGTACTTTGTTATGGCTTGACATAAGTCATTCTGTCCGTTCCTGACTTAAGGGTGAGAAAACTGGGAAAACAGCATGAATGAAAGCACTCCACCGGCCCCTGTTTTATATAGGATTGCTCGGTGTTAGACAACATCCTGCAAGTTTTAAATCATTCTACCTAGTTGAGTGATTTAATGCTAGAAATCATTCAGAAAAAAGAGCAAAGAGACACCACTGATTTTCCTAACAAATTATTTCCTTTCCCTTTTATTTTCTTTTAGTTTTCTGTGCTGTTTTAATATTAATACAAGCAGCATCTATTTCATTGTCTTTGTACAGGCATCTCTGACTGACCTCAGGAGAAGCAAAGCAGAGAATCAGGAGGGAGCTATCTGTAGTCTCGCCCTGGTTCCTCTCCTGGGGAGACATCATACCCCTTGGACACGTTAGTCTCTCAGTCTGCTCCTCAGGTGGGGATACAAATCCCTCCCCATTTCATTATATTGTTGTTGCCACATGTCTGTACATATTCTGAGATGTAAATTCTTCTATGAATATCAGTAAATAATAGTGACAGTAGTTCTAAATAAGATGAGCATTGTTTCTGTCCTCAAAGATCTGCCTGGAAGACACAAACACTTGGCAGTCCTTTGAGGAAGGGCGTGAAAAACTCAGCACTAGGAAGAGTGAAGTCACATATTATTCTTCAGACTAATCCTCTCCTCATCAGTGCAGGGCTGGAACTCACCCCTGACGTCAGGTACTTCAGAAGGAAAATGCGCAATGGTGAACTAATGGGGACAAAAAGAGAATTCACAAGAAAGACTACTGTGTCATCTGAGGTGTGAGGTGGGCTGATTTAGACCTTTTTCTTCCCTTCCCTTTTTTCCCACAGGCAGGTATCATGTAGACCTTAGCTTTTATAGCTTGTTCCACTGAAACTGTCCCAGTTAGATCTCTTTATTTGCAGCAACTTTAAAGCTGCATCTACGTGGTATGCATCTAACTGGACCAAATTACTTCATCTCAAGGAATTCTGCGCCCCGCTACCCCCCCCCACCCTTTATTCAAGAGTTAGATTCAGAGGGAGCCAACCAAGTGGTGTGTGTGCCTGGTCTTCTCTTATAGCATAATGAACAATAACTGGCTCCTGAGGTGTACCATTGGTTGTCACTTTTTATAGAAAATGTCTTCAATCTATTTGCATTATGTACTTAATTCAAGTGAAAATGTGTGTGTGTGTTTTAAAGATTTATTTATTTTAGAGAGAGAGAGTGCACGCAAGCATGAAGAGGGGCAGAGGGAGAGAAAGAATCTCAAGCAAACTCCCTGCTGAGTGCACAGCTCTACAAAGGGCTTGATCCGAGGACCCTGAGATCATGACCTGAGCTGAAATCAAAAGTCAGCTGCTTAACTGATTGAGCCATCCAAGTGCCCCAATTTCTTTCAAGTGAAAATGTTTTTTTTTTGATAACTAAGATTTTAAAACAACTTCTTAGAGACATTTTTTTTTTATGGAGGATCCAAGAGATTTAGAATTTAGTTTAATCACATTACCTAAATTTTCCTTAAGTTCTTCTTATGTAAAGTAAGGGGATTGCATTAACTGATTGCTCCTTGAGATTTCTCTTCTATTAGTTTTACGTTGAGTCTTTTAATTAGTTCTCTTGTTCCTACTTTTATACCTCTACATCTTATACTTGTAGTGGAAATTTTTATCCAATTGGGTAATGAAAACTTACTGGGTGGGCACTGGGGGAGATGGGGAGGGCTGACAGAAGGAAAAGAGACATAGCAATGAATTTCTGTTAGTTCTAGTTCAACCTTGTGGTTCTGGTGGAAAAGGCAATTTAAAAAATAAAGAAATTTATAAATCAAAAAACTAGGTCAGAGGAACCTTGGTGCTGATTATATTCCTGGTTCGTTCCCTTTCTAGGTTTACCACTTGTGTTAGTGGCTCCTAAATGTTGCTCAGCTTCCGCTTCTTCACTCTTAGAAAAAGAATAGCAGGATTTTTCAATAAGACTCACATGGAATAGTCTCTTGCAATCTAATGGAAGAAGCAGAGCAAAACTGATGTAACAGTAACTAAGTAGCCAGACCAGGGTGATCACTTTTTACTGTCAACTCTTTATTTCAGAGTCTTAGCTCTGTCCCTGATGACTCTCCATGAATTTTTTGATTTCCTTGGATGCCCAGGCTATTTCCTTTTCACTGATTTAGGAAGTTTCTTTTTCTCTTCATCAGATTAGGATTAATGACTCTTTTGGATAGTTTGCTTGACCTTTGTTGGCTTCTCTCTAAGGCTTTTGCTCTTGTGTCACCAAGGTTTGGGCCCTATGGCTCTTAGGAGAGTGAGTGCTCCTCCCTTACCATTCTCAGCATCCTGGTTTTCCTACCCTCATATTCCAGGGCCATGGCTCACACTTGTGCACAAGGCAACTAAATATTTAAGAGTATCAAATGGTGGTATTTTGAATGATGAAAATTAATAGGAAATATTAATTATTTAGAGGAAGAAGAGATATAGTTGGAAAAAGTTCTTAGAGGATAAGTGACTGGACAGAGAGTTGGAAGTTTTTTGAGACTGGGGTAAAATGAGAGGACTGCCACCAGGGCCTTAAGCAAGATTGCGTGATGGAAAAATCTGACTGGTAAAATTTCACTTATCTTCTGGACATGCCTTATTGATCTTATTCTTTTATTCCCAGAACTTCCCCTCAATCCCCCATTACCAAGTCCTTTAGTTGTTTAAAATTTACCACTTTAATCACTAGTAATCTCCTCCTATTATCCGTTCTCAATTATAACTACTCTTCCCTATTTTATCAGACTCCTATTTCTCAGGTTTGTTTATCTCAGCCATGCAGTAAGCAATTGGAATTAAGATGGTAATAACTGGTAGAATTAATCTGCCAGGAAAATATTTCATTATAGAAGAGGAAACTACCAGTCCAAATAAGACTCTAATTTATAGACTGTGTCCATGGGAGATTTTGTGTGTAAAAACCTTTCTGTGCAGGGCATCTGGGTGGCTCAGTCAGTTAAGCACCTGCCTTCAGCTCAGGTCATGATCCCAGGGTCTTGGGATCAAGTCCTGCATTGGGCTCCCTGCCTCTCTCTCTGTCTCTCATGAATAAATAAATAAAATCTTAAAAAAAAAACAAAACCTTTCTGTGCATCTTTCCTAATCTCATTTGGTTGATCTATCCCTCTGGGTTATGTCCTACTCAGACAGTTTTCCAAAGAAATTAAAATACATGAAATTGACATTGTTATGAAGCAAAACAGTTCATATGCATGCCTGACTCTTCTTTACATTTTCAGGAAGCTCCACACTTTTTTTCTCACAGAAGTTGGCAGCCTTGGCAGCACTATTGGTAAGAGAGAAGGAAAGCATTTGAGACTTTTTGTTCCTATTCTAAGATATGGGTTGAGTTGACATACAATTACCCAAACTTATTTTGTGAATAAAGATTACTTTCTGTCAAGGTTTTAGTCAAAAATAGAGAGCAGAAGCTATTTAGAAGGGTCTTCCCACTGTACACTACTTTGTTTAAAGTTTTAAAATTTGAGCATTTGACATTTCCTTTTTTCTCAAATAGAATCCTGAAGGGAATCTGATAATTTTTATTATAGACACCTGGGTTATAATATTTCTTCCAAAAATAATCTCATAATAATCTTACATGACTTTTTAAAAATTTTCAACTATCCAATTTTGGCAAATTATAAAGCTCTTCTGAGCCTTAGTTTCTTTATCTTTAAGGTAGGGGAAAGAAGATGAAATGTGAGGATGAATGCAAATTATTTGATATTTAGCAAAAATCTAGCTATTATATTTAAGAACTGGTAATAGTGATATTATAATTTTTCATTAAGAAGCTTGCATTAAAAAAGAATTGTGCCATGCTCTGTGAGTGTATTTATTTATTTTTTATTTTATTTTATTTTTTTTAATTTATTTTATTTTTTAAAGATTTTATTTATTCATTTGAGACACAGAGATACAGAGAGAGAGAGAGAGAAAGTATGAGCAGGGAGAGAGGCAGAGGGAGAGGGAGAAGCAGGCTCCTCGCTGAGCCAGGAGCCCGATGTAGGGCTCGATCCTAGGACCCTGGGATCATGACCTGAGCTGAAAGCAGATGCCCAACCATCTGAGCCACCCAGGCGCCCACTGTGAGTGTATTTAATTACTGGATGAAAAATGCTTTTGGAAAAGTACTCTGGAGAAATGCATTATAATTATTAAAAAAAGTATATAATAGTTTGAATATTTAAAGAAAAAATTAAAATATTAATATTAAATATTATTGAAATTTCACATTCCATAAGGATGTAGAATTATTAAGTATTTTATTATCCTCAATTTGCTAGCATAAATATTCCACAATTTCAGGAATCTCTGTATACCGTAAATTTAGAGATTCATTGAGGACTTAATGAAATCATAGGACAATTATGGAATAGAGAGTTGCTGAATAGTCAGAAAAGAGACAAAAAAGGGGAAAGAGGATGAAGAAGACAAATGAAGGGGGAGAAAAAATTAGGTATGCTTTATAGGCTATGATTTGAAGAACTTGTTTCATTATTAAGAAATTCAAATATCAAAAGCACTTTAAAGTATTTACATAAGTTTATCTTTTAAGTATGAATTTTAGATATTGCAATCATAAATTGAGATATGTTATAATCAATTCCTGATTAATGAGTAGCAAAATATTTTATCTTAGAATAATAAAAATATTAGAAAGGAACTTAGATATATAATCCATTATGAGACCATTGCTTTCCAAAGCATTGACTTTGCTTGCATTGTTTGATTTTTTTCTCAATATGAACTTTCAGTGCCTTTTCTTTGAAGAAATCAGAAAGGCATAATAGGAAAGAAAATAATCACTTAACCTTCAAATCAGACATAACTATCATTTGCATCTTGGTATTTATTATTTCAAAGTATTTTTATTATGTACATACATTTACAAATGCATAAATATCTTTTTAAATAGATAACTGGAATGATACAATTTACATATTTTAGGACCTTTTAAAACAAAATAATATAGATGTATAAAAGCACAGAACTACATCAACATTTTTTATAGTTGACTATTGCTCAATGCAAGTATACATATTTACTTCGCTCATCCACCCTGCTTGGATATTAGGTTAATTTTCCTGATGTAAATTGTTTTTCCATGAAAATCCATAAATTTTATCTTGCTAGTCTTATACCCTTAAGATAAGTTCTTGGAAGTGGAATTTTTTTGGGGTACAGGGTGAGTCTAATTTAATACCTATGTCTACACCATTATCCATCAATATCTTTTTTCTGAGTCTATACCTGAATCTGAAACTACATCAATATAATTAAATAGTACTTCAGAAAAATCATAACAGTCATATATCCATCAATATTATGTGACAGAGCAGTGGGTATTTCCCTTTTGACATAATCATTTTTTCTGCTCCGAAATTTTAAATGTTTGTGACATCTCATCTATCTTTGTTTACCTTTATGGTTTCTGCCTTGGTATCATGCCTAGAAAAACCTCCCCTTGCTTGACTGAAATATAATTCTTCTATTTTCTTTGCATGAAGTAAAACATTTTACATGGCTTCTCTAACTTCTTAACAATTTAGCAAATGTCCCAGAAACTGCTAGGCAAAGATGGAAACTGTGCTCTCTTTTCTTAGTAGGCTGGCTGGGGGAACTCCAGTTAGAATGTTTGAGTTAAATTGATGTAATATTTACCTATATATTTATAATATATTAAGATGGTAAGAATACTTCAACTGAATAATATATTTAAGTGGGGGTATCTTAAATGGTTTCCCCCACCATAGTCTCTATACTTAATTGTCATTTTGGATTTTGTGAGGATGGAGGAAGGGAAGCTAATGGTAGTTAGGGACAAAGAGTAACAACAGTAGAAGAGTAGCACTGGTAATAAAAAGTACACAGAAGAAAGGAAATATTCAAGAAAAAATTGGTTTCATTTAAAAGATATAAAATAGTATATTATCATCCAAATCACTGATTTTTACCAGTTTAATTTTTATATGCTATGGTTGTTCAGATAACTCATAATCTTTCAATACCTTGACTTGAATCCAGAATCTCTCTCTCTGTCTGCCTCCCACCCCACTCTTTTTTCTCTAATGCTGAATATGTGGATTTCTAAAAATTGTGGCTAAATGTTTTTATTTCCTTGTGGCTTGGAAAATTAATAATAGTTTAAGTTTCAAAGCCCTCTTTTGCAGAACAACAAATTAAAAGCTTAAGAAAAAAATCAATGTTTATGTTTCTTATCCTGACAAAACAGAAAAGAAAAACCATAAGGTGCATGACCCATTCTAGCTAGAAATAAAAATTACCAAAATGTCTTATTTACAAAGTCCCAAGTTGAAAGGTTAATATTAGTCACAACTAATGACACTTCTTCAGAAAGGAATAATGTTAACAGCATGGCCCTTAAGCAAAAGATCCTAGAAATTAAAAAAAAAAAAAATTAATGGTTACAAGACCCGGTTCTAAAAGATTTTCTTCTTTCTTCTCTCTCCCTTTGGCAATGGTTTTTAGAGATTATAATAAATAGCTTCTCAGAAGATGGAAGCAAAGTTCAAATGACCCAAACAAAACTTTAGTGGATGACTGACATTAAATGTAGTGTTTCAATGATTTATTTGTTCATTCAACAAATATTTACTGACTGTATATACTATGCCAAACTCATCCTAGGGACTTCGCTTATATCAGAGAAAAGCACACTGAACAGATAAAGCATCGTAAGTTTCTCAGCATAAGTTTTCATGGTCTATAAATCGGGTTTTTTTTTTTTTTTGTCTTCTTCAGATATTATTACATTTCCTTCTTTAACCCCAAGCTAATACAAATATTTAGATTTATCATGAATTCCCATTTTCCTTGTTATGTGTTCAGTATTATGATCTGCAGATGAACTGAGAGGTTATCAGAAATTATATTTTAAAGTGTATTTTCTTTTATGATTTCAACCTATCTTCAAAAATGTCTTAGCAGCGAGCTAAGGATGGAATTCTGTTTATCGGTGTTGTGTGAATTCAGAGATGACAAACATGAAATATTTTTCCGTATCATACTTAGAGCATGCCATTCATTGTTTGGCAGTTAAGAAAAGACACAAGAAAGAAGCCAGTCAGGCAATATACACATCTTTAGGGACAAGACAGAGTCTAAAGTATCATAAATAAGAAAGGGTATGCTTAAAATAGAATCTAACATTTAATGTGAAACGGATAGAGAGAAATGACTCCAGAAATAAATAACAAGATCAGAATTCATATTTACATGGTTGGTTAGGAGACAAAAGCAAGAAATTAAGTAGCAAACAGGGTTGGGTAGTCATTATCAATTAGGTTAAAGGCAACATCAAAAGACAGGAATAAAGATGGCCTTAGGATTTCTGAGGTCAGAAGAAACATGATGAGTTATGGGGTTTGTGTGTATCAGACCATTAAGCCCTCTTATCTTTATATTATCAGAGCACAGATTTCAATGTAGAACACCTTTAAGTGGAAGGACCACATCCATTCACCCTTATGTCATTAAGAATGATGTCTGGAAAAAAAAAAAAGAATGATGTCTGAAAGCAAGAATGTGCTTTCCAATAGGGTGAATGACTCAGCAGAGGCTCAATATTCTCAAGAGAGATGAGTTAGGTCAGATGGAAAATTTTTTCCTGTGTTTATTGGTTTGACTTTATCACTCTCCATTTACCACCCTTTCCCCATCTGATGTGGTCATACGTACTATCAATGGAAGCTCTGATCTAAAACAAACTGCAAAAGAAATAAAAATTACCAAAATGTCTTATTTACAAAGTCCCAAGTTGACAGGTTAA
The DNA here is from genome assembly GCF_002201575.2 of Neomonachus schauinslandi. NCBI lineage: Eukaryota > Metazoa > Chordata > Mammalia > Carnivora > Phocidae > Neomonachus > Neomonachus schauinslandi. The sequence continues at coordinate 146,632,883 of NC_058405.1, forward strand.
TATTAGTCACAATTAATGACACTTCTTCAGAAAAGAATATGTTAACAGCATGGCCCTTAAGCAAAATTTCGATCCTAGAAATTTTAAACAAAAAATTTAATAGCTTTATGTCTTTGATATTATTTTAAATATGCATGACTTCAGGTTTCACTACCTCTACTAAGAGTTCATAACCTCTCCACACATAGACCAAGCTTTCAAATGAGTGTTTTGGAAGAGAAAGAATTGAGGCAGTAAAATGGAGGGGAATTTCCTATAGAGGAACTTTCTTCCTTGCCACTATTAAGATAGAATGTTAACAAAAAAAGTTCAGGGAAAATGAAGTTTTTGGAAAATAAGGAACAAAAAAGTGTATAGACTTTTAATCTTATAGCCATTTTTGGCACATAGTGTAAAAGTATTTAAAATTCTTATATATCAATTAATTATATTTGATAATCATATATCAAATAGAAATAACTGATAGAAAATTCCATAGCCATTGCAAGATCATAGAAAAAATGAAAACCTGTTTAAAAGCACTGTGCTCTTAAAGATATAGGAGTTCCAAGAAATTAGAAAAATTGGGCAATTAATAATCTCAAAAAAGATTAAGGACCAACTGAAAATAAATGTTTATAATGCTGTCAAACATGTTTTCTTTTCTTCTTGCCTTACTAGATTAAAACTTCTTGAGGGAAGGGCTCTGTCTTCTTGTTTACCACTGTATTCCTCTGAATTAGCCCAATGCCTGGTTCATAGTAGGTATGCAATTAATACTTATTAAATTAATGAAAATGTAAAGGAATAAGTGGAAGTTTTTAAAAACATTTGAATTGGTAATAATAGCTTTTCATTCTAAATTGCAAAATGGGGATGAAAATACTTTTCATGGCAAAGCCATTTTCTCACTGAATAGTATATTAAACCCTTGATTTATTTGTTGTAGTTATCATTAGTTGATGAAAGTTAATTATTTGAAAAAAGAAACCTACATTTATCAGATTTTCTCTTGGTTTGAGGGTATGGATTTCTGTAAAGATTTTTTTGCATGTATTTCCTTAATTTATTATCAATTAGATATTAATAAAAAAGTCACCATTATCAAAAACACAATAAAAACTTATATTGTTACAGGATAGTTGTATAATTAAAGTATATTTCAATGAGATAAAGTCTCAAAAGTGGTTTTAGATCAATGCCTTTGAAATTTAACCTCACAATTCCCTAGACTTCATCCACTGTGTTTAAGTAGTTCTTAAGTCTTTGAGATAACATAAAATAACTGGTTGATTTTTACATTAAAATATGTAAACATATATATATGTATAATATAAATTTATAGTCTTCAGTTGGGTTGTTAATTCATGATAGCAACTAACACTGTAAATATCTTTTAATTTATCTAGGATCTAGATGATATGTCTAGAAAAGGAAAATCTAAGAAACCCTTTCTGTAAGTAATTATTAAATAATAAAACATATTGACATTTAAACATTTGATCAAATCTATAAAAATACATTTCTCAAAATAATCCAATTTTTTTCTAGTGTTGTAAGAGGCAGTTAGTATATTATTACCAACATGTGCCTTCATAAAATCAGCTTAGATATTTATAGCAAGAGCCAAACATAGATTGACTCAATCTTCTTATGACACATCCAACAGAAAGAAACACAAGGGAAACTATCAAGTGTATTAAATATGACATGCAAGGCCACCTAAGACCCACCTATTCTCTTATGCTATGTGAAACAGATACTAACTTAGGTCATTAGTAACTTGTGCACTGTGCTTTCCACAAAAGCCTGACTCACATACCTCTTTCTGGAGGTATAAGCATGTGTGAAAATGTCGTCATCTAATTGCTTTCCTTTGCATAATATAGATGATAGCCTTCAATAATATGACTGATTTTCTACTATTAAGCTCAGCCCATTTGCTTTAATTTCTTTATTCATGGAATGGAAACTTGACATTCAAAATCTTTAGTTATTTGCCAATCAGGGGAGAAAAGAAATTATGTCAAATCCAGAAGAACTTGAGTTATGAGACATGAAAACTTACAATAAGAAAACAAGCAGTCCAGGCATTCTGGCTCTGTCATCCAGCTCTCAGTGCTTCCTGCCATGCCCTGCATTAGCAAAAGCATCTTTATAGGTGGGATAAAATTGCATAGAACTACACATACATGCACACACACATGGAAATGAGTGCATGTAAAAAATGGTGAAACTGAGTAACATCTATAGTCTAGTTAACAGTATTATACCAATGTCAATTTCCTGGTCTCAATACTGTTCTACAGTTCCATAAAGGCACCACTGGGAGAATCTGGGTGAAGGGCATACCAGACTGTGTACTATTTTCTCAAGTTTCTCTGAAAGTGCAATTATTTCAAAATAAAAAAATTTTTAAAAGGCCATCTAAAGAGGGAGGGAGCCTGGGGTGCCTGGCTGGCTCAGGTGGAAGAGCTTAGGACTCTTGATCTCAGGGTCATGAATTCAAGCCCCAAGCTGGGTGAAGAAAGAAAGAAAGAAAGAGAGAGAGAGAGAAAGAAGAAAAAGAAAGAAAGAAAGAAAGAAAGAAAGAAAGAAAGAAAGAAAGAAAGGAAGGAAGAAAGAAAGAAAAAAGAAGGAGACAGAAAGAAAAAGGGAGGGAGCCTATATGATGACAATGGCCCTAGATAAAAAGTCAGAAACAGATACAACCTTGAGCAAGTCACTTTACCTCAGGTGTATGTTTCATTCTTTGTAAAAATGTGGTGAATGCCAAACTACTAAAAGAAAGGATAAGAACCATATGATCCTCTCAATAGATGCAGAAAAAGCATTTAACAAAATGCAGCATCTATTCTTGATAAAAACCCCCAACTAAGTAGGTATAGATATACCTCAATATACCTCAATATCATAAAGGCCATATAGGAAAGACCCACAGCTAATAACATCCTCAGTGGGGAAAAACAGAGCTTTCCTCTAAGGTCAGGAACAAAACAGGGATGTTCACTCTCACCATTACTTTTAAACACAGTACTGGAAGTCTTAGCCTCAGCAATCAGACAACAAAAAGAAATAAAAGGCATCCAAATCGGCAGGGAAGTCAAACTCTCACTATTTGCAGATGACAAGATACTCTATGTAAAAAAACCTGAAAGACTCCACCAAAAAATTGCTAGAACTAACACATGAATTCAGCAAAGTTGTAGGATATAAAATCCATGTAGAGAAATCTGTTGCATTGCTATACACCAATAATGAAACAACAGAAAACAAGCAAGGAATCGATCCCATTTACAATTGCACCAAAAACTGTAAGATACCTAGGAATAAACTTAACCAAAGAGGTAAAAGATCCGTACTCTGAAAACTATAGAACAGTTATGAAAGAGATCGAAGAGGATACAAAGAAATGGAAAAACATTCCATGTTCATGGACTGGAAGAATAAACATTGTTAAAATGTCTATACTACTCAAAGCAATCTACACTTTTAGTGCAATCCCTATCAAAATACCACCAGCATTTTTCACAGAGCTAGAACAATCCTAAAAGTTTTATGGAGCCACAAAAGACCCTGAATACCAAAGCAACCTTGAAAAAGAAAAGCAAAGTTGGAGGCATCACAATTCCAGACTTCAAGCTATATTACAAAACTGTAATGATCAAGACAGTATGGTACTGGCACAAAAATAGGCATATAGATCAATGGTACAGAATAGAAAATCCAGAAATGAACCTAAAACTATATGGTCAACTAATCTTGGACAAAGCAGGAAAGAATATCCAATGGAGATAAGACAGTCACTTCAAAAAGTGGTGTTAGGAAAACTGGACAGCAACATGCAGAAGAATGAAAATGGACCACTTTCCTACACCATACACAAAAATAAATTCAAAATGGATGAAAGACCTAAATGTGAGACAGGAAACCAACAAAAATCCTAGAGGAGAACACAGGCAGAAACCTTTTTGTCGTCGGCTATAGCAACTTGTTACTAGACACATTGCCAGAGGCAAGGGAAAAACAAAAGCAAAAATGAACTATTGGGACTTCATCAAGATAAAAACTTCTGCACAGTGAAGGAAACAATCAATAAAACTAAAAGGCAGCCAATGGAATGGAAGAAGATACTTGCAAATGACCTATCTGACAAAGGGTTGGTATCCCAAATCTATAAAGACTCAAACTCAACACCCAGGAAAACAAATAATCCAGTTAAGAAATGGGCAGAAGACATGAATAGACATTTTTCCAAAGAAGACATCCAGATGACCGACAGACACATGAAAAGATGCTCAACATCACTCTTCATCAGGGAAATACAAATCAAAACCATAATGAGGTATCACCTCACACCTGTCAAAATGGCTAAGATTAACACAAGAAACAACAGGTGTTGGCGAGGATGTGGAGAAAGGGGATCCCTCTTGCACTGTAGGTGGGAATGCAAACTGGTGCAGTATGGAGTTTCCTCAAATGTTAAAAATAGAACTACCCTACGATCCAGCAATGTACTCCTAGGTATTTACTCAAAGGATACAAAAATACAGATTCAAAGGAGTACATGCACCTCGATGTTCCTAGCAGCATTATCAACAATAGCCAAACTATGGAAAGAGCCCAAATGTCCATTGACTGATCAATGTAGAGATATCTATCTATCATCTATCTATCTAATCTATCTTATCTATCTACCTAATGGAGTATTACTCAGCTATCAGAAAGAATGAAATCTTGCCATTTGCAACGATGTGGTTGGAGCTAGAGTGTATTATAGTAAGTGAAATAAGTCAAAGAAAGACAAATATCATATGATTTCACTCATATGTGGAATTTAAGAAACAAAACAGTTGAACATATGGGAGGGGGAAAAAGAGAAAGGGAAATAAACCATAAGACACTCTTAACAATAGAGAACAAACTGAGGGTTGATGGAGGGACGTGGGTGGGGGATGGGCTAGATGGGTGATGGATATTAGGGAGGGCACTTGTTATGATGAGCACTGAGTGTTGTATATAAGTGATGGACCACTGAACTACTCCTGAAACCAATATTGCACTGTATGTTAACTACCTAGAATTTGAATAAAAATGTGAAAAGAAAAAAATGTTTTGAATGGACTAAAGGATTAGGGGAATACTTTTAGCTTATAATTGAGATTTTAATTTGAAAGACAGAATTGGTGAAAATTTTGTGGTTCAGAATACATTTTTCAGCAGATCAAAAGTTTTCATTAAATAATTTTCTTTTTTTAAAAGATTTATTTATTTATTTTTAGAGAGAGAGAGAGTGAGAGAAACAGCGTGCATGCCCGCATGCAACTAGGGGGAGGGGCAGAAGGAGAGGAGAGAGAGAGAATCAAAAGCAGTCTCCCGGCTTAGCACAAAGCCCAACTTGGGGCTTGATCTCATGACCCATGAGATCATGACCTGAGCTGAAATCAAGAGTCTGATGCTTAACTGATTAAACCACCTAGGTGTCTGAATTCATAAAATAATTTTCTAAAGGTAAGACACATTTGAAACAAAATTACTATAAATATATAGCCATTCAAGTGAATAATATTTTAGGAGCTTTTACCATAACAGCTGTCTGTATAGATTAAAATATGTTCAAATATCCTCATTAAGCTATATTTGCCTTTGTAGTTTGGTAACATATGTAGCCTGTTAAGGTTGGAGTCATATATTATTAAAATTACATGTGATGAGGGGTGCCTGGGTGGCTTAGTTGCTTGAGTGACTGGCTCCTGGTTTTGTCTCAGGTCATGATCTCATGGGTCCTGGGATTGAGCCCTGCACTGGGTCCACGCTCAGCAGGGAGTCTACTTGAAGATTCTCTCCCTCTACCCCTCCTCCCACTTGCAAGTTCTTTCTCTCTCTAAAACAAATAAATCCATCTTTTTTTTTAAATAACATTGTGATGAGAAAATTGATTAACCCAATTTTAGTTCATATATACAGGCAAGAGAGTTAAAAAATATGTATGGCTTCAAAAAACACTTTGCATGTTTTCAATGTTTAAATTTTAGGAGAAAATTTTCCCACAATTTACTTTTGAAAGTCATTTTTAGAAATAATAACACTCACAGGACTTTCTGAGTGTCAACAACTTTGTGCACATTGTGTCACTTAATCCTCACTACAAAATAGGAAATAGGTTTTATGATTCCCTAAGGAAATGGAGGCAAATAGTTTAAGTTTCGTGACTAAGATCTCACAGCTGCTAAGTGGTGGGGCTGAGAGAAGACTTGTCTGACTTTAAATGTGGTGCTCTATCCACTGCGCCACTGTGTCTCAGAGTAGGAGGATAAAATTTGCTGTTTGTTGCATAACTTTATTCAATATTTCAGATATTTATTGTCTACTGTAAATATGTGTCCCTGAATACCAGAAGCTCTTAACCTAGTGACAAACCTTTCCAGTTTGCATTGTGGCTTGTTTTCTAACTTTTGGTACCTCTTATAGACACAGGAGCAGAGCTAAGCTTCATTAGATATTTTTAAATATTGAGCTTTAAATACTTAGGTTGATTTCATTTCCAGACACCAGGAAAGCATAGTGTTTAATGGTGTAGTCTTTGAAGACAACAGACTTAGAATGAATTCCAGCCAACATTACCTAGTTGGGAAACTCGTTTAAATTTTTTAAGTCTTAATTTCCTCATGTTATAGAAGGAATCATATCTACCTCATAAGGTTGTTGTAAGGATTGAAGTTGAGATTGTTTCACTCAAAGGGCTTTACATCCTGACTGGTTCATGCTACTCACTGATAGCTATGACTATTGTTTTTGAAATTATACATGAGTAGTTAGATGGAAATGTATGCCAGTGTATCTATTACACAATTTTATCACAGACTTGAAACCAGAAAATCATATCAATAAAATATTTTCAGTTTTTTAAATCTTCTGATTTGGCCAAATCTGTAAGTATCCAACTATGAAGTGAACTGTGGCTATACAGCTATTATTAATGGTCTTTTTATGTGAAAAATATCTAGGTTAGGTAAATTTCAACTCTAGATGATCTACAGCTTTCTGATTATTTAAGGGCTCCTTTCGTTAGCATAAGGTTGATCACTGCAAAGTGAGGGCTATATATTTGCATTACTGGCTACCATGATAGTGGGCAGATGTCTCCTCTTCCTCAGCTTGCCTTAAGAAAGTCTCTATACCATTCAGTGGGATTCCAATAGCATCAGACCAGCAAGAGAAAATTCATATAAGGATTTGGATAGACACTGTTACGAAGACAGGGATGGCTCCAAAGCACATACTGTTGATAACCTGTTGGGTTCTGTTCTGCAATGTTACTTCTCAGGACTGTTACCTTTTTAAAATCCCACATTGCCATATAATAGATGGATATTATGTGGATAACACATTGGAAATGACTCATTTTCTACTACATCTCAAAGTCTAAGATGGCAAAATGAATAAAATCATAACAAAGTGTCTTATAGTAATGAGATGCATGGAAACATCAATGTTTCGGTGATAACTTTTAAGCAAGGTATGAATTTCTATAGGGACATTACTGTTCAATGGAACTAAAGACAGAGTGACATTCAAGTTCAACCTCCTCTTTCAGAATAAGTAATGAAAATAATCTGAGTAAAAAAAGACTTTTATATAATCTTTCTATTCCAACAATTTCTCTCTCTCTCTCTCTCTCTCTCTCTCTCTCACTCTGCGTGTATGTGTGTGTGTGTGTTTCAGCTACAGGTTTTGCAATTATAAGTAGGATTCTCTGTTGAGTGAAAAAAATTGGAATGTTTGCTGATAACTGTCACTAATGACAGAATGGAAAGAGAGCAAGGAGTTAAATTCTTCTCTCATCATATAATTAAGCATTTCTCACTATGATTTTGAATCTTAAATAAGGCCACTACATGGCCAGAGACCAGAGGGAAATAAGCAATATAAGACTGTAAGCAATGTATATAGTCAAGGATTTTGAATCAAGAAACATGGTTCCTTGGATAAGGAAAATAAGAATATGGTGCTATATGAACTTCTATGCATATCATAGTTGGGTTTTTTTTGGTTATGTAGAGAATATGCATATAGATATGTTGCGGACAAAATTCTCTAATGCTTACTAAAGCTACATTAGTAAATGTGATCATAATAAAAGGAAAAATAACATTTTGGGAGCAGATTTTAGATACAAAATATACTGGACTCTGAAGTTTTAGATATTGGACTTTAAATATCCTGGGAATTATTATAGAATTGTGATAGCACAATTTTACTGAAAAATAAACAATTCGTGTCATTTCACACCAAATTCTGTATCAAAACATAATTATATGTATCAGTAGGTTTTGAGAGTTAAGAGAGCTATTAAAGAGTAACACATGACACACATTTACAAAAAGATAATGATGTAGAGTAAATAATCAATATGAAGAAAAGTCCCTTTAATGAGGGGGACAAACTAAACAAAGAGAGAGATTCGACTATTTAGAAAAGTTTCAAGGAAAGGTTACAAGCGTGAAAATTCCTGGAGAATATTTACCTATTTTTGTATGTATTATAATGATGTGCACATGTCCCTTAAACATATCATGTCTTACCACTCAGTAGTTAGATGCTAAAGGACAATAACATGCTTTCATCAAATGTTTTCTAAGAGTCTTCTAAACACTTGAATTGCTTTGCATTGCATTTTACCATTTATTTATTTATTTATTTATTTGAATCTCAGTCTTGTGGAGAAGAGTATTTTATCCCTTTTGTTTGACATTACTAGAATTTAGTGATTCTTAGAACTTAAGGACAAAAAACTAACACTACATTTTCTTCATATATTTAGAAGAATATTTCTATAGACATCATCCAAACATATAAATAGAAGGAAGACGAGACTTTGCATTTATTATTACCATTGTCATTTAAAGCCACTTATGAAATCTTTGTGGTGGCAGGGAATTTTGACAGGTTTACAAATTGAAACAAAAGCAATTAGAAAAATGTTAGATGAGGGGCACTTGCCTGGCTTAGTTGGTAGAGCATGTGACTCTTGGTCTTGGGGTTGTGAGTTCAAGCCCCATGTTGGGTATAATTACTGAAAAATAAAATCTTTAAAAAATATAGAAAAATGTTAGATGAGACCTTGGAGATATGGAAAACTATAAGGAATTACACATAAATATTACTGCTTCAACTACTTAATTTATACCCAAACCAAGAACTTGAGTAGCTAACACAGAACTGTGGCTATCAAATTTTATTGACACTGTGGAGGCAGGGAAAACTAATATTTGCCTTAAGGATGGCTCCAAAATAATTTTTTATTTTCTGGTGGGGTAGATTAGGTATATTGCAACTTTAGCGAAAATTTCATTTCCCCTTCCCTCTTGCCAGACACTCCCTTTTTTTACTTATTTTTCCATATTATTTTTTGTCTTTCTTCTTATCTAGAATGCAAACTACAAGGCCAGGAATCTTTATGTTTTGTTAATTGGTACATTCCAAATACCTCGAAGATTCCTGATACATTGTAATAATTTAATAAATATCTGTTAACTATTTGAGCTGCAACAATGCTTTTGTTGATGTCCAGTTATTAAAATCCATAAGCTGAATTACGTTCAATGCATCACTACATATGTGAGGTTAATTAAATAATAGTCAACAATATAATTAGAAGCATGCATTATTACTAATAATGTAGACTTTTCTTGTCTGGTCTTCTCCCACAGCCTCAGCTCATCTTCTCCACAGAGGCAGCCCCTAATTATTTTTCCTTCACTGATTTCTACTTAAACAAAATCTCCCTCTGCTGTTCATCTATCTTCTATCCAGACCTATCTGTTCTCCTCTTTGAGCCAAACTTTACTCTGTTAGGTGGTAAATGTCCTAGGAAGGAATTACCTTCCTTGACTCCTGGCTTTCCTTAAAAATGTCTGTTCAGGGGCGCCTGGGTGGCTCAGTAGGTTAAGTGGCTGCCCTCGGCTCAGGTCATGATCCCACAGTCCTGGGATGGAGCCTCACATCGGGCTCCCCCTGCTCGGCGGGGAGTCTGCTTCTCCCTCTCCCTCTGCCTGCTGCTCTGCCTAGTTGTGCTGTCAAATAAATAAATAAAATCTTTAAAAAAAAAAAAAGTCTGTTTATAGTTGAAAATGCAATAAAAATTTTCACATTTCTGTAGGATTTGAAATGGTGTAGGAATAGTGCTATGTTGATTTAATTTTTGAATGCCTTTATTTGGACACAGACTACTTCTTTTTTTAAACAAAATTGTTTCAATCCCAAATCTACTCTTCTGTTATTTTAAACACTAGATGTCTCCCTAGTGCCAGTCTCACTTCGCTACCTACATGGGGGCTAGTTCAGCCTAGAGAGTTACAGTGGGTTCCAGAGCAAGGAGACATTTATTTACCCAGTATTTCCCTAAAGAAACAAGGACATCTTCTATAATGTGTATCCTCTTAGAGTCCATGTGTCTATGTGGCAAAGTTTTAGCTACAGCCCTTTCTGACTTACAGATCTGACTGATAATACTATTTTAAACTTGTATAGCAGTGACAAGTTTAAAAACTCTTTCAAGTGTATTATTTTATTCTTTCTTCACAGCAATTTTGTAAACCAGGTGTTGTTATCATCTCAACTTTTACAGTGGAAGACAATGAGGCCCCCAAATGTTACAGGACATTTATAAGTTGACATAGCAACTAGTAGTCACTGACCCCCCCATATTCACTCACTGATTCTCTGATTCTAAATCCATTTGCTTTTTCCTCTCCATAAAACTACCTTTGCCTAGATGAGCACTTTCAGATGATTCCTTGTTATGTATGTTTTGATGTACTGGGTCAAATACATCCTTCCATACATTACAACTTTGAACGCACATGATATAACTTGCGACATCTTTAAGGCAGATGTTAGTTCTTTCCCTTTTTTTTTTTTTTTTTGGCAATATAAAGGTGTTAGATTTCACTGCATTTAATTTTTTCATAAAACTACTAGAAAAGCAAATGTGTTTTAGTTAACACTTCTAAATTGGTTTACATGTTCAAATATCTAGGGGTGAGACTGCCTCCCACCCCTTTAGTCTGAACCTTGGGTAACCCAGTCTGCGATAAGCTTTAAAGAGGTATACGTGTGAGCCTGCATTCCTCTGTGTACTTCACTTGCTGCCAGGAGAAACATTTAATTTCCTGATGGGAGAACATTATCTTTAAAGGAAGAGTCCCATTCTTTCTATTGTTACTCTGAGGTTCTCTGGATGATTTCAATCTCAGTAAGGTACAAATAAGGACTCCCTTAGATTCTGGTTAAGTAAATATATATAGGAAATGTTCCTTCTCATTAGTTTGTGTATTTTACATGATAATAAATCAGTACTTTTTTGATATGTCTGTAACAACCATGGACATTTTTACAATTCTGTCTTAGTAAAGTTATTGCTACATTACTTTTCTCAAAGAGCACATTAAAATATAGGAAAATGTAAAATTAACTGTAACATCTGATTAGCGGTTTTATACACTTTACAATTAGAGATTTAGAACTTACATATAAAACTCCTAATTTTGAAATCTTGTGTAAGGAATGAGCAGAAACCTGCTACTGGAGTTTAAAGTCCTGAACACTTAGTAAACCTTTCAATTTTTCCTCTTTAATGTAAGAGTAAATAATTGCTCTTGAATTAGAAAAGGGGAGATGTGATTGTTTTATTATACAGGATAGGTATTTTAAATAAAAGCTGTACATTTTCATGAAGAACTCTATTTTTTATTCATGTTTTAGTTTTATGTACAAATTATTTTTGCTACTGGTCAAGAATTTAATGATACCTTATTTCTACAGTATTCTTGGGGTTTTTGCTTATTTTTCAGGTTTTCCATTTTCAGGGTGATCTAAATTCACATAGTTCTTTTTATATAATAGATTTAGTTCTCCATTCCTAGCTGATAGATGGTTTGACCGACAGTCAAGAGCATTGTCCTTGAAGACAGACCTGTGTTTGAACCTCCATTTATTGCTAATGTGATCATGGAGAAATTATATAACCTATCTATGGCTCTGTCTCATTATCTATTAAGTCTCAATAAACATACTCAGAGTATTTTGGGTTGGAGATTGACTGAAATCAAGATTGGCTGGAAGGATGAGGTGCAGTAATGTTAAGCTAAGAGCCCAGAATACTGTGAGTAGTCAACGAATGGCCCAACAATTGTCATTAATGGTACTTCTCTAGGAAAAAACATGTCTATTCCTGTAACTGGTAGATCTCTTCTTTCAATAGTACATGTTGTTGCTTATGAGTCCACCAATAAAGATTATTTAAAATGCCTCTTCAGAGAACATCATAGTGAAGCAATGATAAATGTGTTATTAATATGGACCTATAATCTCTTTAGGAGAATACATAACAAAATTTTTATAAAAAATATTTTGATCATCCTTGGAATATTTTACTTTTAGGAATGTATAAAACATAGTTTCATTTTTTTAAATGATACACACACATCATAAGTGAAGAATAAATTTAATCAGCTTTATTTCAAGCATAGCTTAATCGGCACTTGCACATCCATTAGTCATTTGGTGGGAGTGCTTTTCTCTGTTAGAAAAGAGATTGTTAGTACAACACGCCACGATGTGTTGATCTTTAAGCTAGCCTTCAAAATAATTGATTGAATAGGGAAAGATACGGAGGACAAAAGGAAGGAAAAGAAATACTCATTGTAGGATCAGGAGACAACAGGGTTAAAAACAAGAAAATGAAACAAGAGGAAAAGAGTTAAGACTAGGATGGACAAATAAAATTGATTGTTCTACTAATGTTTTTAGTGGCAGCAAATTTAATAACAAAAGCTTATCCCTCGTCCTTATACCCAGCGGTTTACTAGTGCAGTAAACTTGGAGAAGGACATTCTCTCTGCCGCTCAAGGTTGCCTTTTTGCCCACAAATACCTCATATGAAACAAAAGCTGGTATCAACAATCTCTTGAGTATGAGGCAGAAATACTTGATAGTACCTGCATCCATATTTTTGGAAATACATGATGTTAATAAATTTTATTAGTGATTAATTCAATATTTTACTTTTCAATACAATATTTTTGTGTAATATAATTAAAACCATAGTTTTCTAAGAACATAATTATCTAAAACTTAAAAACATGAGGTATCATGTAAAAAAGGATAGATAAATAAGTTTGAGTGTTTAATACTTTAGTTTTAGAGCTTTTGAGGTTGTGAAGTATTTTGAACTCAGAATATCAAAAATGAATTTTAAATAATAAAAATATTACTTTTTATTTTAGAAGTATGATTTAAATATTTTATTAAAAAGATGATAACTAAAGTTTATGGAATATAAAATCCTTTCCTTTGAATTGTTTCCAAATTTGTGATATAGAACAATTATTTTCATCAATTTGGAAATGTTTTATTTAAAAATACTCATTCTTGTTTCATTTTTTCTCCACCTTGTCTTCTCTCTGACTCAAAGCTTAAAAGGAACTGAAACATGTGACATTAGTTGATTTGGGATACTTTCCCCTCTGGAAATGTGGGTTTAAGTGCATTTTAAGTCACAAGTGGAATGAGTCAGATGACACCAATTTGTTCTGTGACTTTCTGTGTTGATTTCAGAATGACTCTTGCCACACTCTATTTGGGAGGAGTCCAGTAATGAAACAACAGGAGTTGAAACCTGCTTATTTAGAACATGGCTTTAGCTACTATTGATATATTCTCATTTTGTTTGTTAAAAAATTCAGTGAAGGTTAGTAAGAGAACAGGGTCCCAATCTTGGAGACAGCCAGGGTGTACTTGAAATTTGTTATAATTTAGCTTGTGTGTGTGTGTGCACACGCATGTGTGTATGTATGTGCATATGTGTATTTATAAGATTACAAATGATATATATATTTTTTACTAACAGAACTCATTTAACACCAAAATGAGATTTTCCATCATAGATACGTGATTTATGAAGACTGGTTACAGAACCTGAGTTAGTCAGTCTGGGCTGCTATAGCAAAGTGCCATAGACAGAGGGTGGCTTATAAATAATAGAAAATTATTTCGCACAGTTCTGGATGCTGGAAGCCCAAGATCAGGGTGCCAACACGGTTTGGTGAGAACCCTCTTCCAAGTTACAGACTTATTGCATCCTCACATGGTGGAAGGGGTGAGGGATCTTAATGGAGTTTCTTTTATAAAAGCACTAATTTGACTCATGAGGGCTCCACCCTCATGACCTAATTACCTCCCAAAGGCCCCATCTCTTAATACCATCACATTGGCATTAGGATTTCAACATATGAATTTTGGAGGGACACAAACATTCAGACCGTAGCAGAGCTTAAAATTTGAAAACATCTCAACAATGTCACTGCTTTTGATCATTAATAAAAAATTAAATACATATATATGAATTTATTTAAATACACTGGTTTTACCCTTAGTAAGGAGGATATGGGGCTTTAACTGATAAAAGTTATACTTTAACATTGGACATTTTAATATGACACTATATTGACATGATGGGCAAATATAAACCTTTTTTCAATATGTAATTAGCTCAAAGAAAGAAATTCTTCAAGTGGCAGAAATGAAAAGAAAATTTTAAGCCAGTGCCATAAGAAAGTGCTGAAGTCATAGTGGTAATGAGGTATGAATTCAATCTATGTGGTAATGAGGCTGAAATAGTATATGGGCCTTAAAGACTGAAGGTTGGGATTTTAGCATCTAACTGGAGATTTGGAGTTAGGGCTTCAACAAAGACAAGAAGAGCCTGTTAAGGTGTACCCTATCTATTAAACAGGGACTACCTAAACTTTGCCACTGGTCTAAGGAAGTAGTAAGGAGTACTGTTTGTTTTTTTTTTTTTAATTTATTTATTTAAAGATTTTTTAAAATTTTTATTTGACAGAGAGAGACACAGCGAGAGAGGGAACACAAGCAGGGGAGTGGGAGAGGGAGAGGCAGGCCTCCTGCTGAGCAGGGAGCCCGATGCAGGGCTCGATCCCAGAACCCTGGGATCATGACCTGAGCCGAAGGCAGACGCTTAACTGACTGAGCCACCCAGGAGCCCCAGTAAGGAGTACTGTTATTAGAAATTACAGTTCAGAAGAAAAACAAAGAGAAATTGAGAACCCGATCTAAGCCAGACTTGGACACTGACATCCTATATGGGAAACAACCGTAAGTTAAGAAATTAACTGGGGCCTCAGCAGAAACAAAAATAAAAACTTGTAATTCGATCCCTTCCCAAAATGTTATTTAGATTTTATTGGCTTTATAGAGAAGCAACTCATTGGGACATTAATATTTTATTTTTTAATAATTGCTTGTCATGGGATTCTGAAGATCCAGAGACTGACAGCCTTCCAGTTTCTCCAGCTGCAACCATACAAATGGGTGTTATTTTTGTGGAACACATTAATTGGTTCTTCAGAGACTTCTATGGGTGTCTTTCCTTTGTGTTGTCTCTGCTGTGGAAATACGGCTTTGGTTCTTACTCCTTGCTTTCCTTTTTAGCTCCAGTTACAATTTGTGTACTGATAAGACAGCTGAAGGCTTCAGAAAATTCTGAGAAACTCACTCACTCCCCGTGAAGCCAAATGGTGGAAGTGTTGGCTGCTTCTCTAAGATTTCTTCTTTCAACATGAATTTTCCTTGTTCCTGTTTCCATATCCCAGGCTCTGTCTGGCCAAATAAATGGCTTGGATAAGTTCAGATGAGAGATACTCATGATTAACTGACTTACAGGACAATAAGTAGTTTGGAGAACCCCAATTCGTTTTAGTAATTCTCTTTGTTCCTCCCTTTTCTGGCTTTAGGGAGGAAAAACATTATATTTCTTCCACATGGAGGGTCATGTAAGGAGAAATAAAAACTTCATGAATTGTGGATCCTGCAGAAATTCACCTTCCATTTTCCTAAACCCCCTCTTATATTGAATGAAGAGTAGGGCTGGTAGCACTGGTTTTGCAGGAAAATTGCTTTCCAGCAATCCTTTCATGGGTGGGTGACATTGAAAGTTGGAAAATCAGTGCTTTTACACTTGTGGTGCTTAGTTAGTGCTCTTGCCTCAACTGTGAGGCTTAGAATCCATGCCTGGTATCCAGGACCAAATAACATCTTGCTACAGAAGAGTAGGGACAAAATAAGAATGTATTCAGAAAAATTAGGACTAAGAGGAATTATTACTCAGACCCACTAAAGGGAACATCAAATGATGCACTTTTTAAAAAAGAATAGGGAACATGGAAGAACAGAACGCAAGAATCAAAGAAAGTGATTAACATGTGGATGAGCATGTCTGTAAAGAAACTGATTAAGTAAGCAATGAAAGCTAAAAGCAATAATAAAAATACTGATGGTGACTAATTTTGAGTGCCTCAAAAGCCAGGGTTCAAATTGCTGGAAAATCAGAGAAGTCATTGGAACTCAAGCTTTCTCAAATCCTTTGATTTTCTGGAGGGAAATAGTAATGTTGACTAAACTTTCACTCTGCTGAGTCAAGAATGTGTGTTAATTCTTTAAGGATAAACACTATACATAGAGCAATGGAGTGTAAAACAATAACAAATCAAAGTTTCTGCTGCTCAATAAAGGAAGGAAGAAGGAGGAAGAACATAAGCAAGTAAATAGAAGGGGAAATAAAATTTAAAAATAAAATACTAAAAATATATTATAATGAAGTAGTAATGATAAATGCTAAACTACCAGTTAAATTTAAATAAATTTAGATTTAAGTCTGAATTTACTTCTTAAAAGACAGTTTCAAATTAGATTTTTAAAATGCCATTTATGAGAAATACACCTAAATATGATGATACAGAAAATATCAAAATGAAAAAACATGTACAGGCAAAAATGAACCCAACTAAATTAATTTTTTTTGCAATATTAATGAAAGGCAAAATAAACTTTGAACCAAAAAAGGACAATGGTGAACGAATGCCATAATTCACAAGAAAGATACAACCCTGAAAGTATATATACTGAAAAAACTGTAATGCCTTCAAAAGTGCATAAAGCAAATATTAATAGTATTAAAGTTGAAACTGATAAATTATCAACTGATATAACTTTTCTGAAAAATGACAGATTGCATATATCAAAAATTAAGATGCATATAAAGTACTACCTTGAACAAATAGGAAGACAAATTATTTCCAAAGACCCATCGAATATTTTAAAAATGTGTTTAAAAAGTTTACATACAGTGACATTTGCTCTTTTTAGTATAGAGTTCTATGCATTTTGACACATGCATATTGTAGTATTAACACCACCACAATCAAGGTGTAATACAACAGAACAGTTCTATTACTCCAGAAGAAATTACCTCATGCTGTACTTTGTAGTCAAACACTTCCCCTAGTATTAATATCTGGCAACCACTGATTGGTCCTCTAACTCTATAATTTTGCCTTTTCTAGAGAGTACCATATATGGAATTATACAGATAGAGCCTTTGGAGAAAAACTTCTTTTTCTTAGCATGCTGCATTTGAGATTCATCAATTTCTCCCATGTATCACTAGTTCATTCCTTTTTTATTGCAGAGTGCTATTTCATTATATGGATGTACCACAATTTAGTTATCTTTTCCCCTGTTCAGCAACATTTATGTTGTTTTCAGTTTCTGGTGATATTAACAAAACTGTTTTGAAATTACTATACTATTTGTGTGAATATAGTTTTCATTTTACTTGGGTAAATGCCAATGTGTGGTATTGCTGGGTAATTGTTGTGGTAAGTTTGTGTTTAACTTTGTAAGAGTTATTTTCTAGAGTGGCTGTGCCTTTTGCATTCCCATCACCTATGTGTGAGAGTTCCTATTGCTTTGTGTCCTTGCTAGTATTTGGTATTGTCAATTTTTGCAAAAAAAGAATAAAAAAGGCATTCTACTAGATGTGTATTGGTAGCTCATTGTGATTTTTCTTTTCTTTTTTTATTGTTATGTTAATCACCATACATCATTAGTTTTTGATATAGTGTTCCATGGTTCATTGTTTGTGTATAACACCCAGTGCTCCATGCAGAACGTGCCCTCTTTAATACCCATCACCAGGCTAACCCATCCTCCCACTCCCCTCCCCTCTAGAACCCTCAGTTTGTTTTTCAGAGTCCATCGTCTCTCATGGTTCGTCTCCCCCTCCAATTCCCCCCCTTCATCTTCCCCTCCTGCTATCTTCTTCTTTGTTTTTCACTGTGATTTTTATTTTCACATTATCTTTTTTTACATAATACAAGATTCAATTTGTGTCTTAGCCCATTCAGGCTGCTATAACAAAATACTGGCACGATGTATATATATTTTAAAGATTTTATTTATTTATTTGACAGAGAGAGAGCATGAACCCACAAGCAGGGGGACTACCAGGCAGAGGGAGAGGGAGCAGCACTCTCTGCTGAGCAGGGAGCCTGACTGACAGATGTGGAGCTCGATCTCAGGACCCCGGGATCAAGATCTGAGCAGAAGGCAGACGCTTAACTGACTGTGCCACTCAGGCACCCCCTGATTATATTTTACAAACAACAGAAATCTATTTCTCACAGTTCTGGAGACTGGGAAATCTAAGATCATGGTGCTTGTAGATTCTATGTGGTGGATGGTGAGGGCCTGATTCCTAGTTAATAAGAGGTACTTTCCTGCAGTGTCCTCACATGGTAGAAGGGGCTAGGGATTCTGTCGATTGCTTTTACTGAGCACTAATCGCATTCATGAGGGCCCCATCCTCATGACCTAATCACCTCCCAATGACTCCACCTACTAATATGTAATCACCTTTGGGAGTTAAGATTTCAACATAAGCATTTTGGGGGGACACAAATATTCAGATCATAGCACTGAGTATCTTTTATGTTTATGTTCACAAGAGATAGTGTTCTGTAGGTTTTTTTTTTTTTCTTTTAATATCTCTGGCTGGTTTTTGTATCAAGGGAATGTTGGCTTCATAAAATGAGCTGGGAAGTGCTCCTGCCCTCTCTCCCCAGCCCTTCCATTTTCTGCAAAGATTATGTGGAATTTGCATTATTTCTTTGTTAAATACTTGGTAGAATTCACCTGTGAAAACATTTGGGGCTAGATTTTTCTTTTTTGGAAGGTTTTAACCTACAAATTCAATTTTCTAATAGGTACAGATATAGACTATTTATTATGGAGTTTTAATAATTTGTGTTTTTCAAGGAAGTGACCCATTTCATTTAAATTGTCAAAATCACGGGCATAGAGTTTTGTAGTATTCTTTCATTATCCTTTAATATCTATGGAGTCTGTAGGAGTATCTTCTTTTACATTCTTTATAGCGTTAGATTCTGTGTTTTCATTCAGTTCAAAGTATTTTCAAAGTTTTCTTGAGATTTCCTCTTTGATCCAGGGGTTATTCAATTTTCAAAGATTTAGGTATTTTGCAGATATTTTTCTGGTACTGATGTTTAGAGAACATTAATTTATATAACTTGAACTCTTCTAAATTTGTTAGTATTTGTTTTATGATCTATCTTGGTGTTTTATGTGTACTTGAAAAGAATGTATATTCTTTTGTTATTGGGTAGAATGTTCTACTTGTAGTCAATTAGGTCAAATTGGTTGGTAGTGTTATTCAGGTTTCTATGTCCTTGCTGATTTTCTGTCTACTTACTTTGTCATGTATTACCTGCACATACACCGAAATTTTCCCAGAAAATGTTATAAATTTTCCTTTCAAAAGCAGTACATATTTTAACGAACTTAGAAAAGAAAAAGAGTAAATTATTTTTATTCAGATGTGTACCATTTCTCTTGCTTTCCCTTCATTCCCAAAGATCCAAGTTTCCCCTCTGGTATAATTTCCCTTAAGTTTTTTATTTGAACTTAAACTGTTTGAGATTTGCTGAAATTCTTAAAATTTTTTTTCTGTAATTTTTCACTAAACATGGGGAATTTTTTCGGCCACTATGTCTTCAAATATTTTTCTGCACCAGCCTCTTTCTCCTTTACTTCATATACTCCAATGACACAAATAATAGATCTTTTGATATTACTATCATAGAATATTACTATCCTTGGGCCCTATAGGCTCTGGTCATTTTTTGTTTTCAATCTTTTTTCTCCCTATTATTTAGAATGAATAACTTTTACTAATTTATCTTTAAGTACTCTTACTATTTGTATTGGGCTAAACAAAACAAACAATGGAAAGGAATAAAGATCCCAGACAAAGATTTCTGCATATATAAGAACTCTAGTGGTGGGAAACTAATTAGTTGTAAAAAAACAAAGTTTTTAATACACGGTGTTAGGTAAAATTAATTCTTTGTTTAAAGAATTCTCAACTTGTACCACATTAAAAATAAATTCCAGGGGCGCCTGGGTGGCTCAGTCCTTAAGGGTCTGCCTTAAGCATGGGTCATGATCCCAGGGTCCTGGGATCGAGCCCTGCATCAGACTCCCTGCTCGACAGGAAGCCTGCGTCTCCCTCTCCCACTCCCCCTGCTTGTGTTCCCTCTCTCGCTGTCTCTCTGTCAAATAAATAAATAAAATATTTAAAAAAATAACAAATAAAAAATAAATTCCAGGTGAATCCAAGACCCAAATGTGAGAAAAAATTCTTTAAAACTTTTGGAAGGAAATATAGGTGAATACTTTATTTTAAACAAAAGCATAATAAGCACAAAATGAAAGGAAATCATCCATAGCCTTGTTTAAAATGCAAGGTTCTGTACTGTAAGATACCCCGAAAAATTTTTAAAGAAGTAATAATCTTGAGAGAAACAATTTATAACATATATAAACAGAAAAACTGGTATCTTATTTATAGCAAAAAGTCTCAACATGAATAAGACAAATTACCCAATTGTAAAATGGGCAAATATGGGGTGTCTGGGTGGCTCAGTCAGCTAAGCCTCTATCAGGCTCAGGTCATGATCCCTGGGGTCCTGGATCTAGCCCCACATCCGCTCCTGCTCAGCAGGGAGTCTGCTTCTCCCTCTTCCTCTGCCCTCCCTCCCTGCTCATTCTCTCTCTCAGATAAATAAATAAAATCTTTAAAAAATAAAAAGGAAAATAAGCAAATAATTTATGATTGAAAAGTCTATGAAAAAAGAAGCTAGAATGGCAAAGATGGAGAAAAGATCTTTAATCAGAATAGTGGAGGGGGAAATTCTCATGGGTTTGAAGATGAAATATTGTTTCACATTCAGCACTGGCAGACCTCTGACAACTGAAACCTCTGACAATATCCAGTTTTGGAGGTGTGGAGAAACAAATTCTAACAAATTCTGACAGTATACAGTTTTGGAGGTGTGGTAGGGTAAATTAATCAAGCACTTTGAAAAAACACTTAGACAATGAAGCAAAATAGACTATGAGTATAATGCATATTCCAGAAATTCCACTGCTAGGTATATGTTCTAGAGAAACACTTGTAAATGTACACGAGAAGACACGTACAAGGCTATTTCTTGTATCACTATTGATAAAAGAAGAAATTGGGAAAACATCTAAATATTTAGTGATAAAGAAATGATTAGGTAAATTATGGTATTTTTAGTATAGAATACTATCTAGCAGTTGAAATAAATGAAATAGGTCTTCATGTATCAACTTTGGTAAATTTGAAAGTATAAGGGTAAATTAAGAATTAGGCTGTAATTGTATATCATACAAAATTAAAGTGATGTAAAATGTTACCTATATGTTTGATGGTGTTATACACATGTGGGAAAAGTAATAAAAACCAAGATAGGAAAGTTGCACAATCTATTAATATATTGGTTATCTCTGAAAAGGGAGGGAGGCAGGTAGAAGGAAAGGAGGAATTCAGGCTATAAGATTGAGTAAGGTGATAAGAAACTTTCTCTGTATCTGCCATTTTTCATTTCTTTCCAAAGGTTTCTGAAACAGTTAAAAATTTAACATTTGTAAAATCTGAGTGTTGGCTATAAACTTATGTCTAAATCTTTGAAATATTTCATAAAAAGGGGGAATGTAAAAGTTGATGAACAAAGAAAAAAGTACAGCCACTTTCTAGGTATTCTGTGCTGAGCAATGAAGAGCTCTATTAACGACAGCATTAACCAGCAAAGGGTTTCAAATTTCTGCTGACTTTACATGTGTCCCTGCACTGAACCTCACAGAGGGAATGTGTAAGCTAGAGAGGTCAAAACCAAGAGGGAGGTTACTGCTTTTGCTAATTATTAAAAAGAAAAGAAAAGAACCTTCAGGATTCCTCACACTAACTCATATAACTATGAACCTGTTATGGAAATTAGACACATCGTGTTATTATTTTTTATACTTACTTTCTCCTCTGGGAAAGAAGGAAAGTCTTTGCAAAATATATTTAGGTAAAAAATGCTGTTGTTTGTTTCCAAGGAAAACACATGATAATATGCAGTCATATGGGGTAGTTTTATTTTCTCTTCCAGAATTAATTTGGTATAATTTAAAGCATGTAACTTGGGAAATATATTGATGCTGAATTTAAATCTTTAAATTATCTTGTTTCTCTATATACATTTGACTTAGAGAGATTCAAAGTAAAAATGCCAAACTGAATTGACCACTGGTACAGAATAAAATTTTAGTTTTTGTCAGGTAACAGTGCCCTCTCTTGCTAACTTGCTCTCTCTTTCTCTCTCTCTCCCCCCCACATACACACACCAAATTCCAAAACAAAAACTTCCACAAATTATTCTTTTATTTTTAAACAAAGTTAAGTGATTATTGATAAAAACTTCATACATATTATCAGAATTAAGCATTCAGATCAATTAAAACAGTTACGTTACCCCACAGTGATGCTTTCCTAATATATTTCCATTATATTGCAATTTTAAATACTTACTCTGCCTGTGAGAAGCAAAGTTACTGTTACCTGGCGTGATGGTTAATTTTATATGTCAACATGCCTTAAGCTGTCCATCCAGTCTAGCCGTTACTGTGAAACTATTTTTTAGGTGGAATTAACATTTAAATCAGTAGATTCTGGGTAAAGCAGATGTGGGTTGGGCCTGATCCAGTCAGCTGAGGTCTAAAAAGCAAAGACAGATTTCCTGAAGAAGTAATTCTCTTCCAAATGGCAACAAAGAAACCTATCTGAATTTCCAGCCTGCTGACGTGTGAAATTTAAATTCAGGACGGCATCAACTTTTACCTGTTTCCAGCCTGCTGCCTGCCTCATGGACTTTGAACTTGCCAGCCTCTATAAATGATGGGAGACAATTCCTTAAAGTCAATTGATCTCTTTTTCAATCACTCTTTCTCTCCATCCCACTTGTTCTGCTTCTCTGGAGAACCTAGAGTAATATAGCTGGCTATTAGCCAGTTGAATTAAGTGATCACCAACATCAGGGTATTTCAACCATTTTAACAAATCCTACATTTATATACAAACTTTGGTAAACACCTAGGTCATATTGGCCTAGGTGTTTTTATGCCCCCAAATAATTTAACGCTATTTACTGTATATATTAGAAAAGAATTGCCCATATTTGGGATTGAATTGCACAAAGAATTCCCTAGGGCCTACGTTGAATCCCATTATGTGCCTCTCTCCCTGTAGCTTTCCACCCTTCCATTACCTATAGATGCAAAGAACAGGGGGAAGGGCTTTTGTCAAGAAAAGCCATCCTGATGGAAACAGAGCTGTAACATGTGTGAACATGCAGTAGTCTATACATGGCTATTTTATAGAGCGGGAAAGCAAAAGGAAAACAAAAGTGAAGGGGAAACTGAACTTTGGGATGTCAGTTGTCAACCCTCAACAGAAAAGAAAAGAAAAGAAAAGAAAAGAAAAGAAAAGAAAAGAAAGAAAGAAAGAAAGAAAGAAAGAAAGAAAAAGAAAGAAGGAAAGAAGTTTCTAGTTTCTGTAGGATCTGCAGATAAAACAGTGCAGCCTCCACACATGGTCAGTTTGTGTGCACGGAAGTAGTTGTAAAAAAAAAAAAAAAGCTTTGAATCCACTGGACAAAGGAGGATGTTAACTACTCCACCCTTTCCTCCTCCTTATGCTTGAATCTTTCTTTGTGTTCTATTTTGTGATCTGGATACTTGGGAAATGATTTTTCTGGAAAGAGCAATTAGAATGTTAGCAGAGGGGAGCTGAGAGGGAAGTTGAATAATAATTGCAAATTTTAAATGGCAGAACACATGATTTACTAGGGTTTCCTACACACTCAATTCTGCCAATAAATAGATGAGATCAGTTTTCTCATCTGTGAAGTAAAGGAATTGGATGTTTCCATAGATGATCCCTACAGTCTCTTCTAGTCTAAAAATCCCTTGAAAATGGACAGTGCAAAGAGAAAATTGGTTCAGGTCTTTTATTCTCCCTCATTTATAGAACAGAATTATATAATTTGATTTATGTTTTTCCTTACAAAGAGCGGCTGTGACATGAAAAAAGACCACAAAAAAATTTATTTCAAAAAACCAAATTAACAAAGCTACTCCCAATAAACCGCAGGGTCAGCCAGATGTTTAATGGCATTATTTACTTGTATTTTTAGCTTTTCAAATATAAAGCAAGGTTCATATTAGTTAAGTTTAAGGGGAACCTTGCAAAATATTGAATTTTAACAGGGGAATAAAAATTGCTTCAAACCTTCTTCCATTTATAATTTGTATAAGCCTTAATTTCTCCAACTTTAAAGCTGGAATAACAACTTCCTGTTAAGGTAGTTATAAAAATTAAATAAAGTATTATATATGAAAGTCCCTAACATACCTTGAACATATACTGAACTCTTTTCAAAACTTTCTCCTCCTCCTTTCTATATTCCCAATATTGATGATCTTATCCATCAGTTTTTCTCTGTTGCTAAGCTAGAATGCTGGGAGTTACCCTAAATCAGTATTTTAAAACTGTGGTAACATAACCAAATTATGCAGCCAATATATTATTTTATTTTATTTTTTTACTTATTGTTTTTTGTTTTTTCATTTTAAAATTTTAATTCCAGCATAGTTAACAGTGTTCTATTTCAGGTGTACAAGATAGTGATTCAACAATGTGCAGCCAATATTGTAAAATAGAGACAATAGAATATAAAAAAAAAATTAACAAGCATTGCACACAGTAAAGGTATGTATTACTTGTAAAACTTTTGTATTATTAAAGTGTATGTGGGGGCGCCTGGGTGGCTCAGTCAGTTAAGTGTCTGCCTTCAGCTCAGGTCATGGTCCCAGGGTCCTGGGATTGGGCCCCACATTCAGCTCCCTGCTCAGTGGGGAGTCTCCTTCTCCTTCTCCCTCTTCCTCTGCGCCTCCCCATGCTTGTGTGTGCTCTCTTTCTCAAATAAATAAAATATTAAAAAAAAATAAAGTGTATGTGTATAGGAAGGTGTGAGGGAAGGTGAATCTTCCTGGCGTGAAATGTATTTCTTCAGTTCTTCATGAAGAACATAACAAAAAAATATCTGAGAAACTCTGTCCTAGGATATGCTGTCTCTCTCCTATGTTCTCCAGCTTATCAATTTTATCTTTATTTTCTGATCTGTATCCCTTTCTATGTTCCTCCACTGTTTTAGTGTAAGCCCTAATCATTTTGGTTTCTTTGTCATCAAAATTTTTCCATGCTGAAAACTGCTACTCTAGAGATCTTTCTGAAGTGTATATTTAGACAGGTTAGCCTTAGGACATACTAATTTTTAGGGTGAGAGGTCAATGTTTAATCACCACCACATGGATTGGGGGCATTTCGAACACAGTTGACCCTTGAACAACATGGGTCACCGACCCATGCACAGTCAGAAATACATATATAACTTCTGACTCCCCCAAAACTTAACTACTAATAGCCTACTGTTGACCAGAAGCCTTAACAGTAACATAAACAGTTGATTAACACATATTTTGTATGTTACCTGCATTATGTACTGTATTTTTACAATAAAGTAAGCGAGAGAAAGGAAAATGCTACTGAGAAAATCAAAAGGAAGAGAAAATACATTTACTGTACCGTACTATAAACATCCACGTATAAGTGGGCCTGCACAGTTCAAACCCATATTGTTCAAAAGTCAACTGTGTATCATAACATAAATGAGTACCTCAGACACTTCTTGGGTCCTTCTTATACTCTTCTCAGCCTCAGATCTGGTTTTTGCCTCAACGTGGGGGACAGTTAGGTCCTCACAGGATTCCACAGTTCACTTTGCAGGGACAACGTCGCATCTCTAGCACACATTCTTTGCTTTCTCTCGCAGCTCTCTGAGGGGAGAGACACTAGTGGGAGCCTGCTTGCCACACAGACACGCACCTGTTGAGGACTAGCGTGGTTGCGCGCTCACGGACTGCGTGCGTGCGCGTGCGTGCACATGCGTGGTGACATCAGGGCTCCCATCAATAATGGGGGATCGGAGCTCCTCCCTGAATGCTTTTTACGGTTCTATCTTTGCATGGAAGATTCTGCGAAATCATTCCCATGCTTCTCAGAAAAAGTCCAGCTGGTAGTGATCCCTGGCTGCTTACAGTGGTGGTCAACCCATAATTTGGCTTTTCCTCCTTTCCTTCTCTACCTAGTCCTTCTTTTTTGCCCCTTCCGGAGTCGTCTCCCAAGTAAACTACCTGCACACAACTCCTAGTCTTAGGCTCTGCTTTCAGGGAGAAAGTAAACTCCATCGCTTGACACTCCACGATATCTATACAAATTGCAAAGTAAATAATACTTGTGTAGTGCAGTGACAAAAAGTTTCTGGAAACATTTATATAGTTTGGAGAATATAAACACAGTCTTTTAGAAAAAGTTCTCCAAAATCTGTTCTCTACCTGGCTTCATTTTTACTGTTTCTCCATAGGTACTCTGTGCACAGTCCTAATCTGCCCCTTACAATTTCTGGAACATGCCTAAGAATAAAAAAGTTAAAAAAAAAAAAAGAACATTGTATGCCAAAAAAAAAAAAAAAAAAACAATTTCTGGAACATGCCTTGCTTTCTTTTAACCCCGTGGTTTTGCACAGACTGTTGCATCAAATGTGCTAGAGGTGATGGGTTCCCTCTAAGGAAAATAATCATGAATTATGTCTTTATGTCTCAAGCAACTACCACATCATCTGGCACAAAGTAATTGTCAAGAGGTGTTTGTTGAATGAATGAATGAATAATTACACACTACACATTGCATTCTAATTCTTGGTTTAATGGCTTCTTCTCTCCTCAGCCTGCATACAGGCTTTCTGAAGTCAATTAGTTTCTCTTCTTTTTGTATTCCTAGGTTAAGGCCAGGAGCAAAGTATGGACCTGATGAATATTTATTGAATGGATGAATGATAGGATATTATTTAACATACTGTGTTTTAATTTTGTGTTAACCCTTCTGTCTTCCTCAGTATATTGTAGGGTCACACAAGGGATCTGTAATTGAGCTCTGTGTACCTAGTGTATATTCAAGGGCCTGCACATCTAGTTATGTTTATAATTTTAAAAAACTTGCATATATTTTCTGGTGTTCTTTAACAGAAACAAACTCCTACCTAGGCAATATTTATGGAAAACAGAGCCTTATTTAAACAGTACAAACAAATCAATAAAATGTAGCTTTGTATCTGTGATCTTTATGATTGATTTTGAAGAAATAATTGATTTTAACATACCAATTTGGTTGCCAGTATATAGTTAAAAGAAGCTGGCTATTTGTTATGAAATTCCTTGGGGAAGGGTGGAGGTATCACCTTGATATAGTAATATTAATAAGTAGTAATCAAATTGTGAATACATCATATAGGTAGGAAAAAATAGATTAAGATTAGCCAGCTGAAATAGAAAGAATGGAATCAATACATTTAGGAAAAACTATGCAAGAAATCAGATACTGAGGAAAGAGACCTCATTGAAACAGAGGGACAAAACAAGGACACAACGAAGGATTTGGTTTTTAGTCACAAGAGGGACGCAGCCAAAAGCATAGTGAGAGTCTAACCAGGTAGAGTTAAAACTGAAATGCTCTAGGGCACTTTGGGTACTTCCTACCTCCTCACTGACGTTGGTGAGAATGATGTTAATAAATTATATAATTTTTATTTATTTATTTGTTTTATTATGTTATGTTAATCACCATACATTACATCATTAGTTTTCGATGTAGTGTTCCATGGTTCATTGTTTGCGTATAACACCCAGTGCTACATTCAGTACGTGCCCTCTCTAATACCTATCACCAGGCTCACCCATCCCCCCACTCCTTCTCCTCTAGGACCCTCAGTTTGTTTCTCAGAGTCCATAGTCTCTCATGGTTCGTTAAAATCTACACTGTCTTATCTTTTCCTTTTGCTGGAAAGAAATCTCATTAATCAGAAACAAGGATTGAGAAAGGGGCCAATGCTCACTTTCTAACTGATTGTCCGGAGAAATAGACCAGAAACATGATCTTTAAAACTAAGTCAGGAGAGTCCCTACTCTGTCCAACTCCTCACACTGGCCTACAGTCTGTATGCAATTGGCTCCCTGTGCCCTTATCTCATATGTTAGGTCATCTTCTTCTCTTCCTTGATCACTCTACTCCTGTCACAGATATTGAATCTGTATTTTTATTATTATTGTCTCAAATTGAGAATTGAAAAGCAGCCTCAAGTCTGACTTAGGATAAGTATCTTTGAAAAGGGACAATTCACATCTTGGTCACTCCTGTGACTTTTCCCAGTTACTAGATAGGTTCAAGCTCACTCAATGGCTTGGGATTTAGCCAACCAACTGAGTGGGTGTTCAACTGTCCACAGCTGAGACATGTAGTGTCAATGTTATCCTCATGGGTGCTTTCCCAAACCTGCCTGATAATGAGCTGGTTCTTGCAAACCATGTGTCTTAGCAGATTGGACTCCTTTGCCAATAAAGTGATTATAGAATAGTGGGAAAAGCCTGAAGAACAGAATAGTGGCTGAGGGACAAATAAAGATTCAGAACTCAAAAAGCAATAAAACATTTATTTACAATCTTGGGTTGTGGAGGTACACAATCTCATGAATTCAAAGCAGACAATCAAATGTTATGAAAAAGTTCATGGTAAACTTAGCCTGTCTGAGATGATAAATATAACCCTTGGTCAGGTAAGCTAAACACTGAAACTTGGAAAAAATGTAAAAATAAGTGAATATTTAATGGAGTGAAAGAATTCCATAAAATTAGTATTTTGGTATTTAATTTTTAAGATCAGCATGATAATGTGAATACACATTGATTAAGATATATAACATTTGAAAAAATATGACAGATAAGAAACATAGACATATTGGCAAGATTTTAATTTAAAATGTATAGGAGAATTTTATTTGTATATTTAAGAAAAACCGGATTTAGATTTATGTTTAGTTCATTAGATTTACAGAAGTTACTCAAATACAAGTAATTTGCAATTCCATCATTTGTATTAGTTTGCTAGGACTGCTGTAGTAAAGTAGCACAGACTTACTGGATGGCTTAAACACAGACATTTATTGTCTCACAGGTCTGGAGGCTAGAAGTCCAAGAATAAGATGTCAGCAGAGTTGGTTCCTTTGAAGGTTTGTGAAGGAGAAATTTATTCCGTGCCTCTCTCTTAGCTTCTGGTAGTTTGCTGGCAATCTTTGGTGTTCCTTGGATTTTGAAGTGTCACTGTGATATCTGCCTTTATCTTCACATGGTGATCTCCCGGTGTGCATGTCTGTGTCCAGAGTTCCCCTTTTAATAAGGACACCGGACTTACTGGATTAAGGGCCCATCTTACTCCAGGATGACTTCATCTTAACTAATTCCAACTATATTGACACTATTTCCAAATAGGTTGAATTCTGAGGTATTGGAGATTAAAACTTCAACATATGATTTTGAAGGAAACGTATTTAAATCCATAATAGCATGTAAGTCTGATTTACCAGAAACTTGAAGTCATGAACATCAGCTATATTAAAGATTTTTAATCTTAATAAGTTAAAACACAGGCAATTTGAAGTTTTGCTTTCTACACAGAATCCTCCCAGATATTAGACACTCAACTGATGGTCGTTACCAATCAAAGCATAATGCTATAGACTATAGCCATGGTCAGCAATAGTTTTTTACATGCATTCAACCTGCTCATAAGGAAGAAAGAACATACTCGGGATACCTAGTTCACCCTAGAAAAATCTGAATCAATGTGGATTTATCTTTGTCTTGTAAATAAACCCAATAAAAATCATTAACTAGTTTGAAGTGGCCTATTTCCACAACAGAGACTGGAACCTGGAAAGTAGACTTTGCTTTCATTATGGCATTAAAACAATCTGGGACAAATTGTCTCACAATCTATTCAAGAGTTGATAAAACCAATAGTGATACAGTTCATTTTATAGAACTGATAATTATTTTGACTCCCTGATATACCGAATAAAAAACGATTTGGTTTTTTCAAAAAGTTATGTAATTTTCCATTAGTAATTTTTACATATTTTGAGTTTCACAAATAATGTTCCAAAGTAAACAGGCTGATCTGATTAAAAACCATACGCCTAGGTTTGTTCTCAATGCAGTACAATTAGTACTTTTAAGTGTATATTTTATCTATTCAACAGCAAATATATTTATGCTTATTTTTAAATGGGCTAGGCATATTCTATGCTGAATAATGGTGTCTTGTAACATAAATTCTATGTATTAAGTAGATACTGTGAAGTGGATATTGTGCTCTTCTCTTTTAGAGTGCTAAAACTTGGTTCCTAGTCTCTTGATTTATTACTTTCTTTACTCATTAAGAATATGTATGACTTTAGGTATTAAATTTGTGCAGTATTTCACACTAAAAAACCCCAATCTCTTCCTTTAATGTTATTTGCTATATCAAAAAAACATTAAGTACCATCACCAAGTAAACAAAATTTAATATTAAATACACCTTTTTAAATCTTTTCAAGTTTAATATTGGACATACTTTTTCAAATATTAGTACTGATTATAGCCCTTTGAACCTCTTGCCTTATCCCTCCTGAGTATAAACATGCATGTGTGAAATGAGGTAGCCTAGCCTCTCTCTCTTTCTTTTTATCCCTTCTCCCAGGTTGAAACTCACTGAACTGTTTAAATTGGCTAAATTATGACAGCAAAGGTTATTTATTGATTTATTATTATGTGATTGGAAAGTGAAGAAGTCTATTTCCTTATCTGGAAAAATAAGGATAGGGTCCAGGGGGAAAATATGTCAGTTTGAGGTGTTGATCTGAGGAACATAAAGGTTTGTGTATGTCAGAACCAATTACAGTAGTTATGGAAACAGGGAGAGTGCTGCGAGCAATGGCTTTAGTGAGCACTGCCAACCAGAAAGAAGAGCAGAGGAGGGACGGTTAATTGTTTTGATTTAGATGTGTGTCATTGTAAGAATTTGGTTAGAGTGGACCACAATACTCATTACTACATATAAATACAACATGACTTCTATGGGAAGAGAGTTCTGTCAGATTTTGTAAAATCTAGTATTTTTTAGACTATGTTTTCTTACCTTCTATTGCATTCAGTGTTTTACTCAGTAAAATTTACTGTATGAAGTGTCCCTGAGATGCAATTAGCATTTGCTCAGCAAACTACATCCTTGCAATGTAGCCTGGAGATGTCATTCGGGGGAGGGTGGACAGTGCCATAACTCCTCAGTGTTTATTTTAAATAATAATTGTACAGAAAAAAAATAATTTGAAGAATAGATTTGGACTTCCTTGGTCTTTCCTGAAGAAGGTTTTAATTCTTATTTTAGAGCTCTTATATTTAGAATTTTATAGCTCAAGGTTTCATTCTAAGCTGTATAAAACCTGTAAGTAAAAATATTGTTTAATTCAGGGTTAAGATGAATGATTCTGTCAGGTAGATAGCTATCTGGGTAAGTCTTCAGTGGAATCCTAAAGATGCTAATGAAAATATTGACTGTCTTCATAATAATTTGGAATTGTTAGAGCTGAAGGCTCAAAAATTCTAAACATTTATGGATAAAAAATGAAATCATAGGAAGGCCATAAATAAAAAAAAAATATTATCAGAAAGCTAGCTACCATCTGATGCAGACCAATATTCAGGTTAGTCTCTTTATCACAGTAATTATCAGGTACAATTATGTCCATTTAACAAACGAGAGGCCTAAAGCCCAGAAAAATGATAGAATATGACCGAAATATATAGTTAATTGAGGGAAAACTCAGTTTGAATTCACTTCTCATTTCAAAGTTCTATTTTTTCTTATACACCATGCTGCCTCCCATTGGCAGTATTATAAATGAGAGAATACTGTTCCTCGTTCCCATGATATACTGAGAGTAACCATTGTTTAATAAGTAGAAAAAGGCCAAAACAAATGTAACAAAGATTTCTTTCCTTTTCTTTCTGTGTTTTGTCAGCTGATGTAAAGTTTTGATGTTAAAACTAAAAATGAAGTTTCCATTAAAGAGAAACTCCTCAGCGGAGAACCAAATGTTCTTCAAGGGAATCTCATTTATTTATTTTTCTCTAACAGGGTGTGCTCACTCAAAATGTGGTCTTCATTTTTTCCTGTTTTTCTTTTTCTTTTTTCTGCCAAACATTGACGGGGTGAAGCTGAAAGAACAAAACAAAACAAAAACAAAAAACAAACAAACCAAAAAATCCAAAACCTAAACTAACTGCTCTTTCAAAGCTGAAAGCCGTGGAGGATGTGAAGACTTGAATTTACCTTTCAGGTAGTTTACTTTTGGATAGCACTCCTGAGCCCCTTCAGTTAAGCAAATGTACATGAAGTACAAATCCCTTGCTTGCAGGAAAAGTTTGAAGTAACTTGAATACGTATATATTTTAGCCTGGAAAGCTAAGAGTCCCGGTGACATTATAAATTGTTGAGTGTATATTTAGGTCAGCATCACAACTCTTTTTTTTTTTTTTTTTTTAAAGATTTTATTTATTTATTTGAGACAGAGAGAATGAGAGAGACAGAGAGCACATGAGAGGGGGGAGGGTCAGAGGGAGAAGCAGGCTCCCCGCCGAGCAGGGAGCCCGATGCGGGACTCGATCCCGGGACTCCAGGATCATGACCTGAGCCGAAGGCAGTCGCTTAACCAACTGAGCCACCCAGGCGCCCAGCATCACAACTCTTTACAGTGGTTGCTTCTTTGGGAAAATATTTCCTTTCCTTGTATGGTGTTAACTTTTTTGTATGTGTGTGGAGATGTTATTTTTGTTCAGTCTGAGGAATAGCCTAAAATTGGTCCTAGCTAGAATAACTGTGGATCTTTATAGAATTTTTATAAGTGTTACACAATATGAATAAACAGGTTATTAAAACTGCCCCACTAATCTTCTTATGTAAATTGCTAAGACAAAGTATTTACAATGCATTGCTAAAGCCACTTAATGGCTAATATATTGAAGATTCATGTCCATTCTACTGGCCAACACATTAAGTAAGACATAAACAGAAAAATGGGTATGAAATCAACTACACAAGACTATGGAATTTCTCAGAGCAGCTGGAGACAAGCTGTCCCTCCATGCACAGCTGAAATTTTACCCCAGTGTTCCCAAGAAGAGGTGGATTGTTTAGTACCGAGTAACTGTTAGATGTATCCTTGCTCTAGAGGTAAGATAAATAGCTGGTGTGAGGGGAAAGTCCTTAAATTTGGACTCAGACACTGCATTGCCAGTTGGTCACATATCCTTTAATAAAGGACTGCATTTCGGAGCGCCTGGGTGGCTCAGTCGTTAAGCAACTGCCTTCGGCTCAGGTCATGATCCCAGGGTCCTGGGATAGAGCCCCACAACGGGCTCCCTGCTAGGCGGGAAGCCTGCTTCTCCCTCTCACACTCCCCCTGCTTGTGTTCTCTCTCTTGCTGTGTCTCTCACTGTCAAATAAATAAATAAAATCTTAAAAAAAAAAGGACTGCATTTCTAAATATGTCCAGACTTAAGTACTCTTGCCCCTTGAAATACCTTATTAACTGAGGCAAACTGGGGTTCAAAAATGAAGAGAAGCTGAGACAGAAGTCTCTGGAAATGTCCAGCAGAATGACACCAGGCTTTAAGAGAGACTGTAAAAATCAATTTGGACTGGACTTGGCACTTCTCAATGTATACAGGACTACTGATGTCCTTGCTCATAGTACTATTTAAAACCAAATTATTTATATATACTGAATAATGTTGCATTATTATGTTCAGATGTAAATTTCCTATTGGGTAAGAAGTCTAAGCCATATCCAATTACTTCTGTTTTTTTTTTTTTTTTCTGAAGGCAGAACTTGTCATTGTTAAACATCCTGTGAAGTAGCTCACTTTGAATTGGGAAAATAAAAAATCAGGAAGGAGAACTGAAACTATGAATTTTTTTCTCTAAGACTTAGCTATTGTGCTTGGAACTTGTGTTATGGGCATATTAATACTATGTCTAATCTCCTGATTGAGCTTGAACTTGCTACATGAAAGTAGGGACCACATCTGTTTTATTTACCATTGCTCATTATAATGATTTCCCTATTATCTGGCACATAATATGGGCTTTCCCTCAAAAATTTTTTTTTTATTGAGGTATAATTTACATAATAACAAAATATATAAATTTTGAGAGTACAGTTTGATGGGTTTTGACAAATTTATACATCTGTGTAGCTACTATCCCAGTCAAGGTATAGAATATTTCCATCGCTCCAGAAAGTACCTTCAGCCTCTTTCCAGTCAACACTCCTCCACCCCCATCCAAGCAACCACTCTTCTGATTTCTTTCAATCTTGAGTTAACTTTGTCTATAATAACAACAATGTAGTATGTATTCCTGGGATTGCCTTCTTTCACTCAGCATGTTTTTGAGACTCACACACACTATTGTTGTATAATAGTATGTTCCTTTTTATTTCAAGTAGTACTACAATGTATGAATTCACCACAAATTTTTAATCAATTCATTTGTTGGTGAATCTTTAGGATAGTTCTAGGTTGGGGCTGTAATGAATAAATCTACTAGAAACATTCTTGTACAATTTTTAAAAAATATTTTATTTATTTATTTATTTATTTATTTTAGAGAGAGAGAGAAAGAGAGAGCCCACGCATGCGCGAGAGGGCAGAGGGAGGAGCAGAGGGGGATGGGATGGAGGGGGAAAATTCTTAAGGAGACTCTTGGAGCCAGACACAGGGCTCCATCTCACGACCCTGAGATCATGACCTGAGCCAAAACCAACAGTCAGAGGCTGACCCGACTGAGCCACCCATGTGCCCCTCTTCTACAACTCTTATTTAAAGATATGTTTTCATTTCTCTGGGGTAAATATTTAGATATTAAATTGCTAGATAATTTGGTAGTTGTATATTCAACCATTTTCCTGAAATGGTTGATAATTATTATTTTTTTAATTTTTATTATTATGTTAATCACCATATATTACATCATTAGTTTTTGATGCAGTGTTCCATGATTCATTGTTTGTGCGTAACACCCAGTGCTCCATGCAGAACGTGCCCTCTTTAATACCCATCACCAGGCTAACCCATCCTCCCACCCCCTCCCCTCTAGAACCCTCAGTTTGTTTTTCAGAGTCCATCATCTCTCATGGTTCATCTCCCCTTCCGATTTCCCCCCCTTCATTCTTCCCCTCCTGCTATCTTCTTTTTTTTTTTCTTAACATATATTGCATTATTTGTTTCAGAGGTACAGATCTGTGATTCAACAGTCTTGCACAATTCACAGCACTCACCATAGCACATATCCTCCCCAGTGTCTATCACGCAGCCACCCCATCCCTCCCACCCCACCCCCCACTCCAGCAACCCTCAGTTTATTTCCTGAGATTAAGAATTCCTCATATCAGTGAGGTCATATGATACATGTCTTTCTCTGATTGACTTATTTCACTCAGCATAACACCCTCCAGTTCCAACCACGTCGTTGCAAATGGCAAGATCTCATTCCTTTTGATGGCTGCATAATATTCCATTGTATATATATACCACTTCTTCTTTATCCATTCATCTGTCAATGGACATCTTGGCTCTTTCCACAGTTTGGCTATTGTGGACATTGCTGCTATAAACATTGGGGCGCACGTACCCCTTCGGATCCCTACATTTGTATCTTTGGGGTCAATACCCAGTAGTGCAACTGCTGGATCGTATGGTAGCTCTATTTTCAACTTTTGAGGAACCTCCATTCTGTTTTCCAAAGTGGTTGCACCAGCTTGCATTCCCACCAACAGTGTAGGAGGGTTCCCCTTTCTCCGCATCCCCGCCAACATCTGTTGTTTCCTGAATTGTTAATTTTAGCCATTCTGACTGGTGTGAAGTGGTATCTCATTGAGGTTTTGATTTGGATTTCACTGATGCCAAGTGATGTTGAGCACTTTTTCATGTGTCTGTTGGCCATTTGGATGTCTTCTTTGGAAAAATGTCTGTCCATGTCTTCTGCCCATTTCTTGATTAGATTCTTTGTTCTTTGGGTGTTGAGTTTGATAAGTTCTTTATAGATTTTGGATACTAGCCCTTTATCTGATATGTCATTTGCAAATATCTTTTCCCATTCTGTCGGTTATCTTTTGGTTTTGTTGACTGTTTCCTTGGCTGTGCAAAAGGTTTTATCTAGATGAAGTCCCAATAGTTGCCAGGTCTCTGTGGATAGTCTGTTGCCAATCTAATGTTTCTACCATTGTAGGTTACATATCTCTTCTCCCAAGCTGCTTTCAGGATCTTCTCTTTGTCTCTGAGACTCGTAAGTGTTACTATTAGATGTCGGGGTGTTGACCTATTTTTATTGATTTTGAGAGGGGTTCTCTGTGCCTCCTGGATTTTGATGCCTGTTTCCTTCCCCAAATTAGGGAAGTTCTCTGCTATAATTTGCTCCAATATACCTTCTGCCCCTCTCTCTCTTCTTCTTCTGGGATCCCAATTATTCTAATGTTGTTTTGTCTTATGGTATCACTTATCTCTCGAATTCTGCCCCATGATCCAGTAGTTGTTTAACTCTCTTTTTCTCAGCTTCTTTATTTTCCATCATTTGGTCTTCTGTATCACTGATTCTCTCTCTGCCTCATTTATCCTAGCAGTTAGTGCCCCCATTTTTTATTGCACCTCATTAATAGCCTTTTTGATTTCGACTTGGTTCGATTTTAGTTCTTTTATTTCTCCAGAAAGGGTTTCTCTAATAACTTCCATGCTTTTTTCAAGCCCAGCTAGTATCTTTAAAGTGATGATTCTGAACTCTAGATCCGACATCGTACTAATGTCCATATTGAGTAGGTCCCTGGCAGTTGGTACTACCTCTTGTTCTTTTTGTTGAGGTGAGCGGTGACTTACTGGGGTTAGATTGCATCTTGCAATTCCTATTAAAGTTTACTACAAATAATGTGAGAATTTATTTTTATATTTAGGACAATTATTATTATTAATTACCAGTCAGAGCTGTGGCCAATTTTTTTAAATGAAATTTCACAATTTTCCTAAAAAGGAAACTTGAATATTACCAAATGCAGTGCAGAAACCTCAAACCTATTAAGATTTTACATTTACTGAAGTGCTTTCTCAAATTATTTTTGTAGGTAACTCATCTCCTTTGATTTTTGATGTCAATTTCCCTGCAGAAACAGAAAAATAACTAGGTTTGCTTGTAATACAGTTATTAGGTCAAATATGGTCAAATATTCCTATGTTTAAATTGAGAAACAAAGATGTTCCTCAATTTAACATAGGACTCTGAAGCTGAGGTCTTTGTGAGCAAAGGTTAGACTCCCAGGAGTCCTTTGTTTGCTCGGTCCTCCCAAGTTTGATATTGGTCTCTCTCTGCAACCCTTGATTCCAACTACATGCCCATATCAGTTTCACCACATTGGCTAAAATGACTAGTCAATTCAGAATGTAATGAAAGATAAGGGAAACTATATAACCAACTAGTATTAAAAATTATTAGCTAACATAGATTGAGTGCTCATAGTGTAACTGACTGGCACTGTGCTAAATGTTTTGTTTGTTAAACTTTATTTCTCACAATAAACCAGTGAGGTAGGTGAAATTCTTACCATTTTACAGATGAAACTGAGACTCAAAAAATCTTACAGTTTTTCTATGATCATACTGCTGGTAAGTGATGGATCTTTAATTTGAATACAGAGATCATTTGCTTAATGTTTGTGAAGAATTTGCTATTGTCAAGGGTACTATGTTTTTATTTTTTTAGAAATTGAAAAAATAGCTCAACTATATATCCTACATTAATATTTTAAAATGTTCTCAAGTTAGAAAGAAATAATAAGGACCTATGATGCTTTGGAGAACTTTATCTGATTCAAGCAAAGGGACAGGACTAATGAATACATGACAGACCACTCTTAGTGATTCTAACTTTGAAGATCAGCTAAATGAGTCTCTGGCCTCAGGAAAACACAAAGCAGGAAAAGAGAAAATTTTCAGAGAGCAGACTAAGTAGAAAAGTAAGAGGTTTATACCATGACTAAATTAGTTGATATTTTTTGGTATTGAATGAGTTGAAAAATTGATTATCATCCTCATTCTACTGTGCATCTAGTCAGTTCCAGACCAACTAGCTCAAAACTCTCTGTATTCTCTCTCTGATATGTATGATTGGACATCCTGTGCCCTTGGAACATACTAACTTCTGCCCTGTGATTCCTTGACTTATTCGAGGAATAATTATTTAGTTGCTCTTTTCCTCCCTGCCTTACCTTTATTATTTATTTCTAGTATCTATCCTTAAAGGTTTTGAAAGAATTCATCAACCAGTGGGCTGTGTGTCTGGTTCAAAAAAGATAGGTCTGACAGATGATTCAAATATTCAGGAGAACCAATCAACCAAATAACAAATCAATAAATTGTGGTACCAGTGACTTCCACTAATAAGCCAGAATGATTTCATGTGGCTCCCCTTGCCCATTCTAATTATCCCAACAGAAAATTCTGATTCTGACATTGGCTGTGAACAGAACAGTTATAAACGGAGTAGTTTTCATTTCTTAATATATGTTAATAGATTTTTAAAAATTTATTATTATTTTTATTGTGGTAAAATAACTTAAAATTTATCATTTTTAAGTGTACAATTCAATGGTATTAAGTACATTCATATTGTTGTGCAACTATCCTCACTATCCCTCTCCAGAACTTTCAAATCATCCCAAACTGAAACTCTGTATCCCTTAAATAGTAACTCCCCATTACCCTATCTCATCAGCCCCTGGTATTCTTTTTTTTTTTTTAGAGGAGGAGAGGACAAGTGGAAGGGACAGAGAGAGAGGTGGAGGGAGAGGGAGAGAGAGAATCTTAAGTAGGCTCCAGGCTCAGTGCAGAACCTGATACGGGGCTGCATCCCAGGACCCAGAGATCATGACCTGAGCTGAAATCAAGAGTCGGACACTTAACCGACTGAGCCACCCAGGCGCCCCTCCTGGTATTTTTTATTTTACTTTCTGTCTATGAATTTGACTATTCTGGGTACCTCATATAAATGAAATGATATATTTATCCTTTTGTGTTTGGCTTATTTCATTAGCATAATGTTTTCAAGGTTCATTCATGTAGAATGTAGCAGAATTGTTAATACATATTTTAACTGCACCAAGATTTCCCATCTGGCTCATCTGAAAATGTAACCATTGCTAAAAAGATACTTTTCCTGACTCAAAGGATTAAGAAGATAAACACGATTTCTGGTTTTAAATAGCTATATTTACTAGGTTACTTCACCACATTTCAAAAACATTTCTTATAATAATAAATTTCTGAAAAACTACATAGTGATTTATTTAATTGTCTAAACTCTCTGGAGGAGGAAGTTTCAGAATGCCTATTTTTATAAAAGTGGTCATAGGTCTCTGTCTGAAATTAGGATATTTTTCATCATAAATGTTGTGATCTATAGGCTATAACTTTAAACTTGCTCCTTTTTGTCAACTTTAAGAACAAATTCTTGGCATGATGTGATACCATTCCAACATCTAGTAAAAACAGATGATTTCTTTTATTAAAACAAAGGGAGTAAGACTGAGATGCTTTAAGTTTTTGCTTGCTTTTAAAATATCTATCACCAGGGGCACCTGGGTGGCTCAGTCAGTTAAGCGTCTGCCTTCGGCTCAGGTCATGATCCCAGGGTCCTGGGATCGAGCCCCGCATCGGGCTCCCTGCTCCGCAGGAAGCCTGCTTCTCCCTCTCCCACTCCCCCTGCTTGTGTTCCCTCTCTCGCTGTCTCTCTCTGTCAAATAAATAAATAAAATCTTAAAAATAAAATACCTATCATCCGAATATTTGATTATATGCCTAAAATCTGACAGTCGACCATGCAAAAAGCCACAATTTAATTAATATATTCATTTTTAATATAGCATGCACATAAAATCATTGAGACTATGCATTTTATCTGCTACTATTTTTGTATTCTCCTGACATGACATGTAAGTTATTGAATAAATGTATTTTAATTGGCCATTTGACTTGATGAATGAAGTTCTGTCACATTGCATTTTGCACAGCTTTTCACATAATCATCTTATTCACTAGATCTATTCAACTGATGTTACCAACCACCTGTACTATGTCACTTTCCTGTTCCAGAAAATTAAAATGCAATTGTAAAGAAGACGGAAATGGACTTTGTCTTCACAGAAATTTATTAACGACTGGGGAAAATAGAAAAATGATAGGCAATTGTAATATACAGTGAGACATATATTGTGATAAGTCCAGAGGGCTAGCAGGTACATAGAAGAGCGTACAATAAACACATTGTAGACTCTAAGAAGAATATATGCTTGGGCGCCTGGGTGGCTCAGTTGGTTGCGCGACTGCCTTCGGCTCAGGTCATGATCCTGGAGTCCCGGGATCGAGTCCCGCATTGGGCTCCCTGCTCGGCGGGGGGTCTGCTTCTCCCTCTTACCCTCCCCCCCTCTCATCTGCTCTCTCTCTAATAAATAAATAAAATCTTTAAAAAAAAAAGAATATATGCTTAAGACGAAGACCATGCCATCCTTGCTTTGCGGTGAGCCAAAGGAGTACCTATGAGCAGACCAAGACAGTCTTCAAAAAGTGGCTACCAATCTCATTCAGGGACAAATGAATCATTAATGGCCCAAAGTTCTTTTTCTTAACTAAATTATGGTTACTGTAACTTGAGATTTGAGCCTAAAGAATTAAGGCAGTAATACCACGCACCCACAAAAAGCACCAGCTACTTAGATCAGGCACTGCAACTTTTAAGTGAACGCATAAAACTATTTGCAAAATGTACTCCAAGGAAAGTTGTATGGCAATTATATTAAAATCACTTGAAATTTGGTGAGTATTCACTAAAGATGATCACTTTAGCTGTAGAATGCTTGCTATGTTGTCTGTCTTTCCAGTAAGAGTTAACTAGTAAGGTTTATTATATATAATCCTTAATATATAATGAAGTTATTATATATAAGTTGTATATTGTATATTTAAGCTACTTCTAATTTAAGATTCTGAAACAATGCAAATTACATCTCATATTGGTAGGAGTGTTAAGTGTGTGTGTGTTTCAAAAGACTAACCAGATCATTAAGACATTAATTGTAAAAGGTAGAAAAGTGGAAAGAAATGTGTCAACACTAGTCAGCCCCACAATATTTTTAATGGTCTCTGTCAGAGGGACCATCCCCTCTGTTCTCTTTTTCTGTGTGTGTTACAGGCAGGTTCTATATAAACATAAAGCCCCATTCTAAGAATGTGAACTGCTGGAGTACTTCAGTATACAATGTGAACATTGTCCTTGGAAGATAAATTTTGAACAAATAATCAAACATTTGATGACTAATATAAGGACAAATTCAGAATTCTTTATGAAAAAAAAAAAAAAGACCTCCAAAATCCCCACTATGGAGACAGTAAAGGATTTTTTTACATCAATGTATAAAGAGTAGGAGAACAAGAGAGTCAACAGCAGCTAAGAATTCAACAAGATTTTGAAAGCTGAATATCAGATGGATGAAAATAAAAGATAAGAGAAAAAATAATTAAAGCTAAGCATCTGGGCATACCTGTCTGGCTCAGTCAGTGAAGCATTCAGCTCTTGATCTTGGGGTTGTGAATTCAAGCCCCACATTGAGTGTAGAGATTGCTTAAAAATAAAATCTTTCAAAACAAACAAACTAAGCATCTGGGGGGAAAGCAACCACAAAGCAATCTGATTCATATTTGAGTTTAACAATAAACATGTATTTATATTTTAAAATTTTTTAAATATTTAAAAAGCATACAACTATATTTCTTTAGATATCAGATTATAAATGCTAAAAAAATGCTCATATCATCAGGGGTTATGCTTGTACAACATCATAGGAACTACTCCATTTTATGTATCTTAAATTCAGTATTTTATGTTAATAAGCAATTAAAGATACTGTGTTATTCCTTAGCATGAAGAGTTAGGAGACAGAACTCTAACATAACCAACCCCAAACAGAAGTTGGTCTCATTTTCTCAGTTTCCATTCTTAATTTGCACACATTCGTGTACTGTACACATCTTGTTGTGAATTATGATAGATATATATGAGCTCATTAGATATAATATTTTATAAATATATATATGTATGTATGCACATATATGAAAAGAATTGGTTAAAATGATCTTAAAACGCATTTGAAAGTATCTGAGAATACCTGAAAGTATGCCTGAACAGTATCCTAGAAAAATATAAAAAAAATATATATTTAGGATAGAAGGGACTTGTTTTTTATCAATAAATTAATTGTAATGTGTCAAAGAAAACAATGAGCCAGCCAGGCACCCCCAGATGCTTAGTTTTAATTATTTTTTTCTCTTATCGTTTATTTTCATCCATCTGATATTCAGCTTTCAAAATCTTGTTGAATTTTTATCTGCTGTTGCTTCTCTTATTCTCCTAGTCTTTATAGGTTGATGTAAAAAAAAAAAAATCCTTTACTATCTCTGTAATTGGGATTTTGGAGGCAGTAGACCTGTGTTCATTCTCCTATGTCTAACCAGAATCTTCTTTCATTATTTTAATTATTGTTTTTCTTCTTCCATTTATTTTACTCCTCCCAGAACAGGATAATCATAAGATCTAGAGTATCTAGGCTTCAAGACTCTTACCAGTTTCTTTGTTCATTTAGTTTCTCCATATTACATCTGCTCACATCAGTACTTTAGTTTACCTGTATTCATTCTTTTTCCTACTTAATTTGTTTTCTTTTAAAATTAAAAATATGATTTTGGTTCCAGAAAGTCCTTTTTACCTGTAAGGTAGTTTCCTTAAGACTTCTCACTACTTTTATTTTATTTTTTTCTGTCTTTTTCTGCCCCACCCCTTTCTTCTAATTTAACAGAAACTATCTATTGAAA
Organism: Neomonachus schauinslandi; assembly: GCF_002201575.2. NCBI lineage: Eukaryota > Metazoa > Chordata > Mammalia > Carnivora > Phocidae > Neomonachus > Neomonachus schauinslandi. The sequence goes on from NC_058405.1 coordinate 146,676,104, forward strand.
GAAGAAGCCACCACTGAGGATGTTAAACACAAAGTTGATTTTATCGCTTGCTAATTCAGAGAGAGCTGTAGTTGTAGAACACAATCTCTCTGAAGGAAGCATTAAGGCATATGCACATGTGCATTGATCACTTGCGTCAACGGTTCCTTGTTTCTATGGCCGAAGGACAGTCAGTCTTTTCCTAGGAGAATAGAAACCTTTTATTCTAACTCTTTAGTCATTGTATATTTCTTCCAGACCCATGTAGGTCAGATCAGTGGACTAGCAGGTAGTAAAATACAAAGGGGGAGTAGGCTGGCAAGCCAAGCCATTTCCACTGAAGCACTGGCTAGGTCCTCTTAGTTTTGTTTTGTTTTGTTTTTTTCAGGTCCCCTTAGTTCTTGAGATTTTTTGGGGTGTGAATAGTGAGAAGCCATTATCTCCTCAATTTTTAAATTATTCCTGACTCAGTAAGATCATTAAAAAATGTTACAGTTACAGATTCCTTGTGTATTTTCATATCACAACCCTTTTCCCAAATAGGTAAAGGTTCTTCCAAAACATGATTTTTAATGGTTGTAGGATTGATTGATTTCTCTTTTCTGTCATCACTTTAATTTTTCTAGAATCTCATTAGTAGAAAAAATGTTGTTGGCATTTGTTCTAAATAGAAGAACTGTTTACTCTTCAGGTTATTAACATCTGTGATCATTCAAATTTCAGTTTTAGCTGAACTAATTAATTAACTTAGAGCAATTCATAGAAGTAAATGTGACTGGATTGTTTTGAATATCCTTTATCCATACGTAATTATGGATGTATATGTGTATATATCCAAAGAGAGAAAGTGAGAGAGAAATATTTGATATGCTTCTTAAAAATCATTTTATAACTATAATAACTTAAATACTTGCTATGTATCAGAATTATGGGTTAACTTATTGGATAAGGCATTAATGACTGCATGGAATTAGGATGACCAATTCTTTTACTAAGCTTGATGGGGATATTATTGATAGTTTATCAATTATTATACAGTATGCACCATTTAAAATAGCTTGCATTTAATGCAGCATAGTTTCCAGTCACACTGTTATCATAACAATAATAAACCTACTGGCACAAGCTAAGAAGGGTTTTATCATTATAGTGCTCTTTCTGAGCATGGGGGGGGGTTAAATAAACCAATTTATGACTTATTTATTAAATCAGGGGTCAGCAAACAATAGCCCATGGGCTAAATCTGGCCTGCTGCCTGTTTTTGTTAATAAAGCTTTATTGGAATACAGCCATGCTCATTTATTTAAATATTGTCTATGGCCACTTTCATGCTACAATGGTGGATTTGAGTAGTTCCAACAGAGACCATATTGCTCACAAAGCCAAAATACTTACTTTCTGGCCCTTTACAAAAACATATTTGCTGATCCCTGTATTAAATTGCTGATGTTAGCCTTGTAAAAGATCTATTACTTTGATTTACCTTTTGAAATTTCTTTAGGCATTTATAATTTTGACACAAAACACATTTATGTTGATAGCCATGTGTCAGTAAGATGCTGCTTATTAATTGCACTACTAGGTATTTACCCAAAGGATACAAACACAGTGATCCAAAGGGGCACCTGAACCAACAATGTTTATTAGCAGCAATGTCCATAATAGCCAAACTATGGAAAGAGCCCAGATGTCCATCGACAGATGAATTGATAAAGAAGATGGGGTATATATATATACAATGGAGTATTACTCAGCCATCAAAAAAAATGAAGTCTTACCATTTGTAACAACATGGGTGGAACTAGAGGCTATTATGCTAAGCGAAATAAGTCAATTGGAGAAAGACAAATATCATGATTTCACTCATATGTGGAATTTAAGAAACAAAACAGGATCATAGGTGAAGGGAGGGAAAAATAAAACGAGATGAAATCAGAGAGGGAGACAAACCATAAGAGACACTTCACAAACAGGGTTGCTGGAAGGGAGGTGGGTGGGGGTCGAGGTAACTGGGTGATGGGCATTAAGGAGGGCACTTGATGTAATGAGCACTGGGTGTTACATGCAACTGATGAATCACTGAACTCTACCTCTGAAACTATTAATACACTATATGTTAATTAACTGAATTTAAATAAAATAAACTTATAAAAATAAATAAATAAAAACACTTCTATCTTTATCAAAGAAGATGTCAGTTGAAAGATGCTTTCTACACAGTGTTGTGTCATTGAGATTAGTTAGAATATGACACTTTCCTTACAATGACAGCCATACATATGAAAACACATTTATCTTCATGAAAGAAGATGTTAATCAAGAAGCAGATTCTAAAAAACTTTGTCTCCTTGACTTACATAGATGGCACTTTCCTTTTGCTTCCACACATGCATTTGAAAATGCTTCTATCTTCATCAAAGAAGGCGTTAGTTGAAAGATGCTTTCTACACAGTGCAATTTCATTGATTGTAGTATATGACACTCTCCTTAAAATTCCTGTCACACATTTGAAAAAACAACTATCTTCATTAAAGAAAATGTTTGTAAAAAAAAAGATGTTGCTTATTATTTTTATGTTCAGCTGCTAAGTTTATCAAAGGACTTGTTAAAAAACCCTGAAGTTCACATCTTCTGCTCTATTATCATTCTAAGAATAGTCATCATGGTTTAATTTGGAAGTGATACATCTGTTGACTATCATAAGCCAATAGCAATTTGTTTTTAAATTTTTTTCTTTTTAAAATGTTTTTATTTCAAATACAGTTGATTTTTTGTTTTTGAAATGTTTTTAATTTGAATACAGTTGATACACAATGTTACATTAGTTTTGGGTGTAAAACAGTGATTTGACGAGTTTATGCATTATGCTGTGTTCACCACAGGTGTAGCTACCACCTGTCCTGTTACACTGCTATTACAATATCGCTGACTGTATTCCTTACACTGCATCTTTTATTCCTGCGACTTACTCATTCCATAACTGGAAGCCTGTATCTCCCTCTTCCTTTCACCCATTGTGCCCACGCCCTTACCTGCCCTCCCCTCTGGCCACCATCAGGCAAAACATTATTGTTCTCTGTGCCAATAGCAATTTGAATATTACATTCATTCACAATTTTACTTGAAAAAATTATTGACAATTTAAAAACATTATTGGAGGCCATATAATTTAGTATTTAAGAACTATAAATCAGGTAAATTTGTAGTCTAATCTATCCTGATAAAATGTATACTTTAAGTGCAAATTAGCTCATATGTGATTTTTAAATAAAGAATGATTCAGTATAAAAAGAAATTCCACTGGTTCAAATGCAATTTTTTCCATCATATCGATTTTTGGTCATCAAATAATAGCAGGAGAATGCAAATTATGTTAATGCAGAATTCTGTTTCATTTATTAAAGGAATGAGTAATACTGTACTATGAAAGACTGTATTGTATACAATACCTGTTTGCCCCAGATTCTTCCTCTTGGTGACATGCTTTGTCTTGGTGCATTTTCCCCTCATCTTTATAACACAGCAGTCTCAATCATTCCTTATGCCATCTCCCATCAAAGTATGTTTTACTTTTTTAAGTATGGTTACTACTGATGTTTATCACTTTTGCACCAGTATAAAGCCAAAAAATCATTAAGTTGAACCTTTATAAGTCGAGGACCACCTGTACTTTGAAAAACTAAATTATAGAAGGGGCACCTGGGTGGCTCAGTCTGTTAAGCAACCGCCTTCATCTCAGGTCCTGATCTTAGGGTCCTATGATCAAGCCCCATGTTGGGCTCCCTGCTTCTCCCTCTCACTCCGCTCATTCTCTCTCTCTCAAATAAATAAAATCTTTAAAAAAAAAGAAAAGTAAATTACAGCTGACAGATTGGGGAAGATCAAAATTTGGCAGCTAAATTTTACCTTTTTTTTCTCCTTTCATCCTCCTTAACTGGAGAATGAAACCTATTGTGGTGTACTTTAATAGCTTTAGTGTTACAACTCAGTACCAACATTCTTTTCCTGTTGTGTAACTTGTGGTTTTTTTTGACAAATCTTAAACAACTGGCCCTGGGGACATAGGTATGGTTGTTGCAGTGTGCATCTGAGCCAGGTAAAAAGAATCAACAACGTAACTTTCTGTTTGGGAGAACATAAAGGGGAGCCCTGGGAACTGAAAAGTACTCAGGAGATCATGGAGAGGAAGGAATTTGAGAAAATGATCCCCCAAAATTGTATATATACTCCTGAGCTCACTCCTGAGATATGCATGCATAGATCTGATCCTGAGCATACCAGAGATTTTAAGAACTAAACAAACAGACCATGGACTGGGCTCCCCCTTACCCCATGCTGACCATTGGGTAGTGCACATGGGGGAGAAATACTAATAGCACAATGAAGGTTTTGAAAATTGAACTGACACTGGACTTACCACAGAATGTAGATTGGAACTTAACTGGGTCAGTTGTCTGCTAAAACAAAATTTCAACATTCTCCATAGGATTTAAATAAGACCTGGATTCTCATAACGTAATGTTCAAAATGTCCAGGATGTAATCCAAAGTTATGTAACATACAAAGAGCCAGGGAAATCTCAACTTGCGTGGGAAAGAGACTCCAATGCCAAGATGACACAGATGTGGAATTATGTGACAAAGACTTTATAGCAGTTATTTAAAAATGCTAAATCATGAGAGCTCTTGAAACTAATAGAAAATTAGTCTCAGTGAAGAAATATAAGAGTTAAAGGAGCCTAGATGGAAATTTTAGAATTTTAGAAAAAAAACACAATAATTGAAACAAAAAATTTACTGGATAGGCTCAATAGCAGAGATGACAGGGGAGAGAGTCAGTCAGCTTGAAGATAGAGCAATAGAAATTGTCAATATAATGGAGAGAAAAATACTGGAAAAAACTGAACAGAGGCTCAGGGAGCTGTGGAACAATACCCAAAGGTCAAGTGTTCATGTCCTCAGTATCTCAAGAGGGAAAGCAGGAAGAGTATGGTGCTGAAAAATATTTGAAGAAATAATAGCTGAAAACTTCCCAAATGTGGTAAAACTCAGTGAATCCCAAACAGGCTAAATACAATGAAGTCTATTCCAAGAAACAAACATCTGAAATGACAAAACAACTTGAAAGCAGCCAGGGGAAAAATATGCTTTACCTATAGGGAAACCAAGACTTGATTGACAGCGTATTTCTCATCAGAAACCATGAAGGTAAAAAAAAAAAAAAGTTGAATGATATAGTTCAAATGCTTTGAAAACTCCAAAACCAGAACCAAAAAACTGTCACCTCAGAATTTACTGAAATAAACTTCTGAAATGAAGGTAAAATAAAGGCATTCTCAGATGAAGGAAAACTAAGAGAATTTGTTGACAGCAGATTTGCTCTGAAAGAATTTACTTTCCATTTGTACTAAGCAGTTAATACTCATTGGCAACAGCATATCTGGTGGATCAAACAATACTGTCCTACTCAAAATAAGAGAGCTTCAAGAGAATTAGGAGTTGTGCTAAAAGTAATCAGCTAGGTGGATTTGGTGAGGAAAGACATATTGATGTAAAAGAACTCCTAGCATGAATATGGGGTCTTGAGGACATCTTATTCCAACAAGAATATGTCTGGTTTTTATGGCAGCCAAGCATTTACAGTACTACATGATACTGCTCTATAGTATAATACAGGAATCATAGATAAAATTAATATTATAGAAGCTAACAAACTTCTGATAATATTATTGATGATCAAATATATTGGGAGATTGAATTAAAGACTACAGAACAATTTTCCTATGGAAGTGAATTGGCTTGAAGAGGATTAAGGCTTGATTAGTAATAGATTGATGATTATATTTTTTAATCTTCAATAGATATATACTATGAAGTACAGATAGCTGTAGATCAGGAAGACAAAAAGACTCCGTAAAGTTAGTAAAATATTGACAAAGTCTGTGCTGGCATCATTGGATGGTTCAGCTGCCTGTTTATACCCATACCAACCCTCCACTGATTATTACAAATGCTTGGAATCTGTATGTACATTACGATTGTTCATAAGATGTTTGATATGTGATGATATAAGGTACGTATTACTATCAAACTAAGAGTGGTTGTTTTGTCATAAAAAGGCCTTGATCACAGGCCAGGAGGGTGGACTATGCTGGGAGAGTTAATTCCAACAGCTTAGAATTATCCTGAGTTTTTCTACTGAAATAAGAATCACACCTCTGCAGTCCTGACCCCAGGTTGAGGCATGAAACATATGGATTTGTACTGCTTTGTAACCATGGGTTTGAGAGGAATTGTATCAGTTTGTCAGCATGATTTACTGATAACTGATGATTTGCATCTGGTCTCAGTGTGCTCCTGTAGGCTCTGCTGTTGTGGCCGGTTATATAAGAATATACCTACATGGGGTGCCTGGGTGGCTCAGTCGTTAAGTGTCTGCCTTAGGCTCAGGTCATGATCCCAGGGTCCTGGGATCGAGCCCCACATCGGGCTCCCTGCTAGGCGGGAAGCCTGCTTCTCCCTCTCTCACTCCCTCTGCTTGTGTTCCCTCTCTTGCTGTCTCTCTCTCTGTCAAATAAATAAATAAAATCTTAAAAAAAAAAAAGAATATACCTACATAACCAGCATCATATATGAAATCCAAGCTGAAACACCCTTTTGGATTCTCTGGTTTGGAGATGTTCCATGCATATATTAGTGATTCCTGATCTGAGAGTGATGAGGTATTTGGTATGGTCTTTAAAGAAAAAGGACTGAAGCCCCCAGATGGCCTGCTTTGGACACCTTGCTCAAGACATCCTTTGGCTTGTGATGCATATCCATTCTCTAAGCTGTTGTTATAATGTATTGTTTTCTTGTAGATTGGCAAGCATTGCCATTTTGGGTCCTGTGAATCTTCTTTAGCAATCCTTAGCAAACCCTTCTGTAACTGTCTCTGTCAGAATTCCAATGATGTTATTGGCCATATGCTATACACTTGAAGGTCAAGTAATGTTCTAATCTGAACATGCCTGAAACCTGAGAGAGGCTTCTACAAAGATTTTATAAGGTTCAGCAGAAGAGTAATTTCCCAAGTTCATGTCCAATTTAATACAAAAATCATCTATAACTATAAAGGAGTGGTGACAAAAACTGTATATGGAAAGAACAAAATAACTCATTTATTGCTGATATTTTTACCCTTATTCAGAGACATTTCTCATTTTAGAATGTCTAATGACCTGGTCTTAAATTTATATTTCAATTAAGTTTTGGCTGTGTATCATGGTCATGAAGATTCACTATTCAGGTCTCCTACAACAAGAAGCTGCCATGGGAGCATAATTGACTGTAGCTTGAGCTACCACCCCCATGAATCTGAGGCCAAGCAGTCCCCAGACTGCTCCTAGGCAATGACTGAACATGGCAGGGTATTAGTGACAATCCATTTCTGCCTGATGCAGGATTCCTCTAATGTCCATGGAACGTAACAAAATTTGATCAAATTTTGGGCCACAATTCAAGCATCAGTAGAATGAGAAAATTAATAAATAGTACAGTACAGTTTTCTGGTCTCAATCTGATAACATTAAAATTAATGGTAGACCTACAAAAGCCCAGAAAATAATGAAAACATTCTATCAAAATGGTAAAAATATCTAAAATTTGATAACTGAGAAAAAATGATATATTATGATCTATGAGACCAACTAAAGTAACTTAATTAGAAAGACTGAAATTTGTATCCCCCCAAATCATAGCATAATAATTGCATTAGAAGCAAGCAAGAAAGAAAACAAATGCCTCAACTGAAAATAAATTCAGCTGAAGAACATTTAAAAAGACAACAACAAAGGGGTGCCTGGGTGGCTCAGTTGGTTAAGCGCCTGCCTTCGGCTCAGGTCATGATCCCAGGGTCTGGGTTCGAGCCCCACATCGGGCTCCCTGCTAGGCGGGAAGCCTGCTTCTCCCTCTCCCGCTCCCCCCTGCTTGTGTTCCTTCTCTCGCTGTTTCTCTCTCTGTCAAAAAATAAATAAAATCTTAAAAAAAAAAAAGACAACAACAAAAGGACAGCAGAGAGAGAGAACTAATAAAGATAAAAGGAGAAATCAAAAACAAAGAATACAAATAATAAACACATTCAAGTTATTTGAAAAAACAAAACAATAAATAAATTGTTAGTTAATCTAATAAAATAAAACAAATCTGAAAAGAGATTAAAAAAGTAAAGATGGCATCCTCATGTGAGCAATTTCCATGTTCCTTCTACTCTGAAAATTAATCCATCTGCTCCTTCAGAGTATGTGGAGATGGCTACGAGATGACTGCCTGAGTATTGATTGGGCCATGGGAGACTTCTGAAAGACAGAGCCAGCCCAAGGCTTGAGCTAAGACTAAAACAGATCCCAAAGCATGTCAGTCTACTCAGAAGACATTGGGGAGAAGCTGAACAGTGGAGTGAGGCCTCCTATGCATGAGATTACAAAATAAGCATTCAGAGAAACTGCACTGCTGGACGTAACAGAAAACAATTTGAGCAACATCTTCCCCCCAACCCTTGCTCCCCAACCACAAAACAAAAACAAAAACAGCTTTAATAAAATTCAGGTACAGCAGAAAAAAGGGCTCTCAAGAACTTTTTTTAAAGCAGTATTTTTGAAGCAAATTAACCTGTAGATGATTAAAGCTGAGATCCAATATAGTGACAGTAGTAGTCCAAAGCACAGAGAAAACTTATGAGCAAAAAACCCAAATGGAATAGGGGAGCCTGACTGGCTCAGTCATTTAGACCATGTGACTCTTGATCTCAGGGTCATGAGTTCAAGCCCCCCATTGGGCATAAAGATTACTTAAAAAAATCTGAATAAAATAATAAACAGTAAAATAAAGAGTATAAAATAAAACAATAGTAAGTAATAAACATAAAATGTAAATAGGGCTCCATGAATAGAAATGGAAACAGTTGTAGGAGGGACAATAATTTAAAAATTAATAGAAGAAAATTTCATTCAGTGGAGGAAGGACAAATATCTACATTTTCGATGATAAATGTTACCCACTTAGGGTTAAGTGGTGTTAAAAGTTTCATAGTAAAAAAGAATAAAAATAAATCAGAACAGTTCCTCATCTGCAGCCCTGGCTGTTAAGACAACTGAGAAAAGAATTAGAGCTCAACCAAAGCCAAGGTTACATTTATCTGCCAGACAAAAGAAAGATATTGGAGAATATAAAAATATTTAGTGTATGGATCATACATACATATAAATCATGAGATCATGTGAAGCAAAGTACAGAGGGATTAACTCTAATTAAACAACAAATGAGTCAAAACAGTCTTATCATCATGGGTGAAGGAATGAGCAAGAGAAACACATGGTAGATGATGAATGGTATACGCATGTATATAGTTACAACTGAATGTTATGTATTGAGAATGCATAATATAAGTCCAAATAAGCATCCTTGAAATGGAGGGGACATGCTGCAAAGAATACTGTAATACTATTCCAGAAAGAATAGTGATAAAAAAAGGTAAAGTAAAAAAGTATTCTAAGAGTTTCTTCTTATTGAGGTGTAGCAAGTAGGAAGTTCTGGAAAAAGAGTTTGTTAGTGGGGGCACCTGGGTGGCTCAGTCGTTAAGCGTCTGCCTTCGGCTCAGGTCATGATCCCGGGGTCCTGGGATCGAGCCCCGCATCGGGCTCCCTGCTCGCCGGGAAGCCTGCTTCTCCTCTCCCACTCCCCCTGCTTGTGTTCCCTCTCTCGCTGTTTCTCTCTCTGGCAAATAAATAAATAAAATCTTAATAAAAAAAAAAGAGTTTGTTAGTGTGGGAAATTGGCATTTTTTTTCTTTCAGATAATAATACAAAAAATATGCTTCTGCCTATGATGCTAGGAAAAAGAAAGGGAGAGAACCAATAAATGTATAATAACCTAATTAAATAGCATTTAAAAAGGACAAAGGAAATAAGTAGCAATTAGATAAATCAACAAAATTAAGGAGAAGGAAAACAAGAACATAATAAAGAACAATAGGAAATAAAGTATGATGGATGGACTAGAATGCATATGTATTACTCATTATGCTATATATAAATGAATTGAATTTACCAATTAAAAGACAGATTGACTCAAAAAGCAAAACTCACATATGATATTTCTAAGAAAAAAAATTAAGTGATAAGGGGATGACCAAAGAGATGATAGATACATAAGCAAAAGTAAATCAGTAATGCCTGTATTAATATGAGAAAGGGTATAACTTGTCTATAAAGGCAATAAATAGGGATAGAGATGGACATAATATCATAATGAAGGATGTGGTTTCTGAAAAATATAATAATAAACCTAGAATACAGAAAAAATAGCAGGTAAAGATAAAAATCAATACATTTAGGAATAAAAGGATAAATTTATAAAACAATTATATTGAGAGAATTTTGTTACAGTTTTTGATACTTAGACATGACTAGTACACAAATATAAGCAAGAAAATTTAAATTATTTTAAAAACTTGGCTTAATAATTTTATAAGATCTCTAAATCTCTAGACATTATGGTTTTTTTTCCATTTTTCTACTGGCTGACCAAAAATTGATCATGTATGGCTATAAGAATGTATTTTATTAAGAGTTTTATTAGATAATTTCTCTGATCATATTAATATCAAAGTTAGAAATAAATAAAATGTTATTGAAATAGTAACTACTTGAAAATTAATAATCACTTTCCTAAGTAGTCTGTACATAAAAAAGGAAATTTCAAAATCATAAATGATCTAGTAAACAAGAAAGAAAAAAATACTTTGTATCAAAGCCCAGCAAAGAAACTCACTTACATTAGAAACACACATGCAGGCCAATCCAAAGAAAACTAGAAGGAAGAAGTTAATAAAGTTAAAAGTAGAAATTAATGAAATAAAAAACAAAGAAAATCAAGAATACAGATTAAGTCCATCCAATAGCTTGTTTTTTGAGGAAGCCAACAAAGTAGATGAACCTCTTAGAAATCTGGAGGAAAAGCAAGAATGAGGAAAGGTACATAGCCAAAGAATCTGAAGTTATTAAAAGGATTTTAAGACAGTACAACATATAAATCTATGGGGAAATTTTGAAAATCATGAAATTAATTGCTTGCTACCAAGATACAAGCTAACAAAGAATTGAAAATCTTGAATGAACAAATTAATGCTGACAAGATTAGAAGATTGCTTAATCTACCATTGGAAGTGGAAAGAGGACCAGGTGGTTCTACTAACTTTTAAGGAATAGGGAATTGCAATATTAAGCCATTTAAAACCCCAGAAAAATCTGGAACTCTCCCTAATCCATTTATAATGTCAACATGTTTTATATGTCACCTTATATACCTTCTGTATATATGTATTTTACATATGATATATATACATCTTATGGCTATATTAGCTAAAAAAGTATTTGATAAAATTAACAGCTATTCCTAAATAAAGTGAGAATAATATGAAACAAATAATTTTAATAGAAGCTATCCTGCACAATCTATAGCAAATAGTATTCTAATTGGCAAAACATTAAGCCATTTAAATAACAATAAAAACTACAAAGAAGCTCTTGATGTAGACTTTATCATTCATATTTATTCTGAAGATCCTAGCAAATTCATTGAGAAAAGAAAAATGATTTGTACAGACTTTGGCAAAGAAGGGCTGAAACTGTTTTTATTTGCTGATGATACATTTCATAACAAGAAAACATACGAGCCTCTAGTTAAAAAATAAAGATAATTTAAAGGCACCTGGATGGCTCAGTCACTTCAGAGTCTAACTCTTAGTTTTGGCTCAGGTCATGATCTCACAGGTCCTGAGACTGAGCTTTGTGCTCAGTAGGGAGTCTGCTTCAAGATTCTCTCCCTCTGCCCCTCCCCCCACTTGTGTGCTCTCTCTCTTTATTTCTCTCTATAATAAATAAATCTTTAAAAAAAAGTTAAATTAAAATAATTTGGTGTGATAACTGCACATAAATATACAAAATATAGATTTTCTCTATAATATGATAAACACTTAGAGCAAAAAGTTTTCATTCACACTAGCAAAAACTTATAAAATACTTATGAATGAATTTAAAAATAAGGGCAGGACACATAAAAATCATAAAATTTAATTAGAGAGCATAAAGTGAGATTTGAGAAAATGGGAAGACATAAAAAAGGCTATCCAAGTAAAATATCATCCACGTTTTTACACATTTAATATCATAAAATACCAATTCTCCCATAATTAATTAATTTTCACACTTAATCCAATTCCAAATAAAGTTCACTATTTATATATATATAAAATGTCTAGGTATAACATATATAAGAGCTCATTAGATGCTGCGTGACCACTCTGCCTTAGGAATGCCGCTGGGAGTTGCCTTCCCCAAAGCTTTCTTAGCCCAAACAACCGCCCTGTGATCTAAGAGATGTATGCATTGTCTCTTAGATTATGTTTAGCAGAACTCGTACTCAGATTAGCATATCATATCTTTCCCATAAACAGATCCTCCTAGTTCAGTAAGACCCCTTGTCATACATCATGTGCTTAAGAAACAGTGGTAAAGATGTATGATTATCCTGAAGGACCAATAAAAGCGGGAGCAAAGAAGGGCACAGGGTCTTCGCCTCTCAGCACTGACCCCCTTGACTTCTCCTCTCTTTCACAGCAAAGTTTGGAGTAATCTTTCATCCGTCAGTACACGGATTCCCGGCATCTGAATACAACAAGAAGTGGGGATTTATAGCCCAGAATCAGGGCAAGGGGGTTGTGGTCAATGAAAAACTACCAAGAGGAAAGACATCAAGGGTAAGGTGACTATTAGTAAACCAACTTAAAGACCAGATCCTTACTGAAGGCTGGCCAGGTTGATCAGATATCAAGTGTGGGGATGAAGAATTTAAGCAGATATCAATGGCGGGGCAGGGTCTCTCTAAACTGACTTACCAGGATTCTTGCTAAAATTGGGCTATGTAGGCCCAACAAGAATGGGGCCAAGGTTGAGGCCTAGTCCAGAAGAGAGCTCAGAGGAGCCTGTCTAAAGTTTGTTCAAACGAAAACAGTATTTTGGCACTGGTGTAAAAAACCCAAATGATTAAACCAAAATTGATACTAGTATATATTTGAATTTAACACATGACAAAGGTGGTGTTCTAGTTCATGGAAAAATGATAATTATTTAAGTAGTGTTACTATACTGACTATATGGGATATAATGAAATTAAACCTGTATCTTAGATACAAAATTCAATATAAATCTAAAGCTACAGAAATGCTGCAAGAAAATGTTACTACATGTGCAATTTAAGGATGGGGAAGATGCAGGAGAAGAGTTACTCTCACATATTACTTATGGAAGTATACACTATTACTGCTTTTTTGGGCAAAAGAATGCTTATAACATCTGTTACAATCACCTTAACTCAGCGATTCCACTTGTAAGAATCTTTCCCATGGAACATGATAACTTATTTAAAGATAGTATAAATGTTTAATGACACCTTGTACACAGAGGGAAAAAACTAGAAACAAAGTCAATGTCCACTGAAAAAAGAATGGGTAATAAATTAAGCTATAACTCTCTTAATTTTATACAGCAATTTTATAAAATGAGTTAAAGTTATGCAAGTTAACTTGAAGTAATGTTACATGGTAGTTTTAAGTTAAGAAAAGTAACTTCTTATGACCACATTTTAGAAAATGATCAAAAATATCCCTAATTAGAGTAATGTATGGAGTGAAGGTATGTGATTATAACTTTTTTGTGTGTATATACACAGCTGAATATTTGTGTATAATTATATGGACATGGAGAAAATTACACCTATATGTTAGATTGTTAATTTGTGTTATTTGTCCATGTGGGGTGTGTGTGTGTGAGGAGGGGTGGGCGGGAAAAGCTGTTCTGGGTGAAAGGGAGTAGGAGGGGTAGGAATAAGGTCAAACAAAACTAACTAACTAAATAAAAAGATTGTACTCCAGAAATTCACATGTGTTATATTACTCCCTTCATTCATGTAAAGTTAGATATATGTAAATTTTTTAAAAAAATTATTAAATTTAAACAATAAAAATGAAAAAAAAAATGCCTCTAAGAAGACAATGGTAATATATTCACAGATATTGAGGAAATGGGGAAAAAAATTATGAGAGAATAAGGTTTCCAGTCAGGAGACAGAAAGCACAGTTTTTTGTGTGTGTGCTTTGTTTTTTTAACATTAAAAATGTAATATAAAGAATTGTAGACCAGTTTTGGAGTACTGAAAGTCAACAAAAGGTCACTGAGGTATAGAGAGGTATCAAACACAAGAAACAATTATGGTCCTGGAGCTGGAGGGACACAGGGAAGAACTGAGATGAGTAAAACGTAGAGGCTTGGAGAAGGGGACCACCAAGGATAAGACCCAGAACTCTTGAGTTGGGGCAACAGTTGACTGGTGCTGATATCTCTGAGGCGGCCCAATGGGCCTAATTCTTGGAGATTTGGGAAAATTGCACACTGAACCAGCTACCGCTACTTGAACCAACTGTTGCTGCTATGGTAAAAGTCTAATATTGTAGTGATGTAGACAGGAACAGGAAGGAATGAAAGGACAAATTTCCTTGGTCTCCTGCAGTTTTCCAGAGACCCTCCAGGAAATTGTCCTTATTGGCACAGCCCTACAGGTTGTAGAAAGGGGAAATGGGTTTGCCCTGTTCGAGCCCCAACATCATGGAGCAGGGGATAGAATGGCGGGTTTCAAGCTGAGAGACACTAGTTTAATAATCAGCAGACCTATGTCAATACATTTGAAAATTGAGATGGAAGACATATTTTGGAAGAAAAACCTAAAAACGTTAAATGTCATTAAGAAATTAAGTTCTTAAAGATTAACAATTTGACAATGTAAAAAAATATGTACCCATCTACAAAGTCATACACTACATAAAACGTTCAAAGCACATAAAATCCTGAGGGTCTTTAAGTTGCCCCAAAGCACAGACATAAAAGGAAATTCTCCCCTGCTCCTACCATCCAGCCCAGCCCCATTCATGGCTCTGGTGTCACACTCAGATCCACCCATGCCCTCTCCTGCTCACACACCTTCTGTGGCTCCTTATTACCCTCCGAAGAGTCCTGGCACCTCCCAACCTTATTCAGTCCTGCAAAATCTGCCTCCTTTTCTCCAAGTGACCCTCATGTTGCAGCCATACCCCCAAATTATTTTCCAGCTCTTTCTGACTCCAGCTGCCGTAGCGAGAGGGGCCGTCGCCATGTCCGCCCACCTGCAGCGATGGTCGTGTGGAACTGCTACAGCTTCCTGATCAAGAGGAACAAGCTGACCTACAACACTGAGCCCAACAACCTGAAGGCTCACAACTCATTCAGCTACAACGGTCTGAATCACCGTAAGACTGTGGGAGTGGAGCCGGCCGCCGACGGTAAAGGCGTGGTGGTGGTCTTGAAGCGGAGATCCGGCCAATGGAAACCCACCACCTCCTACGCGCGGACCACCATCAACAAGAATGCCCGGCCACCCTCAGCATCCGGCACATGATCCGCAAGAACAAGTACCGCCCAGGTCTGCGCACCGCTGCCATTCACAGAGCCAGCGCCATCCTGTGCCGCTAGAAGCCAGAGAGGAAGCGGGCCCGCCCCACCAAGAGCTCCTGAGCACCTGCCCCCGCCTCCAAAGCAATAAAGATGTCAACCTCCCCAAAATAACTAACTAACTAACTAACTAACTAACTAACTAACTAACTAAAAATTATTCGGCAAACCACACAGGATCTCTTCCACCTCTGCCCTTTGCCCAAACTGTTTCCCTTGCTTGAAAGACCACCCTTTCTCAAGCACTAGATCCAAAGCCCTTCACCTGGCCTCCAGGAAGCCTTATCTATGCTAGGCAGAGTCTGGCTTTACCCACGGAGTCTTCCAGCCCAGGTTCCTCCTGCTGTTCCACAAAGCTGGAGACCTCTTAGGAGCCCAGTAACACCCAACACAAAGCTGGGTAATGAGGATATCAGAATGAATCAGTAACTTCCTGCATAGTAAACTCCTATGCATACGTTAAGATTCACTTCAAAAGGCTCTTGGATCAAGGTCAGTTTGCAGAAAGTGTTTGAATTCAAATCCAGGCCCCATCATGGCTTTTCTGTGAGACTTTGGATGTGTCCCCTCCTCTTTCAGGGTCCCAGTGTCCCATTTTTACCTTGTGAGTCTTAAAGCCCCCAGCCCGGCTAGGTGCTCACTGAGGTGGTCAGCCTGCTGCCTGTTGCATGGCTACGGACACCACCCACTCTTTGTCACACTTGTTCTCCAATGGCAGCACCTTGGCACTGTCCCACCAGTGGGTCTTGATGTGGGTTGACCTTGGAGGAGAGGCATCAACGGGGCAGGTTAGGACTTGGACAATCCAAGCTCCACCCACCCCCTTTCGATTTCCCCCTCACTCACGGGCTCACTCACTCGCTCATCCTTGCTCATCTTCCCCCAGCTCCCTACTGCTCTGTTACTCCTTGAAGGGCACAGCATGCTCCTCCCTCCTCCTGGCCTTTGTTGTTCTAGGAACACTCTCCTCTCCCCAGGTGTTTGCTCCAGTTGTTTCCTGATCTGGGAAGTCTCCCTTTCAAGCAGCTTCTCCCAGCCTTCTCTACCCCATAGAAAGAATAATTTCTTCCTCCTCAGCAAAATCAGAACTTTTCTTAAAATTTATCATTACTTCCTGGCAGAAAGTTTAAATGTTCGTATCATTCAACTTATACAAACTGTCCTTAAATTTTCTGCCCCTCCAGATGTTTTTTTTTTTCTTGTATGTTTACAGTTTCATTTTCCACCTACAAAAAAGCAATAATTTTTTCAAAGGAGGAAATTATCCTACCATATTCTAATACCAGGCTCTGAGAAATAAAGCAAAAAAGAAAACCACAGACTAATTTTATTTATGATGAATAGAAGTATCTAGTACCTTCAAAATATAATTTGAATAATTGGAGGGAATTATCTAAAAAAAAGTCTTTCATCTGTGTTATCTACATACTAAATGTAAAGTGGATAAATATTTCTCTCTTCTCTGCTGAATGTAGATAGTTCTATAAACTTGTACTAATAATTGGCTAAATGCACTCAGGTTGGATTGATTCACTATCATGTAGGCAGTGGTTCTCAATTCTGGTTGCACATTAGCTTCATCTAGAGAACTTCGAAAATTCCTGATCTCTGGTTTGCATCCCAGACCAATTCAATAAGAACCTTTGGGGAGGAACCCAGGCCTTAGTATCTGTAACACTCTGTAGGTGAATACAATGTGAAGCCAAGGTTGCAGGTGCTGAACATAACTACATACTAGCAGGATTTTAAATTTCCAAGGTTTAGTGACTAGCAGCTCAAGATCAGCAAATGAGCTTTTAAACAAAATTTTTTTAAAGAATAGTCATCTAATATTTTAACAATTTAAAATTATTTCCTCAGTGCAGGGACCTGTTAATAGCCAGAAACTTGACTGAACCAAACGTAGAAGCCAAAATCACTACCTTGTGAAGCATGTAGCACTTTGAAATATTTAAGTGTTGAAAAGAAACTTCAATCATTTCCAAATTTTCAGTTAAATTTAATAAAATACAACTGTTCATTAAGTAATTTAAATGAGTGTTCAAAAAATTATTTTTTTCCTTTAAAGTTAGTCAAATCAAGGGGGGCCTGGGTGGCTCAGTTCGTTAAGTGGCTGCCTTTGGCGCAGGTCATGATCTCAGGGTCCTGGGATTGAGTCCTGAGACAGGCTCCCTGCTCAGCAGAGACTGCTTCTTCCTCTCTCTTTGTGCTCTCGAGCTCTCTCTCAAGTAAATAAATAAAATCTTAAAAAAAAAAAAAGTTAGTCATTAGGATCACAAAAAGTGAATATTGGTATGTGTGATCGCTAACCTTATGTATCAACGTGGCTAGTCCACAGTACCACATACTTAATCATACACCAGTCTAGAAGTTGCTGTGAAGGTATTCCTAAAACGTGATTAATCTTTCAATCGGTAGACTTTGAGTAAAACAGATTACCCCCATCACGTGGGCTGGCCTTAGCCAGTCAATTGAAAGCCTTAGCAGGAAAAGGGAATTCTGCTTTTAGGCTGCCTCTGACATCGATTTTACTCTAGGTCCCCAACCTGACAGCCTGCCCTGAAGGTTTTGGTTTCCAACCTCCAAAATCATGTGAGCCAATTCCTTAAAATAAATCTCTCTGTATTATATACACATCGTATTGGTTCTGTTTCTCCAGAAAACCCTGATTTAATACAGTATGTTTAAATGGGAGGCAATTAGGGAGACATTGAAGATAATTTTATTCCCATTCTCAACCCCACTCCTGTTCCTAATGTTTCCTAATATAACTGCAAATTAAAACTTTTAGATTTTTTTTTTCTGTTGGCAAAAGTATGAGATCATAGTGTCCCCAACTCAAGATGTTATTTTGGGGGACATGTTGGGCCCAGTTCTCAAGGTGTCTGCTTTACCATCAAGTCTAGCTTCTGGTCTTAGATAGATGATGGATCTGAATGTTTTTCCACAGGGAATGTTCAAGGTCTGGCATAAATATTCTGACCTGTTTTGGGAAGAGAATAGGAATGATGGGATTGCTTAAGTTTTTTTTTTTTTTTTCAAAATTTGTTTTTATTTTTGTATTTTCTGATTTCATACTCAGCAAGCTTCCAGTTATTTCACCACTCTGTTTAGTCTTATAAAGAATACAAAAATATTCCCAGTTACAAAGGTAATTACATTTTTGTTTACATGAGACAATAAAATGGATGAAGCAATTTATATGAGAAAATGAAGTGGGGAATTGAATATCCTTTGAGTTAAATCTGTTTTTATTTATTTTTTTAACCTTGAAGTCTTCTGAATGAAAGTTTTGGGCCCTTTGATCAATCACTTTGGGAAGTATCTCTATTTCCCTCTTCCTTTTGTTGACCTCTCAAGCAGCATTTAAAATTACTGAACCACACGTTCTTTTGATGTCTTAGTTCGGACTACTAAAACAAAGTACTGGGCTTTGGACTACTAAAAAAAAGACTGGATGGCTTATAAACAACAGAAATCTATTTCTCACAGTTCTGGAGCCTGGAAGTTTGAGCATGGTTGAGTTCTGGTGAAACTTACTTCCTGGCTCATCAATGGTTGTCTCTCTGCCAGGCCCTCACATGGCCAAAGGGGCAAGGGAGTTCTCTGATGCCTCTTTCATAAGGGCACTAATCCTATTCATGAAGGCTCCAACCTTATCACCTAATCACTTCTTAAAGGCCCATCTTCTAATAGGAGACTAGGATTTCAACATATGAATTTTACACAATATTCACAAATATTCAATCTATAACACACTCTTGATTATTACGAAAATTTTACAAATCACTCTACTTCATCCCACCCATTTCTTTTAGGGAAAATGCCTCACGAGTTGAGAATCTTTTTGGTTGGTGGAGAGAGGAAGAATATAAATCAAGATAAATCTGCACAATGTTTCCAACCTTTGTTTCCTGCAGTTTGTATTATGAAAAGAAAAGGAGCCTGTGTTCAGATGGACACATTGTGGGGGTTTCTATAATTTCCTGACACATAATATTTAAGGTTTCAGATAAAAGATTTTTTAAATAATCTCTAAGCCTAGGATAGAAGACAGCAATTCTTTCAGCACATTAAAATATAAACTATTCACTAGCAGATTGATCCTTGCCATACAAAGATTTAATACTCCCAAGGCCAGATCTCAGAGTGGCATTGTCCCCTTCTCTTCTCCATCCTTAGGATATAAAGGTTTCCCTCTCTCTCTCCTTACCCTGTTGCTATACAGCTGCGGTATATGGCAAAAGACAGAGCTAGGTAGGGCAGCAAAGCACTTCCTGGAGTCCTTACATCAGTGGGGGTGCAGTCAGGGGAGGGGAAACTCAGAGCTGGGAAGGGCAATGAGAAGAGCCTGGAAGATAACTCTACAGAGAGCTCGGGTGTGAGGTACATTGCTAGGGTCCTGGACCACCTGGGGGTATTTGTTAACCATGCAGGCCTTCTAAAGCTGAGTCTCTGAGGAGGAGGTTTAGAAACCTACATTTTATGCAGGCGTTAAGAAATATCTCTCTTGGTTTAAGATAGGACAGAACTCAGTATGAGCTGTTTTAGATAAATCACTGCTGACTGCCCTTCTGAAGACTGACTCCTTGAAGCCGAAGTCACATAAAATATTTCCCTCGTTCCATTTGTGTGCATAATTAGCTACAAAGGCATGTGTGTGTGTGTGTGTGTGTGTTTGTACAAAATAACCCTCTCTTCTGTGATATGTGGGGTAGTAGGAAGATAACTTCTAGTTAGGTAACAAGATGAATTTTGATGCCCTAAAAACCAAAAGAGACATTACATATTTCCAGTATTATTTGTTAGTTTTATTCTTTCAAATGCTATATTGTAATCTTATTTCCCTCACTTAAATGTTCCTGGGAGTACTGGGGAATGGAGGCAGATATTTCTAATTTTCCTCCATAAATTATTTGCATTTTATGTTTCCCAATTTTAATGCTAATGATGACTTTTATTTTTGCAAATAAAATAACTTACTTCAAAATATTTTTTAAAAAAATTGTAAAGATTTTATTTATTTTAGAAAGAGAGAGAGAGTGCCAGCAGGAGGAGGAGCAGAGGGAGAGGAAGATAATCTCCAGCAGATTCTGTGCTGAGCACAGAGCCTGATGTGGGGCTCAATCCCGGGATCCTGAGATCCTTACCTGAGCTGAAACCAAGCTGGGCGCTCAACTGACAGAGCCACCCAGGCACCCCAAAATATTTTTTAAATTTTACTTCAACTTGCTTTTAGCATGACTGATACCATTTTTCTGTAATAGCCAAAAATCTCTCCACAGAACCTTCAAAAACATTTCAGAAGCATACATTAATTTTTAAATATTTTCCCTTTAATAAAATTGTAGTTACTTACTGTAGATCATTTAAAATATCTGAAAAATGTAAAGAATTAAAATCATCTGTAAATTAAACTACTGATAGACTTTTTTTTTTTAAACATGGAATTTCACTTTATGTATTTATTTGACAGAGAGAGACAGCGAGAGAGGGAACACAAGCAGGGGGAGTGGGAGAGGGAGAAGCAGGCCCCCCGCCCAGCAGGGAGCCCGATGCGGGGCTCGATCCCAGGACCTGGGATCATGACCTGAGCTGAAGGTAGAGGCTTAACCACTGAGCCACGGAGGCACCCCACTGATAGACTTTTAATATGCACTTTTACTTGTATGTGTATGCATATACATTACCCACACATATGCCTGTATTTACCAAATATATATAGTGGGGTTATAATCTACCTTAAAAAATACTGATCCTTTTTAATTATCAGGTCATGGACATTTTTACATGTCACTTAAAATTATCCTAAAACATTATTTTTAACAACTGCATAACATGCCACCATATTTTTAAACCACATCTCTATTTAAAGTTTAAGTTAGTGTTGTCAGTATTGTAACATTTTAAGAATGCATTAGGTGTTCAGCTCAAAAGGCCTCTGTGAGACCCTAGCCATTATCGTGACTCATTATGTCAATTGGTTTGAAGTGTTTCCCAGTAACAGTGATCTGTGGAAGATAAAGGCCACAAAGGAATTTTACCTCTAAAGCAGAGTTTCTCAGTCTGGGCACTATTCATATTTTTGGCTCTTTGGCTGAATAAGCGTATATTGTGGGGGGACTGTCTTGTGTGTTGTAGGATGTTTAGCAACATCCCTGGCCTCTGCTTACTAGCTGTCAGTAGCACTGCCCACTCCCTATCCAGGTGGGGAGAAAAAACCACACTGGGTTGAGAACCACTGTTCAGAACAGTTGGTCCTTAGTTGTCTGTACTCATAACCCATGCAAGCTGTATAAGTGAGTTTATCTCTCAGGTGGGCCCTGCAGAGGTGAAAAAAACATTGGAGAACACCTGTTAATGAAGTTAATGTCATGTTTATGAGATCTGTTTGAGCAGGTCATTAATCTCTATGTCCATAACTACAATCTAGCTCATTCCACTTCACTGTGAACAATTACCACAGGTCATTTACCAAAGGGGGCTGAGTAGGTAAGGGGAGATTCATGTCAGTCATCTTATCTGAAAATATAACTCAAAACATGTGTTCCCCTTGTGGTGTGCAGCATTGTCTTCTACTACAAATATCGAATCAATGATCTATTATACCTTAGATACCTTCTCTCTTAATCTAGGTTTTTATGGGTTTTTTTCTTCTGATTAAAAAGGTTGTGTGCTTTATAGTTTATTGTGACTCAGATGGAAGGTAGAAATGTGCAGTTGCTGTGTCTAGTCATGCATGTTATGTACTGCACAAATCCTGGCCCTGCCACTCAAAACCCCGTTGATGTAACATGTCTGCTGGAGTTGGGCAACACTTGACTGCAAGCCTGGGACATTCGTTTAAATTGTACTCTCTCCTCTTTTGACACCGCTGCATCTAAGTGTCCTAAAATTCAAAAAATTTTGCTCTGTGACAATGCAAGAACATCTGTTTATGAATACTGACTGAAAGGCTCTTTCACATTTTAATGTGTGATTTTTTTCGACGTGTCTCATAGGATTGTGCTTAGTTATAAAAACTGTTCCCTGGATATATTTCTTGGTATTTTATAGAAGATTTCATTTCAATAAGTACCTGTCAAGATGTGTAAAGCTCTGTTGGAAACACATATTTGAAATAAGACAATGTAGTTATGGAATCATCTACCTGAAAAACCAGTTCAGGGATGCTGGCAGAAGTTAAACAAATATAATAATGCAGTGTTCAATTAAATAACTTACTAATAAAAGGGCAAACCATTATGGGAGGGAAGAATTCTGACAGATATGCTTAAGAAACTATTCTAAGGGTTGGTATTTGAATAGGAATTGCAGTGTGACTAGATTATTTTTTTTTTTACATTTTTTTGACATTTTAGAATGTTTCTATAAGAATCAAGGGATGGTAAATAAAAGCTGAGGAAGTTCTATGGTTGTGAAAATTGGTATCTATTCCCAATCTCTACTCTGTATTCTTTTGGCAACAGTGCCAATTTTTATTTGGGAATCAACCCCACATGCCGTCTTCTGTCCATATGCATAGGTGGGCCTACACCATGTCTCAGAAGTGAAGCATGTGACCCAGTCCTAAAACAATCAGTGCATTGCATTTTCCTGACTACAATGATAGATTGGGGATAGACATGGGACTCAGTCAAAATGATCAAGAGACAAAGAGACTTTTGCTAACTTGTATGCAGATAGGGGAACCTAGATGCAAAGCTACAGAGCATGTTCCACAAACTTTGAAGGGTAGAATACAGTGAAGAAATCAATTTTAAGAATAGCGATTCATTGTAGATATCAGAAATTGTTAGATAAATCCACTTTCTCTCAATTCTGTTTATTGCCTCAATTTATTATGCTTCCACTGTGTATATGGTGTAGCACTAACATTTGAAATGTTGAAAGATAAACTCAGATATGTTAAAAATTTTAAGAGTTTACTTGAGCAAAATCAGTTCAAACTGGGCAGCACCAAAGTGGAAATGATTAGGAGTACTGCACTGTAGTAGCTTGGGGAGAGACTTTTTATTAAGAAAAGGTGGAAGCAAAGCAAGAAAATTATTTGATTAGCTATAACCTAAGGGTGTGTCTTTTTTTGGCAAAGCCTAGTTGGCTGTTGTGATTGGTTGTCCTTAGGTTTTTATTTCTTAAACCTTAGGCATTTATAGGCCTAGGTTTTTGGTTTGCTCACATCGGCTTCTAAGGTATTAAGACCTCCTCAGTCTAATGGCCTCCTTGTTTGATTAATTTAACAGTACTTATCAGATGATTAGGTGAAAGGTAAATTTTTTTTACAAGGATCTTGAATTTGATCTGGTATGTGAAACAAAATGGAAACATGAAAAAATTAAATGTACAGAGGCAATGGTTTAATTTGGTAATCTTAGCATTACTGGGAAAGGTCATTGGGGTTCAAATCTTTTAGTCACAGTAAGAATTGAACATGCACATTTTCACTTTTTACTTTTTTTTAAATTTTATTTTATTATGTTATGTTAATCACCATACAGTACATCATTAATTTTTGATGTACTGTTCCATGGTTCATGGTTTGTGTATAACACCATTCAATACATGCCCTCTTTAATACCCATCACCAGGCTAACCCATCTCCCCACCCCCTCCCCTCTAGAACCCTCAGTTTGTTTCTCAGAGTACATAGTGTCTCATGGCTCATCTCCCTCTCCGATTTCCCCCTCTTCATTTTTTCCTTCCTACTATCTTCTTCTTCTTCTTTTTTTTTAAACATATATTATTTGTTTCAGAGGTACAGGTCTGTGATTCATCAGTCTTAAACAATTCACAGTGCTAACCATAGCACATACCCTCCCCAGTGTCCATCACCCAGCCACCCCATCCCTCCCACCACCCACCACTTCAGCAACCCTCAATTTGTTTCCTGAGATTAAGAATTCCTCATATCAGTGAGATCATATGATACATGTCTTTCTCTGATTGACTTATTTCGCTTAGCATAATACCCTCTAGTTCCATCCACGTCACTGCAAATAGCAAGATTTCGGTTTTTTGTTTTTTGTTTTTTTTTTTGATGACTGCACAATATTCCATTGTATATATACCACGTCTTCTTTATCCACTCATCTGTTGATGGACATCTTGGCTCTTTCCATAGTTTGGCTATTGTGGACATTGCTGCTATAAACATTGGGGTGCACATACCCCTTTGGATCACTACATTTGTATCTTTGGGGTAAATACCCAGTAGTGCAATTGCTGGGTCATAGGGTAGTTCTATTTTCAACTTTTTGAGGAACCTCCATACTGTTTTCCAGAGTGGCTGCCCCAGGTTGCATTCCCACCAACAGTGTAGGAGGGTTCCCCTTTCTCCACATCCTCGCCAACATCTGTTGTTTCCTGACTTCTTCATTTTAGCAATTCTGACTGGTGTGAGGTGGTATCTCATTGGGGTTTTGATTTGGATTTCCCTGATGCCGAGTGATGTTGAGCACTTTTTCATGTGTCTGTTGGCCATTTGGATGTCTTCTTTGGAAAAATGTCTGTTCATGTCTTCTGCCCATTTTTTGATTGGATTCTTTGTTCTTTGGGTGTTGAGTTTGATAAGTTCTTTATAGATTTTGGATACTAGCCCTTTATCTGATATGTCATTTGCAAATATCTTCTCCCATTCTGTCAGTTGTCTTTTGGTTTTGTTGACTGTTTCCTTGGCTGTGCAAAAGCTTTTTATCTTGATGAAGTCCCAATAGTTCATTTTTGCCCTTGCTCTCCTTGCCTCTGGTGATGTTTCTAGGAAGAAGTTGCTGTGGCTGAGGTCGAAGAGGTTCCTGCCTGTGTTCTCCATTAGGATTTTGATGGACTCCTGTCTCACATTTAGGTCTTTCAACCATTTGGAGTCTATTTTTGTGTGTGGTATAAGGAAATGGTCCAGTTTCATTCTTCTGTATGTGGCTGTCCAATTTTCCCAACACCATTTGTTGAAGAGACTGTCGTTTTTCCATTGGACATTCTTTCCTGCTTTGTCAAAGATTAGTTGACCATAGAGTTGAGGGTCCATTTCTGGGCTCTCTATTATGTTCCATTGATCGATGTGTCTGTTTTTGTGCCAGTTACCATACCGTCTTGATGATTACTCCTTTGTAATAGAGCTTGAAGTCAGGAATTGTGATGCCACCAGTTTTGCTTTTCTTTTTCAACATTCCTCTGGCTGTGCGGGGTCTTTTCTGGTTCCATACAAATTTTAGGATTATTTGTTCCATTTCTTTGAAAAAAGTGGATGGTATTTTGATAGGGATTGCATTAAATGTGTAGATTGCTCTAGATAGCATTGACATTTTTACAATATTTGTTCTTCCAATCCATGAGCATGGAACGTTTTTCCATTTCTTTGTATCTTCCTCAATTTCTTTCATGAGTATTTTATAGTTTTCTGAGTATAGATCCTTTGTCTCTTTGGTTAGATTTATTCCTAGGTATCTTATGGTTTTGGGTGCAATTGTCAATAGGATTGACTCCTTAATTTCTCTTTCTTCTGTCTTATTGTTGGTATATAGGAATGCAACTGATTACTGTACATTGATTTTATATCCTGCCACTTTACTGAATTCCTGTATGAGTTCTAGCAGTTTTGGGGTGGAGTCTTTTGGGTTTTCCACATAAAGTATCATATCATCTGCAAAGAGTGAGAGTTTGACTTCTTAGCTGATTCAGGTGCCTTTTATTTCTTTTTGTTGTCTGATTGCTGTGGCTAGGACTTCTAATACTATGTTGAAGAGCAGTGGTGATAGTGGACATCCCTGCCGCGTTCCTGACCTTAGGGGGAAGCTCTCAGTTATTCCCCATTGAGAATGATATTTGCTGTGGGTTTTTCATAGATGGCTTTTATGATCTTGAGGTATGTACCCTCTATCCCTATACTCTGAAGAGTTTTGATCAAGAAAGGATGCTGTAGTTTGTCAAATGCTTTTTCTGCATCTATTGAGAGTATCATATGGTTCTTGTTCTTTCTTTTATTAATGTATTGTATCACATTGATTGATTTGTGAATGTTGAACCAACCTTGCAACCCAGGGATGAATCCCACTTGGTTGTGGTGAATAATCTTTTTAATGTACTGTTGGATCCTACTGGCTAGTATTTTAGTGAGAATTTTTCCATCCATGTTCATCAGGGATATTGGTCTGTAATTCTCCTTTTTGATTCGGTCTTTGGTTTTGGGATCATGGTAATGGTGGTCTCATAAAACGAGTTTGGAAGTTTTCCTTCCATTTCTATTTTTTGGAACAGTTTCAGAAGAATAGGTATTAATTCTTCTCGAAATGTTTGGTAGAATTCCCCTGGGAAGCCATCTGGCCCTGGGCTCTTGTTTGTTGGGAGATTTTTGATGACTATTTCAATTTCCTTAGTGGTTATGGGTCTGTTCATTTTTTCTATTTCTTCCTGGTTCAGTTTTGGTAGTTTATACATCTCTAGGAAAGCATCCATTTCTTCCAGATTATCTAATTTGCTGGCATAGAGTTGCTCATAATATGTTCTTATAATTGTTTGTATTTCTTTGGGGTTGGTTGTGATCTCTCCTCTTTCATTCATGCTTTTATTTATTTGGGTCATTTCTCTTTTCTTTTTGATAAGATCAATCTTATTAATTCTTTCAAAGAACCAGCTACTGGTTTTGTTGATATGCCCATGTTAGGGGCATAGATATTTACAATTGTTAGATCTTCTTGTTGGATAGACCCTTTAAGTGTCATATAGTGCCCTCCTCATCTCTTATTATAGTCTGGTTTAAAATCTAATTTTCTGATATAAGGATTGCCACCCCAGCTTTCTTTTGATGTCCATTAGCATGGTAAATAGTTTCCCACCCCCTCACTTTCAGTCTGGAGGTGTCTTTGGGTATAAAGTGAGTCTCTTGCAGACAGTATATTGATGGGTCTTGTTTTTTTTATCCAATCTGATACCCTGTGTCTTTTGATTGGGGCATTTAGTCCATTTACATTCAGGGTAACTATTGAAAGATAGGAATTTAGTGGCATTGTATTGCCTGTAATGTGATTGTTACTGTAAATTGTGTTCCTTTCTGGTCTATGTTACTCTTAGGCTCTCTCTTTGCT
The DNA here is from genome assembly GCF_002201575.2 of Neomonachus schauinslandi. NCBI lineage: Eukaryota > Metazoa > Chordata > Mammalia > Carnivora > Phocidae > Neomonachus > Neomonachus schauinslandi. The sequence continues at coordinate 146,703,737 of NC_058405.1, forward strand.
TAGAGGACCCCTTTCAGTATTTCTTGTAGGGCTGGTTTTGTCTTTGCAAATTCTTTTAGTTTTTGTTTGTCCTGGAAGCTTTTTATCTCTCCTTCTATTTTCAGTGACAGCGTAGCTGGATATAGTATTCTAGGCTTCATATTTTTCTCATTTAGTGCTCTGAATATATCATGCCAGTCCTTTCTGGCCTGCCAGGTCTCTGTAGATAGGTCTGTTGCCAATCTAATGTTTCTACCATTGTAGGTTACAGACCTCTTGTCCCAAGCTGCTTTCAGGATTTTCTCTTTGTCTCTGAGACTCATAAGTTTTACTAGTAGATGTCAGGGTGTTGACTAATTTTTATTGATTTTGAGGGGGGTTCTCTGTGCCTCCTGGGTTTTGGTGCCTGTTTCCTTCCCCAAATTAGGGAAGTTCTCTGCTATAATTTGCTCCATTATACCTTCTGCTCCTCTCTCTCTTTCTTCTTCTTCTGGGATCCCAATTATATTAATGTTGTTTTGTCTTATGGTATCTCTTATCTCTCGAATTCTGTCCTCATGATCCAGTAGTTTATCTTTTTCTCAGTTTCTTTATTCTCCATCATTTGGTGTTCTATATCATTAATTCTCTCTTCTGCCTCATTTATCCTAGCAGTTAGAGTCTCTAGTTTTGATTGCACCTCATTAATAGCCTTTTTGATTTCAACTTGGTTAGATTTTAGCTCTTTTATTTCTCCAGAAAGCGTTTCTCTAGTATCTTCCATGCCTTTTTCAAGCCCAGCTAGTATCTTTATAATCATCATTCTGAACTCTAGTTCCAACATCTTACTAATATCCATATTGATTAGGTCCCTCACAGTTGGTACTGCCTCTTGTTCTTTTTTTTTAGTTTTTCCATCTTGTCATTTTGTCCAGAGGAGACTAGATGAATGAGAGAAGAAAATGCTAACAGGGTAACAACAACCCCAGAAAAATGTACACTAAACAAATCAGAAGAGACCTGAAACCAGGGGAAAAGAAAGGGAGAGAAAGAAAAAAGAAAAAGAAGAAAATAAAAAAAAGAAAAAAAAGAATATGATCAAATATGATCAGGCTGGTGAACAGATCAGTGCCACACACTAGATTTTGGGCATATTTTGGTCTGTTACAAGAAACTGCCTCCCAAAATTTTAAAGAAAGAAAACCTTATATATGTACAAAAATAAGGGTTGATATGATGAAGGGATGGAATATGACTGTAAAGATGAAAATTATAAAAGATTTTATAAAAGGAACTGGTAAGAAGTTGGTTGAAAAAAGAAAGAAGAGAGAAAAAAAGAGAGAGAGAATGTGATCAAGCAGGAGACTAGAACAAATCCATACACTAGAGATTTAGGATATTTTGGTCTGTTAGAAGAAACTGTATCCCAAAATTTTAAAGAGAGAATGACTTATATATATACACCAAAAATAAGGTTAACTACAATTAAGGGATAGAATATGACTCTAAAAATGAAAAATATAAAAGATTTTTAAAGAAGGGATTGATAAGATGTTGGTTGAAAAAGGGAAAAGAAAAATTCAAAAAAAAATAGAAAAAGAAAAAAAGAAAATTAAAAATATTAACTTTGAAAGACTAAAGAATCATGGTAAAAAAGCCATGGATTCTATGTGCATTATTCCCCTAGCGCTGGAGTTCTGCCGTTCTCATAGATCAGTAAACTTGGTCTTGGCTGGCTGTTCTCGCTGATCTTCTGGGGGAGGGGCCTGTTGCTGTGGTTCCCAAATGTCTTTGCCGGAGGCAGAATTGCCCCACCCTTGCCGTTCTGGGCTAAGTAATCTGCTCAGGTTTGCTCTCGGGAGCTTTTGTTCCCTGCAAGCTTTCCCTATAGCTTTGGAGGACGAGAGTGAAAATTGCAGCCTCCCAATCTCTGCCTGGAGGAGCTGAGAGCTCAGAGCCCCACTCCTCAGTGCGCCCCCAGATAAAAGCAGTCAGTCACTCCCATCTCCGCAGTCTCTGCCCGCACTCCATGCTCACCCAGCCTGTGACCGTTTCTATCTCTGGCACCCAACTCGGTGTGGAGTCTCCAAACCCAGCAGATCCCTGCAGTGCACTCCCCTGCCGCTCCTCCCAGGGGAGGAAGGGGAGTCTCCCCGGATCTGCCGCTTGTTGGGTCCCTGCTGGAAGAGCAGTGGCCTGACTGTGCCACGGATCATGGTTTATGGCAACCCCGAGCTGAGAGCCCGCTCCTCAGCTCCGTCTCTGTAGCTGGCTTCCCCACTCTGATACCTGGGAGCTCTTCCGTACTCAGGCACCCCCAGTCTTTCTGTGACCCCAAGGGTCCCAAGACCACACTGTCCCAGCGAGGGTTCCACCCCCCACTTAGCCACTGGAGCGACATCCCTCAGCGGAGCAGATTTCTAAAAGGTCGGATTTTGTGCTCTGCTGCTCTATCACTTGCCAGTAGCGGCTAACAGAGGCTCCCTCCCTCCGGGGTCTATCTTCCAGAATGTTGCCTCGGATTCACTTCTCTGCATGTCCTACCTTCCAGAAAGTGGTTGCTTTTCTGTTCAGAGAGTTGCTGCTATTCTTTTCTTTGATCTCCAGCAATGAGTTTTGAGTGAAGCTTTCTCTCTGTGCTGATGAGATTCATGCTACCAATGACAGTGGGGAGGACACCTGCCCAGCAGCCTCACCCCAATGAGCCTTCTCCACGAAGCAACTCCGGCGCTGGAAGAATCGCACACCCATGCACCAGCACCCCTGTGCAGCCGCAGAAACCCACTTTTTACTTTTTAAAAAAGATTTATTTATTTATTTGAGAAAGAGTGCATGTTCGCATGCACACGATGGGCGGGGAGGGGCTGAGGGAGAGGGAGAGAAGCAGACATCCAGCTGAGCGTGGAGCCTGAAACCAAGTCAGGGCTGGATACCACAACCCTGAGATCATGACCTGAGCTGAAATCAAGAGTTGGGCACTTAACCAACTGAGTCACCCAGGTGCATCTGATTCCTACTTTACTTTTAATCAAATGGGTGATGGGGAAGATAAAGTTTGAAGGGAGTCCAAAGCGATTATCAAAGGTCAGCAAGAAGGATGATGGTGGAGTTGGGCATATTCAAAGATGAATGCAAGGAATCTAAGGACTTAGATTACTTGACAAAATTTCCCACTCCAGTAATATGGGTGATAATGTTAGCCATAAATCTACATTCATTTGTGAACAATATAGTTGACTTATGAACAATACAAATATTTGTAAAACATAATTTTTCTGATTGAATGTCAGCATAATACTTGGTTTAATTTTGTGATGCCAATGAAATCTGTTTATTATATGAAGTCAAACTATGGCTTCTGGTGAAAGGGCATGCTATAGTATAAAGAGCATGTGAATCTGGAATTTTAGTTTCTAATCTTGATTGGACTACTGATACACTATCTGACCTTGGTCCCTTATTTCCTAATGTGTATGTAAAGAGCAGATAAAAATTCCAAGCATTTTTAAGAAAATGTTTTTGAAAGTTGGTTAAGAAATGTGAGCTATATAGAATTATAATTATTACTAGAATTATTATTTTATGCCAGTAAAAGAAAATAAGTGAGCAGTTATGAAAACCTCTAGTTTTTTCTATTTTTATTATCTGTTGTGACAATTTGATGTAGTGATTTTTTTTTTTAAGATTTTATTTATTTATTCATGAGAGACAGAGAGAGAGAAAGAGGCAGAGGGAGAAGCACACTTCCCGCGGAGCAGGGAGCCCGATGCGGGACTCGATCCCAGGACTCTGGGATCATGACCTGAGCCGAAGGCAGACGCTCAACCATCTGAGCCACCCAGGCGCCCCTGATGTAGTGATTATAGAAACTATTTTTTCATAAGATTCCTCAACTCCTGTTAAAAGGAAGATGGCCCATTTGTTTTACATTATCTTTTTATTTCAGAGTGAAAACAGCTGAAACGTCATGCAGCCAAAGAATGATGTTATAACTCTGAGTGCTACTCTGTACACTACTTCAAATGAGAAAGTCATTTAATCAAAGATTAAATCATAGCTCATTTTGTGAAACCATTTATAAATGAAGAAATGAAAAATGAAAGCTTTAGTGACTTGTTATACATCTCCCAGGTTTTCTTGATTTCCAATATGGGTTTTTTTCCCCTGTAAAATATAACTTGTGTTCTAAATTCATTGTTCACCAAACTTAGGGATGCTTGGGCTCAGTGTTTGAAATAGCTGAAGAAAGTACTCAAAATTTGGTTATAACCCATAGTCAACTTGAATATAAGGGCCTTTTAGTAGAAATATTCTGACATTTCACTATTGCAACTTGCAGGCAATTAAATCAATGGTCTGTCAACCTGGTACATGCATGGTTTGAGTGAAAAGAACTCAAAATTGTGGTAGCATTTTGTAGACAGCTAGAATCCAGCAGATAGACTAGACAGAAATCATAGTTGACAGGCTACATTTCAGAGTGTTATCTTTGTGTTACTAAAAGACTTGATTCTAATTTTTACTTTTTATTTATTTTTTAAAGTTTTATTTATTTATCTTACAGAGAGAGAGAGTGTATGTGTGAACAGGGGAAGGGGCATAGGGAGAGGGAGAGAGAGAATCTTCAAATAGACTCCCCACTGAGTGTGGAGTCCAAGGTGGGGCTTGATCCCAGGACCCTCCCAGGACCCTGAGATCATGACCTGAGCTGAAATCAAGAGTCAGAGGCTTAACCAATTGAGCCACCCAGGTGCCCCAAAACCTGATTCTAATTTTTTTGAAGATTTTATTTATTTATTTGAGAGAGAGAGAGAATGAGTGGGAGGGGCAGAGGGAGAGGGAGAAGCAGATTCCTTGCTGAGCAGGGAGCCCGACATGGGGCTCCATCCCAGGACCTTGGGATCATGACCTGAGCCAAAGGCAGATGCTTAACTGAATCAGCCACTCAGGTGCCCCCACCTGATTCTAATTTTTTAAAAAAATGTTTTCCACGTTGTATTTATAATGTGAAATCAAAATTTTTGGAGGTGTATCAATTGGGGGGTTCTGTTCAGACGTCAGTAATCATATTAACCAGCTTAAGAACAAAGATTCTAAATTTTCCATTGCTTAAAGACAATGGAGGGTTCTAGATGGGAGGGGGGTGGGGGGATGGGTTAGCCTGGTGATGGGTATTAAAGGGGGCACGTACTGCATGGAGCACTGGGTGTTATATGCAAACAATGAATCATGGAACACTACATCAAAAACTAATGATGTACTGTATGGTGATTAACATAACATAATAAAAAAAGGACAATGGGTGAATATTTCCAATAAGACCTGAATATTTGAAAATTTAGCATTATGGAGGAAAGCAAGAATTAAAGAGAATAGAGGAAGGAAGAAAGGACAGTGTGAAAGAAATGATGTAGGATCAAAGTAACCACATAGGAGATGTTGTCGGTGTCCTTCTCATATCCTTTTTATTTGATCAGAAAGTCATCCCCTAGCTGTGCAAGTGTTGAGGCTAACTCTGGAGAATTGTCCTTTTGCTGAACTGATCCTCATCTGCTAATGTTTGGGAGGTTACATGCCTCCCTATCCCTGGGGAAGCCAATAATGGACTAATACAAGGTACAAAAGCCCAGCCCTCTTGCTTCTGGGTGAGACAACTCTCTGTGCCAATTTACACTTGAGATTAGCCTCTACCTGATTTTGCATGCTTGCTGGCTCTTTCCCCTTCTTTATCCTTCCGTCATCTCATATAGGTTTTTCCTAAAGAGAACTTCCCCAATAAATCATATATGCCTGAATTCCGATCTCACTTCTAGGGAGTTCTACTTAAGAAAAGGAAGAAAAAGAAATAGAGAAAGAAAAAAAAAAGCAAAAAAACCCCAACCCTGCTGTCCAGCCTTGTGAGATGTTTTTTTAAACCATTAACCCCACGGGCGCCTGGGTGGCTCAGTTGGTTAAGCGACTGCCTTCGGCTCAGGTCATGATCCTGGAGTCCCGGGATCGAGTCCCGCATCGGGCTCCCTGCTCAGCAGGGAGCCTGCTTCTGCCTCTGACCCTCCCCCCTCTCATGTGCTCTCTCTCTCTCATTCTCTCTGTCTCAAATAAATAAATAAAATCTTTAAAAAAAAAAATAAACCATTAACCCCAGGCAAATTGCAACACCTGATTTTGTCTTTCACTCTAATTCACTGGTGAACCTAGTCTTTTTCCAACCATCTTTAAAATTTTTCATTAAAAACTCAACACAAGCACCCCACTTGTGGCAAATACGTGGAGTTCAGGCTGACATGAAATTCAGACAAAGGAGAAGGAACTAGGGAAAGAACAAACTTGATTTCCTTGTTGAACCCAATTTATTTCATTTGTAGGGATTAGTGTTAAAACAAATAAAGGTTGTTTTTACTTTATCAAGTGCATATGAACAAATACAAAGAAACTTGTCATTCGAAAAGGTTAAAATAAGTTTCAGAGAATGTTTACTTAGACAAATGGTATCCATGTTGATTAATAAAGGGAAGTCAGAGGTACATTTCTAACATGAGGAAGCCTTGTCTTCTAAGGACTTTTACCAAGCTTTTTCTACTACACAGAGAAATAATATCATGTTTTAGGGGTAGTGGGGGTGAGGGTAGCTGTGTTGGAGTAGGTAGAAAAATGACCTAATCTCTAGAATTCTTGAGTAGGTTGTTACCAGGCAAAGGGTAATTATCAGGCAAATTTTGCCAATCAGTTCCCTTTAAAACTGGGAAAGCGCCTGAATTACTGTAGGTGGGCCCAATATAATCATGAGTCCTTAATAGAAGCAGCAGGAAGCAAAAGAAGACAGTGTTAGAGTGACGCCGTAGGAGGAAAAATAGACTGTCCAGGGCATTGCTGGCTTCGAAAATGGAGTAGGGAGGGGCCTGGGTGGCTCGGTGGGTTAAGCATCTGCCTTCGGCTCAGGTCATGATCTCAGAGTCCTGGGATCGAGTCCCTTCTCTCAGGCTCCTTGCTCAGCGGGGAGTCTGCCTCTCCCACTCCCTTTGCCCCTCTCCCCACTTGTGCTCTCCCTCTCTTTCTCTTTCTCTCAAATAAATAATAAAATCTTTTTTAAAAAAGTAATTCTATCACAGGATATTAGTATTTATAATCCGTGTTCAGACCAGTACACTAGGGGCGCCTGGGTGGCTCAGTGGTTAAGCATCCGTCTTCGGCTCAGGTCATGATCCTAAGGGTCCTGGGATCGAGCCCCACATCGGGCTCCCTGCTAGGCGGGAAGCCTGCTTCTCCCTCTCCCACTCCCCCTGCTTGTGTTCCCTCTCTCACTCTCTGTCAAATAAATGAAATCTTAAAAAAAAAAAAAAAAGAAAATGAAATGGGGCCATGAGCTAAGGAATTCTGGCTGAATCTAGAATCTGGAAAAAGCAAGGAAATATATTTGCCCTTAGGACCTCCAGAAGGAAAGACCTTCATCAGACTTCGGACCTATAGAACTGTAAGATAAAGAATTTGTGTTGTTTTAAGCCACCTATTTGTTGTAATCTCTTATACTGGTAATAGGAAACTAATGCAGTGTGTGTACACATATATTTTAAAATTTAATGTTATAAGACTTTTCAACCATAAAGATAGACTACATGGTGACTTCCACAAATTAAGATATATATATATCTTATATACATATATATATGAACTTAGTAATTTTTCTTTGTACTGTGAACACCCTAGGTGTTCATTTTCTATGTCATGTCACATGTTATTCTCTACTTTTGCTCTCTTATGCAAAAATAATCAAACATATCACATGTATGGCTATTCTTATAACTAATTAAATTAGATTGGCAAAAAAACGGGATTCACCTTGCTTTTTGCACTTAACTGTAATGTGGGCCTTATTCCAGGTCAATTGGTTTAATAAATCCAACCCTTCTCTTTTCATAGCTTTGAAATTTTCTATAGTGTTGATATAGTATAATTTACTCAACCATTCCTTATTGACAAATATTTATGTTTCTAGTTCTTTATGGTTGCTGTGGTTTCCTCTTATGCCATGGTTTACAATGGTATAATTTATTTTGGTGTGAATACCTACAGGTGCTGAGACTTAATATTTATAGGATAAGTTGACAAAAACTGAGAGTGTTGAATTTTGATTTTTTTTCAATTTTGTGCTTGCAGGCCAAGTATGCCATCAGATGTAACAAAGATAATCTCTGTAAACACTTTAAACATTAATTTTATCCTTTCCTTCTGCTGTATTTAAGATTTCAGCTACTGGTATGTAAAACAAAGCAACTGACAGGTTTTTGTTTTTTTTTTATTCCCAAGCCCATTTTATTAAAAAATATGTTAGAAAGGAAAGAATACTCATTAAGAAAGAATACTCATTAAGCAAGCAAAGCAAAGCAAAGGGCCTGTATATTTGCTTCTGCGGTGATTACCTGAGAAACAGCCCTAATTATCAACCTCTAGTTAATACCATCACCAGTTTTTTAAATTTACCACAGGATTCAGTTATAAGACATGCTGATACTTCAATGGAAGCAGAGAGTAATGGAGTACAAAATGTAGAGGACATTAACCAGAATATATGCCCCGCTAGAAAAGTTGTTAAACCTGTTACAATATTTCAACAAATGCAAATTTAATCAGCTCTGATCAGGGAAGTTAGATCTGGTGTTCATGTTTTTTTACAACACTGATTTTACCTTTGCTGTCATTTTTTGTTGTTGTTTAGATTTCTTCTATCCCCTGGTAACTCCCCTGGCCCTGGATGAGATCCTTGATAAGACTCATATTTCTTATAGTTATCTTAGATAACAAAAAGTTCTGTGCTCCCTAATCACAAAGACTCATTTCAATGATTAAAATATCCATCCCACATAATGTGCAAAATGGGAAACTTCATTGTGAGTTAAAGCCTCTTTCTCCCGTTGCTCATGTACATTCCAGCTGAAAGTCTGCATTAGAGGTGGGGGTAGATGGCATCTTTACTTTCATGGCTATCTTCTTAGCATTGTTATATCTGTCCCACTCCCTGGACTATTGCTGGTAGGAGTACTGGAAGGATGAGGAATAAGAGGCAGGGTAGTTCTTGTATGAGCTCAGGTAGAAGTCACTTCTTTGGCCTTTGCTGTTGTTTTGAGGTGATTCTTTGGGGTGTTTACTCCAATTTTCTTGAAGCCCTCTCCACATGGATAGTAATTTTCCTTCATCTATCCAGTTGTGATTCCCACAGAGCTTCTGCAATTTACGCTGTACCTCCAGCCTCTCTTGATGAGATTATCTTGACCCTCACAGGAAGCCCTGTTGGATGATTCAAAACTGCTTTGAGGCCCAGGAAGCTCTGTCTTCCATGTGGCCCATGCCTTGTCCTTTGGAAACCTGCTGTGGATGGTCAGTGGCTTCCCTAACCAACCCTCTCCTCTGCTGCCACAGGCTGTTTTTTTTAAGATTTTATTTATTTATTTATTTATTTAGTTAGTTAGTTAGTTAGTTAGTTATTTAAGAGAGAAACAGCATGAGAGGGCAGAGGGTCAGAGGGAAAAGCAGGCTCCCTGCTGAGCAGGGAGCCCAATGTGGGACTCGATCGGGATCATGACCTGAGCCGAAGGCAGCCGCTTAACCGACTGAGCCACCCAGGCATCCCTGCCACAAGCTGTTTTGACCAGCCTCCTGCCCCTTTTATATTAAGGCTTGAGTTGGAGACTAGACTGGATATCCCTAAACTCCGGGGGATTATGTCAAACTCCTCAAGGAGTGGTCTCTTTGAAGCCTTGCTCACTTGACTTGGGACCAGGGACAAACTCACCATGTGTCCCCACATGCCTCCTCCAGCTCACTAGCAACTGTCTCCAAGGAAATCCTCTTCTTGTTTTCAATGTAAAAGCTGCCTCTTCAACCCCCCTTTAAAAGCCAGAGATGGGTGAAAATCAAGAGTGAGTTAAAACTGATTCACAGACAGCCCTTTTGCAGTCCTGCTAGTATTTCACATGGGAATGTTGAAGTAGTTGGCACCTACTGTCCTGGATCTCAGTAGAAACTTGAGTCAGAAACGGCCCCATTCAATATCCTATTACTATGATCAGACTTGTAGATCCTGGAAAGTGCACAGCCATTGGCCAAAGTTATAGAAAATGAGAATTGGGTCCTGGAGGTAGTGTGGCTGGCAGGAATAAAACAAAGTATTGGAATACCAGTGAAATTGGCTGATGTTTAATGCAGAATTCCAGTGTAAAAAAGAGGGTATGTATCGTCAGAAGTTTAGAGCAAAAACTAGTTCTAAATCCTGGGCAAACAGCAGATCCAGGAGGGAAAAATAGGCAGGCTGGTATCCAGGCTGTTTATGTCACACACTGCCCACTGATCGTTAATACATTAAGTGTGTTTCTCTTGCTTCAAGCACTATGTGAACTGGGTATTAATGACCTCTGAGTTGAGCACCTGAATTATGCTAGCTGCTGGGAAATGAGCCAGGTCCTCTAAAGTGAGGTCTCTCTGAGGCTGGGAAGTAGTGAAAGACATTATTGCTGCTTTTTTTTGTCCTCAGCCTCTTCAACTCTTCTACTTGCTCCTGTCACATTTATAAGTATCTCCAGTTTCAAGGGAACATTGGCAGATAAAACTGATTAAATCGAGGTGAATTCTGACACTAAAGCTTAGATGTGATTTGCATAAGAATCTGGAAACAAAACGAGGGAGTTAGAATTATCAGGGAATACAAGCTGCTAGTGCTTCTATTTGTATGAATAACTGAATGTTTTCCAAATTATTTTGTAGTAATTGAATCAGGAAACAATAACAGTTTATTTGCCTTCTCAAGTCCCAGGCATTAAGGAAAAAAAATGCTTTCTTGTCTTAGCCTTCTTAGATTTCATTCTATCCTGTTGCAGAGTTTGCTTTATTCCTAGACCAGCCTGTGGCAGAAGGCCAGTTGCAATCTGAAAGAGATCAGTCACAGTCTTTGGTGTATTAAGGATATGTTCACATTAATAGGTTCCCTCTAAGGATATCTCACATCACCATTCCTGAGCCAAGTTTAAAACAACATGTGTAATGCTTTGAATACTGAGATTTAATGGAGTCGAAGGTGCCAATCTGTGTATGTTTTTGATGACTATTATTGAGTTGGTTTAATTCCATTTAGTATGAAGTTGGCTGTTTGTTTTTGAGCCTCTATGAATTGAAATACTACACTGAGCAGCCTAGTATTTTAATTTTTCACTTTTTGTTGCTGGAAGTAGCATATTGGGTATGAATGTACACTCTTTAGATTAAGTCCTCAAATGAGTCGAAAGGACACAGTGTAGTTCAGTGCCAAGGTCAGACAAAAAGGTTGGATTCCTTCACTCTCATTCTTGGAATTAAAACTTTTAAATCTTCAAAGTTGGATGGGACTTTAGAGAACATGTAATCTGATCGTCTAATTTTACAGATGAGGAAAGTATAGCCCATAATGGGGACTTGACCTTGATTAGCCCAAATAGATTTTGAAACATTAATACTCAGAATCACTTTTATAATAGTGGAAGCTAGAGATTGTCATATATACATTGTTTACTTGAAAAGGTATTGTTTAAATGTGATTATAATCACATATAAGAATCATATGTAGATTAACAATAGTTTGTGCATAAGTTATTTCGTCAGTGGTAGTAGATCCAAAGTAGTGAGATTGTAATTGGCTCAAAACTGTCAGTTTTCTTTCTCCACCGTAATATGAATTTATTTTTTCCTAAAAAAAACCCAAAACTAATGAGTAAAAAACTTGAATACAGAGAACAAACTGGTCGTTGCCAGAGGGGAGGTGTTGGGAGGATGGGTGAAATAAAGGGGATTAGGAGGTATAGACTTCCACTTATAAAATAAGTCATGGAGATAAAAAGTACAGCATAGGGAATATAGTCAATAATATTGTAGTAATGTATGGTGAAGGAGGGTGACTATACTTATCATGGTGAGCACTGAGTAATGTATAGAATTGTTGAATCAAAATGTTGTACACCTGAAACTAATATAACATGGTATGTTAATAATACTTCACAAATGTTTTTCATTTACTTTTTTCTTTTACTGAAGAAAAGAAAAACAAATTAAAAATGTAATATAATGTTAAATGGAATATTTCTGAAGGAAACCATACAGTCTAATTATCTGAGCTCTAGAACAGGAATCAAGCATGCAGTGTTCCATGCATAAATTTGGCTATGACAGCTATTTTAGAATATGATTATTACATGAATGGGTGGAGGAGTTCACTGTTTTGGATACTTCTTCGTTTACCTGAGGTAGCTGCCAGTTCCAGGCTGCAACCCCTCACCAGGAAGCTGGGTAGCAGTGCAAACACAATCCACTTATGATCCAAACGAGGGTGCAGATTAATGAGAAAGGCAGACACTTGAGGGAGGACACTGTTTACCTTGCCCTGGGAACTGACCCCTGGACATTTACATCCTCACATGGAAACTGAGCCTGATCACTTTATCCTATCCTATCTTTTTCAGTTACCTTTTGATTTTTCTCTAAGTCACAGATTGCTTTTTGCGAAAGAGGAAAGTGGGGAACTAGCCTGTGCTCTTTCTTTTCATCACAATGGTAATCAATCTTCAGACTTTACTGACACCCAGATATCCTAAAGCATAAATATCTCCAAAGCGTTGGATGGAAGTGTGACAGTTTTATGTAATTCTATTCAAGATTTTAAGAGCAATAGAAGATTCTAAAATGCTTCTGTCTCTATTGTAAATGCTGTCGTCTTTGCTATTTTACCTTTTTGACAAATGCAAGGATTATGTGCTGGCATAGATTGATTTTTCTTTCAAACCTCTGTCAGTTCCAAAGAATGAATATAGTGCCAAAAATATATGTACAATGGGAATATTTATAAGCTGGCAATTTCATATACAAAGAAAATATATCTGAGAAAGAGCTGAAGTGGTCCTCTTTTAAGATATTTTATTGAAATATTTTATGTCTCCAAGGCAATTTATACTTCCTGTGACATGTTTAACAATTAATACAGTGGAAAAATATGCCAGTATGTATCTTGATAGTCCATTGCATCTTTCAAATGTAAAATCATTATTTGAAGTAGTTCTCACACTTTTTGAAACTTATAATAATGGACTAACCAGGTATTTCTGAGCATGTACTGAATTTATGTGGACTTGCTGGAGTTGAAACTCCTAGTCCATGCATATGTAATGATGTAAAGGAACTTTTAAAAGAAACATCTGCAACTGAAAAGAATTATAAACATTAGTACTTACCATATGCAATGTACTGCATTATGTTTTTCACATATATTGGCTCTTTTAAATTTGGCAACACCTCTGCACATATGAAATAATTGCATTTGTTTTCAGATAAGAAATTTCAGAAACAGAGAAGTAACTTGCCTAGCTAAAGTTAGGTAATGGAGGGGGTGCGTCCTGGGATGACCCCAGAGTCAAGCTCCCTGCTCAGCAGGGAGTCTGCTGTCCCTCTCCCTATGCCCCTCCCCCCTGCTCCTGTGTGTGGGCTCTCTCTCTCTCCCTCTCTCTCAGATAAATAAATAAAATCATTAAAAAAAAAAGTTAGGTTATGGAAAGGTGGAATCAGAATTTTATATCAAATTTGCCTGACTACAAAATTGAGAGTTGCAGTTGAGAGAGATGGATGTGGGACTATTTTCTTCCTTTCTTTCAAGAAAAGCATTGACTCCATACACCGATATTTTTTCCCTCTATTTATTGGCATAGCTTGTAGGTAAGCCACAAGTCGTACCTAAGGCGTAATGGGAACAATAATTAATGATGGTGAGAAATCTAACTTAACACATTCCTCTTCCTTTAACCCCCACTCAATCCATTACTAAAACCTCTCTATTCTCTAGAAAGCACACAACAAATATATCTAAGTCTCTATTGTTCTGTTTCTATGACCCTGGTCCAAATCATCATTTTTTGCCTGGACATCCACAATATTCTCCTCATTCTCCCTGCTGCTGTTCTTGCCAACTCAGGTGGATTCTTCAAATGCTAGCAGGGCAAATTTTTAAATTGTAAATTAGAACATGTCAATTTACTGATTAATATTCTTTAATGTTTTTCCAACCTATTTGGAATAAAGTAAAAATTTCTTATTTTGGTAGGCAAATTCCTTAGTTCTATGGTTTTGGTGCCTCTCCATGCCTTCATTTCATACCACTCTCAACATATTCCATACTTTAGCCACACCTGTTCTCTTTCCTATATGCCAAGCTTTGTTCTGCCTTAGAAGTTTGTATATGTCATTTCTGCCTGGAAGATTCTATCCCATTCTTCCACAACTATTTTTTTTTCCCTCCCCTATGAGTTATTGGATTAAATATTGCCTATTCAGAGAGGCTTTCTTTGATTATCTAAAGTAGCTTAAGTCCCATTATGCTTTTTCTTAACATTTAAAAATAATTTGTCATTTTATGCAACTTTGTTTATATATCAATTCTACCCTACTAAACTCTAAGTTCTATAACATAAAGACGGTATGTTTTGATTTCAGCACAGTATATCCTGCCTTCTAAGCTAGGCACAAAGTTGGTGTTTAGGTGAACAAAGTGAATAAAATTACCATAATCAACTTTGTTTTATTTTGTGATTCTTACTAATAAAATGGAAACTTAAACCAATTACAAAATGTCTTTGTTGACCATTTACATGATGTCCAGTCTATTGGTAGGAGACTATGCAAAAAGATCAGTTACAGAACACCATTACAATGCAAGAACTCTGTAAGAGTTAAAGATCACCTACTATAAGGAACACAGAGGAAGGAGCAACTAATGTTGCCTTAGGAGTGAATTCACTGATATTATGACATGAGAACCAGGTCTTAATGATGAGTTATAATTTTCCAGATTCAGAAGGTTGAACCTGAGTGTTGTGGGATATTTGGCTTTGGATGTGTGGCAGGAGTGTAGCCTGATTGAAATGCTGGTGGGAGAGAAGCCCAAAAGGCAAATTGCACTGAAAGATCTTCTATACCAGACCATGGGGTTTTTAATAGGGAAGTGATCTGATCCATATAATTTTATGGAAAGGTGATGTGAGAGTAAAAAAACATTGAAATTAGAAGGGAGGTTAGCTATGCAACAGGCAATATGATACCCACTGGGATTTCAGAAACAGTGACCTAAAAAGAGGTAATTAGAAGATATTATTTATCTGGGGTTGTCTCCATCTTTATCCTTTATCAGTCATTTGTTTGACTTTTCCACATTTGACTTTAGTATACATTTTCTAAAATACATTTGAAAATA
Source organism: Neomonachus schauinslandi (assembly GCF_002201575.2). Classification (NCBI taxonomy): domain Eukaryota; kingdom Metazoa; phylum Chordata; class Mammalia; order Carnivora; family Phocidae; genus Neomonachus; species Neomonachus schauinslandi. The sequence continues at coordinate 146,718,948 of NC_058405.1, forward strand.
GGGTATTTCTCTATCAGGTCGTATATAATGCAAGTGTAATGAAAAATATCAACTCTACAGTGTTTGAGAAATAGGTGGGAGAGAGACTTCATAAACTATGTCATGCTTGAGCTAGGACCTAAAATAAAGGGGCAGGCTCACTTCAGGCAGAGGGAATAGCATAAGCAAAGGCATGGAGGCATGGCATGAACCAGGGATGGCAAATAATATAATATGCTTGAACTACAGAAATAACCATAGGGATTCTCATGCGTCCATTGATTGTGGATTTTGGATGAACAAAAGGGGGCTCAGATAAAATATATAAATTTTGTCATTTCGGGGCTTTTTTGAGCATGTGGTCCTCTAATGGTGAGATTGCAGCCAAAATTGAGTAAGTTTCATGAGCTATTTAAAAGTAACTGGATTCTCATCACTGCTAAGGATGCTCTAAATGTTCTTTTTTATTCCTTGCAGTGGCTATTTTAAAGGTTTCCACTCTTCTTAAACTCCAACCTTGCCTCACCCAGTTTCTTATAATTTATGGCTTTGAAGTGGGAGCCATCTGACAAGGGATGATGCAACTTCCTATCTTCTGGTTTCAAAGCTCCTTTTCTCTCTGCCTATCAGACTCCCATCCCACATTCTCCTTCTTGATCTCTGTTACTCCACCAAATTGCTATTAGAAAGAAATTTGCTGCCCCAACTTGTTACCTCCCACTCACTCCTGACCTCTTGTAATCCAGTTACCTTCTTTACTGCTCTTTGGAAATTAATCATTTTGTAATTTCTTACATTCCAGGTCAAATGAACTTTTTTAAGTCCATCTAATTTTTAGCTCCATCTTCTTGACTCTCCTTTCCACCTTAGCCTTCATGCTTATTGTCTTTGATTATTCCTTTTTCATATCTTATCTTTTGTCTTTTCACATGGATTAATACTCCAAAGTCCTTTTCTTAACCAAATCTCTTCTTTGTCTAGATTCTCCTTTAAACTATTTTTGCTATATTGGTATCTACTAAATCAGTATCTTTTAGGGCCCATATACACATTTCTAAACTGGTTTTTAAAAAAATCTTCTATATCCTGTTCTTTAAAATCAAGAAATATTTAAGATTTTAAGCCAACAACTCTTCCTGCTTTCTTCATTCTGTTAGAAGGCCAGAAATTTTCCAGTCATCCATGTCTTATATGGTAAACTATTCCCCCTCCTTAATCTCCCACATTTAATACTGTCAGTTGAATAATGAGACTATCTTTTTCATTTAACTTTTGTCTTTACATTCTCATTGCTATATGTTGGCTCAAACCCTCATTTTCTCTTGTCTATACAAGCATAATGCCATTCTGTTTTCACCTTTATCCTTTCAATATACCACAGGCCACCCCCAACAAATTTTAAATCACTAGGAAAGAATCCCCCCACTTCCTGGGTAATAAAATCTTCATTGGCTCCCTATTTCCTACCAAATTTAGAGACAAAAACCTGAACTGTAACTGAAAGTCCTCTACTATATTTTATACTCTCATATATAAAGTATAATTTCTGCTTTTAAGTTGTTTTTAAAACAGTCTCTTTATTTAGTTCATGGATGGTATATTAGTAATCTATTGCTGCATAATAAATCACCCCAAAATTTAGCAGCTTAAAATAATATACATTTATTACCTCACCATTTGTGTGGTTTATGAATCTGGACATGGTTTAACTGAGTCTTCCCCTGCATAGTCTTTCATGAGACTGGAAATACTGCTCAGGGCTGAAGTCTCCTCTGAAGGCTCAACTCAATGGGGAAGGATCCATTTCTAAACTGTGGTTTTTGGTGGGATTTCCTATTTTGATGGTTTTTGGAATCAGGGCTTCTGTTCTTGGCTAGCTGGAGGATACCATTAATTCCTTGCCATGGGGACTTCTCCAACATGGCAATTTCCTTCAATTAAAGCTAGAAAAAGAGAGTCTGACAGCAAGACAGAAGTTATTCTCTTATGTATCCTAATCATAGAAGTGTCATGTCATTTCATTATCTTTGTCATAGCTATTGATTAGAAGTAATAGTTCATGCCCACACTCAAGAGCATACCCAAAGGGAGGGAATTGTACAAGAGTGTGAATATCAGGAGACAGAGATCACTGGAACCATTTTAGGGGTATCCTGTGTCAGAGATATTGGAACAGGATATGGGTATTAAGCTGCAACTGGATAACAACTGTACTATAGCCCTAGTGAGGGGTAGTCTTTTTTTTATTAAGATTTTATTTATTTATTTGACAGAGAGAGACACAGCGAGAGAGGGAACACAAGCAGGGGGAGTGGGAGAGGGAGAAGCAGGCTTCCCGCCTAGCAGGGAGCCCGATGCAGGGCTCGATCCCAGGACCCTGGGATCATGACCTGAGCCGAAGGCAGATGCTTAACAACTAAGCCACCCAGGCACCCCTGGGGTAGTCTTGACAGTGCATAGGGAAAAGATATTTGAATGATGTACCTGGTCATCCAATATGTGTAGAAAGATAAGTGGCCTGAGGTTAGACATATACAGACTCATATACATACTCCTCTACATATCTATATGTATATAATCTATAGGAGTTTGTGTATGTATGGGTATAGTCAGTGACAAATGGCATGGCTAGCTCTCCAGGGGCCGGAGAACAATTAGAAAATTGAAGATCAAGAGGTCTGGGGAGGAGGCATTTGGTTGTGCACATGGAAGTAGGTATGAAGTTTGAAAATCTTCATATCAAATGTTCATGCCAATCAGAGAGCACCTACAGGGTTAGAGGCACTACAGAACAAAATAGATAAAAAGATTTGGTCATGAGCCAGAATTTGTCACCAGCCATTCCCATGCTGGCATAATGAGCACATGAGTAAAGTGAAGAATGGAGGCTATTCATGAATCCAACAGCATGGGCTCCAACTTACTGAGACTGGTCTACCTACTGCTACAGAATATCTACCCTATTGATGACAAAGGCCAAGACTAAGCCTCTGGATAGCTGGTGACAAGTAAGCAACGTTGGATCCTTTCTTCCCCCAAAATGCCAGTGATTAGCTCTGATAAGACTTTTCAGGGGTAGGTTTGCATTTCCTACCTATAGGATTTCAGCCAGCACTACTATCTAAGTTAGGTTTACATAGTGTTCGACCCACCAGCATGGGATCCTGATAACATTGTGTCCATTCACAGGACCTATTTTTATACCAAAGGAGGTGGAAGAGTGGGCCCATGACTATTGTGGTTCACATATAATGATAAACTGATGCCTGAATATAAAGATCTTTCATTCTGGCCCAACACAAGACACCTTTGAATGTTCTTTATCATTTGAGAACTGCCATTCAAGTCAGCTGAGGCTGTCTGGACTGCATTGCAACTCAGCTTCTTCCTCTGCCTAACCCTGCTATGTCCTTCTGCCTCTGCACAAGTGTTGGTTCCAAGCACACTTCTTATTAAGCATTTTGCATGCTAAAGTTTGTCTCAAAGTCCGCTTTCTGGAAAATCCAATCTACACAGTCAACATGCCAGGAAAGATTTCCTACTAAATAAATAGCAAGGGACAAAGTCTTACCTCAAAGTATGTGCTGAAAAAAAAAGTTCAAGGAAATATTTTAATAAAAAAATCTTATGAAGACATTCATAAAATGAATGGATCCATGAAATTATAGTGTTAACTTATGATTACAGTTCTAAAATAAATTGAATAGTGAAGTGAGATTTTAATGGAACACATAGGCAAACTATTTTACTAATTGTGATGGGCTTGTCAACTATAAGGATTTTTTAAATTCTAGAATTGACAATAATTATAGCTTAACTTATGTTTGAAAAGATATTAACTGTCAAAATTCAAGTAGGGTGTCATATAGGCAGTCACTTTTTTTGGAAAAATAGAATTGTGAGGTTTTTAGTTGATAAATTTGAATCTCATTTCAAATAATGTGAAATGAAGTTAAAATCTATTTAGTCTTTTTCATTTGCTTTATCATTACTTTATATTTTGAATACTTTTCTCTTTATTATATTTGTCAAAATCTTTTCTATCTCACTCGATGCCAAGATAATGAAATGATTGACAGTTTTGATCGAACTGTGTCTTCTCAACTGAAGGAAAAAATATTTTTATTACTCCTATCCCACAATATACTTTCTGTAAGTAAAAAGATCTAAACTCCCCAACAAAGGCTCTTTTAAAATTATTTTAGTTATTAGTGAACAGAGCAGCTAATTGTTTATATTTTATGCATAATCTAGAATCATGGAAAAATCCTTTAAGATGTCTGGAATCATTTATGTGCCTATACTCAGCAAGAAAACTCTGGAACTAGGCTGTCCAAGAGGCTACACACACACACACACGCACACACACACACACACACACGTGCAATCTGGGAGCTTGGCACTGACTGCTGGCTAGGGTAACTCAGTTCTCCACGTGGCCTCTCCGTGTGGTCTTTCATCCTTCAATATTATATCCTGAGCTTCTTACATGGTGACTGGCTTCCAAGAAAGCCAACAGAGAAGCTCCCAAGACCTAGAGCTGAAGCATACAGCATAACTTCTCTTATACTGTTGGTCAGAGGAAGTCCTAAGGCCAGTTCAGATTTATAGGGAAGAGCCATAGATTTTACCCTTTGATGGGAAGAGTGGGAAATTTATATACAAAAGGACATATTCCACAAGAAGAATTATTGTATCCATCTTTGGGAACAAGCTAGAATACTAAGGTTATAGACGTGGCAGCACTTGCTATTGGAGGTCGGGGAAGGTCTATCTGAACAGGTGAAATAAGACCAGGAAGTTGAGTGAAATGAGGGAATGAGCTTTGCCAACATAAGGGAAGAAAGAACATCCTTGCCAAGGGAATATCAACTACAAAAGGCCTTGAAGTGGGAACAAACCTGGTTGTGTTGGAAGAAATACTACAGCTTCTTATGATAATTAAGCAAGAGATGGTTGTCTCTTAATAACTCCAAATAGCTCTGGAGCTATTTGTGAGTGTGGTAGATTCTTTCATTCAGTGTATGTTTTGAAATAGAACTGATAGGACTTGCTTTCAGATTATGTGTTGATACGAGAAAGAAGAATCAAAGAGGATTATAAAGTTTTGGACTAAAATCTGGGCAAATAGTATTACCATTTAATAAGATGAGCTGGAGTCCCTTGAGGTGGAACATATGTGTTGAAAAATAAAAAGTCAGTCTTAGATATTTACTTGACATTCCTATGGATATCCAAGTAGACATGCTGAGTTGGAAACTGGATTTCTGAGTCTGGAATCCAGTAACAAGTTTGGGCCTAGATATAAAAATGTAGCACTCATCATGTGTGATTTAAAAAATAGGGGATTTGATGAGATCACCCAGAAAGTAATTTTAAAAGGAGAAAAGAGAGGTATGGGGAGTAAGTTCTGGAGCATTCCAACATGTAGGGGTTAGGAAGAGCAGAAAGATCCAAAAAAGAAAGCTGACAATGGAAGTGATTGGTATGGACTGTTAGCTAGGGACACAGTGTCCTAAAAATACATGAGGTAGGGAATTGCAAGAAGGGAATTATCAGTGGTGACATGATACTGAGAAAAGTTAGATGAGATCTGACTGTTGAATATGTATAGAACTTTGAATTTGAATGAGCTATTCCAGTGAAGAGTACAGCTAAGAGAGGAAGTGAAAATAATGTATATAAGTAATACTTATACATATTTTGCTTGTTTATTTTTTCCTGAAAATGGGAACAGATAAATGGGGCATGTTTTTTGTTGACGGAAATGATCCACATGGAGGAAAACATGATGATGCAAGAGAGAGGAGGATGATAAGAAGAGGTGTTTGCAATTGTAAGAGAAATGAGAACAAATATTCAGGTGGCCCATTGGGACATAGATAGGGATAAGGGCTTTTTATCACTTTAATAAAAGGAGAAGTATAGCTTGGTGTTAAGGACCTAAAATTGGCAGATTTAATGGTGGAAGACATGAAATTTCTCCTTGAAATTTTTATATTTTCTAAGTGAAGATGAAAGCAAGGTGATAAGGTAAGAGTAAGGTAGTAATAATAGGGTTTGGAAATTGAGAGGAAGAAAAGGGTGAAATAATTATTTTGGAGGAATTAAATGTGATTTAACTAAAGAAATGTATAGTCCCCAGATAGTACTAGCAGACTATTTGAGGTTTGTGGTCATAAATTAAGTAGGCCAGTATAAGTTTGTTTTTTGTTTTGTTTTGTTTTGTTTTTTCAGCAGGGAAGCTAGTTCTTTTTATTTTATTTTTTATTATGTTCAGTTAGCCATTGTATAGTACATAATTAGTCCTTGATACAGTGTTCAGCGATTCATTAGTTAAGTATAACACCCAGGGCTCATCACAGCACGTGCCCTCCTCAATACCCATCACCCTGTTACCCCTTCCCCTACCCTCCTCCCGTCTGAAACCCTCAGATTGTTTCTCAGGGTCCATAATCTCTCATGGTTTGTTTTTCTTTAGGTGCACTCAGTTACCTAGGTTCAGGGGTAGAATTGTTACTGGGTTGCTTGGTTCTTGTCCCAGATGCACCAAAGAATTGGAGACCTGAGATCAGAATGGGGAGATAGAGTTTATTGGGTAGATAAGCATAGTACATTTTCAAGAGAAAAAGTGGGCCACTGCTGAAGCTAGAGTGGCAGTGGCTCCAGGAAGCTCTAGCTGCCTCCTTTTAAGTCTACTTTCTGCATCTGTATTTGGCTTTAATTGACACTTTTGATTGACAGCTGGTGGTTATATAACATTTAGGCTTCTGCGCATGTGCCTACCCATGATGCATCCTGTTATAATTGTATTTATTTATGTATTGTATATTTATGAGTATCTAATGAGCTTTTGCTGTGACCTTAAAGTTACTTAAGGGCAAGTTGTACTTTTTGTGCACATGCTCAGCTCTTGGAAGTCCTCTTGGGCTTTTGAGCCAGCTCTGTGGCTAGAACTTTCCTGTTCTGTTAACCCTTGGGGGTGGCTCTGAAGGTATGGCCAGCATCTGTTTTATCCCTCCTCACTGATGCCTAACTAACTGCCTAACAGAATGGGTGGCTTTTCACAGATGGGAGTTTTTCCAGGTGAGATGGAATGGATAGGGGAGATGAAAACCCCAAGGATATGCGAAGAACAGCTAAAATGATGAATCATGGAATCCAAGCTAAGTGAGGAAGGAAGTGGGAGAAATCAAGATGGTATTGGAGAGGGAAAAGAGGTAGAGCAGTGAACTGAAAATTCTGGTGGAATGGGACTTGCAGTGGTATGAGATTCCACAATTAACTTCTTTTCAGAACCCTGAAGATGTGACACTCTTTGGAGAGGGGCTTCCATGGGAAATAACTATGGCAGCAGAGACCAAGGTGTCAAGAGTCCTGGGATGGGAATGGGATAGACAAGCCTTGATGACCAGAATTAAATATCCTGCCAGCTTAAACAGATGAGAATTGGGATTAGGATTTAATTTAATTTTAAGGAAAGAAACCAATGCAGAATTTTTATACACCTATATACGTATGTGCATATATGCATGTATGTGCATTTCTGAGAAGGGCAGTGGAACTTTGAAAGGTTTAAAGTTTTCCCCTTTTAAAAGATATTTATGCATGTTATAATTTATGCAATTTAAAATATAATTAATCACAAAAGAAACAAAGCTTTACACATTATATAATGAGTGCAATCTGATATAGAGTGTTAAGATATCTAAAGAAAGTAGATTTGATGCAAGTTGGTTAGTCCTGGGAACCTTTGAAAAAGGAAGTCATGAAGGCAAATTTGGCAATTTCTATCCAAGCATTACCCAGGAGAAAAGCACATTTAGCCAACAGACTTTGAGTATACTGACTCCTGACTCCTTTGGCAAGCCTATCCCTGTTTTAAGATGAATTAATCAGTTGTGTGAGCCTAATGCCATTAAAAATTGGATTCATCTAACTTTTTTGTTTTGATTCCACATTTATTGAACAGCCTTCTGATTATTGTCTTTCTGTGTGTGCCTACACGGGCAAAATATGTTGCTCATATGAGTCTCAAAAATTTTAGTCCCTGTAACAATTATTTCACAATGTAAATTAAGTCACATTCTGGCTTCATTTATCTACCTCAGGAGCTTGCATAATGTGGGCTTTTTCTTGTGAAGTGGATTTGCTTTTGGAATGCTGACAAAATCAAGTTATTAGACATGTAAAGCAACCGGCCAATTCACGGGCCATAGTGAATCTACCCAGGTGATGAATATTATTACTCTGTGAGGCCTCTTGGGAGGAAGCCAGCCTTGCCCCTGGCAAACTCCCCTGCAATCACTGTATACATCCTCTACACTTGGAAACCTGGCTCAAATTTTGCCTCTTCTGTGATGCCTTCTCTGGGCTCTCCATCTACTTTTAGCTGTCTGGGGGGAGGGTATTTTATGGATCACACTATCTGCTGGGCTCATGGAGAGGCTTCCCTGCTCACAAGCAAAAGTTCCTCTTAGAGGAAGGATATATAACTGGTTTATGTCTGTCCTTAGACTCCCCCAAGCAAGTTATGTCTTCACATTTTTGGTCTGGAAGAGAAGGCTTTAATCACATCCTTATTTAAATACAGTATTCCAAGATTCTTGCAGGCCCTGCATGTGTTTTCCTATTACAGAGATGGAATAATTTATGGAAGGGCAAGAATACACATCAGGACTTTTTGTGTTAATGAAAACAGAAATTTTGATCACTGACATGTACTAGGAGGCTAAAATGGAAATATTTGCCCTCTAGTTCTCAATGAAAGTACTGCTATGGTAGTTGATATTCCAAGGAATCATTTATAAACTTTTTTTTTTAAAGATTTTATTTATTTATTTGACAGAGAGAGAGAGAGCGAGAGCAGGAACACAAGCAGGGGGAGTGGGAGAGGGAGAAGCAGGCTTCCCGCCGAGCAGGGAGCCCGATGTGGGACTCGATCCCAGGACCCTGGGATCATGACCTGAGCCGAAGGCAGACGCTTAACGACTGAGCCACCCAGGCGCCCCCAAGGAATCATTTATGTCTGTGTATATATAAGTTAGGGTGACAGTATAATTTATCATTTAAACTAGGACACTTTTGAGAATGAAGGTATACACTATAAATTATGCCAGGAGAACAAGTATAAATTAAAACTGCCTTGGGTAAGCAGAGAGGTATGGTTACCCTATATGGAGGCTGGATTGATACTGAGTCAGGATAGTCAGGATAGGTCTGTATAACCATACTGTTTTAAATAGCCATTATCTGCTACAATTGGTCAGTGCTTCATTTTGATATGTTATGTGCTATACTAGTTGAAAAACTTTTTTTAAAAAAGTTTTATTTATTTATTTCAGACAAAGAGAGCATGCAAGCAGGAAGAGAGGCAGAGGGAGACAGAGACAAGGAGACTCCCTGCTGAGCAGGGAGTCTGCTAATGGGGCTTGATCCCAGGACCCTGAGATCATGACCTGAGCTGAAATCCAGAGTGGGACGCTTAACTAACTGAGCCACCCGGGCACCCCTAGTTGAAAAACATTTTTTAAACATCACTCCAGCATATAAGGATAAAAATAATTTAAAAAATTTACACCTGAAACCTTGCTTAGGTAGTGAGAGAATAAAGCCCAAGGGAAATTATTTTAAGCAAAAATGTAGAGGAGAAAGTTTATTCGTCATAAAGATCTCATTTCATTATGAATAATATATTTTATCTTTTTAATACTAGATGAGAGATTATATTACATAGAGAAGTTACATTGAAAATATATTACTTTGGGGGAGGGGCTTTTTATACGCATATATTTTTTTCATTTATATATTTTTTGTTTTCAAGGTAAAGGAATAATAAAAAGTCTAAAATTCTAAAGTAGAGTATCACAAGCATATTTTATATAATTTGTCATCTTTTTAGTCCTTTATTTTTTAGTTATATTTTTAAACTATTCCATAGACTTTCATTAAGAAAGCTGTAATTCCTTAAAGGAATAAAGGAATGCCTAATTTAATTATAGTTTTCTTGCTCAAATTCTCTGTCTAGGAAATTAGGCTTTTATTTAGGTTTTCAAATATGTTTACATAGATAGATGTTTATCTAAAAATCTTCTATGAAACTTTAAACTTTTTTATTTTTATCTCTTTGCATTTTTTTAAATTTTATTTTATTATGTTATGTTAATCACCATACATTACATCATTAGTTTTTGATGTAGTGTTCCATGGTTCATTGTTTGCATATAACACCCAATGCTCCATTTAATACCCATCACCAGGCTAAACCCTCCCCCCAACCCCCTCCCCTTTAGAACCCTCAGTTTGTTTCTGAGTCCATAGTCTCTCATGGTTCATCTCCCCCTCCGATTTCCCCCCCTTCATTTTTCCCTTCCTACTATTTTCTTCTTCTTCTTCTTTTTTAACATATAATGTATTATTTGTTTCAGAGGTACAGGTCTATGACTCAACAGTCTTACACAATTCACAGCGCTCACCATAGCACATACCCTCCCCAATGTCTATCACCCAGCCACCCCATCCCTCCCACCCCCCACCACTCCAGCAACCCTCAGTTTGTTTCCTGAGATTAAGAATTCCTCGTATCAGCGAGGTCATATGATACTTGTCTTTCTCTGATTGACTTATTTCACTTGGCATAATACCCTCTAGTTCCACCCACGTCGTCACAAATGGCAAGATTTCTAGAAAAAGAGAGAAAGAGAACGCATAGAGGGAGAGGGAGAAACAAACTCCCCACTGAGAAGAGAGCCCAACTCGGGGCTGGATCCCAGACCCCTGAGACCATGACCTGGCCGAGGCAGAGGCTTAACTGACTGAGCCCCTAAACTTTATTTTCTGCCGACCTTACTTCCATTTTCTGTTGACGAGTGTGCAGAAGCGCCTGCAACCTCTTGGCGGTGGTTCTTACCCACTGCGTGGCCCAAGCGGCGGGGGCTGCAGACAGGCCCTGGGTGGGGGGCCTGGCGCTCCAGCTTCAGGCAGGAACCTCGGAGCAAGCAGAGGGTACCCGTACCTCCCGCCTGGCCGCCAGCTCCGCTGAGCAGCAGCAAGTGGGAGCTGGCGCAGTCCGTTCGCCCAAAGTTCCTCCTTGCGCACAGTGTCTTTAGCAGCGGCCTGCGCCTCCTTTTCAATCTCTTTAGGATCTCTGTGCAAGTAGACACGAGGCCTGACATTCTGTGGCTGCTCAGGAGGATGGTGCCACCGGCCGGCGTCCCTCCCCCACGTCAGAGCCACTGAGCGAGCTCCCTTGTTGCTCGGAGGTGTCAATGACCACATGGAGCAGACCCGGGGTCGGCGGGTTAACGAAGACACCTCTGGAGAGGCGGGGCGTCAGCCCCAGGATCAGTAACCGCGGGAAGCTGCGGCTCCCAGAAGGCTGCCTCCATCTGGTTAGAGAAGGTTCCAGGGCCGCGCGGCCAGCATTGGGAGTGGCTCCAGGGGGAGCAGCAAACTTGAGCACAGCGGCCTGGCCGCTGCTCCCGGAGGGCATGGTACCCACGGCAGCCGGCTTTTCAACGGCAACAATGTCACGAGCTGCCTGCAGAAGCTTCTCCCAGGTCCTCTTCAGATTTATGAGGTAATGGCATCACTCCCCCTTTTGTAGGTGACGGGTTTGTTTGGAAGTCAGCGTTGGGGCCAGGTTGGTGCCAAGTAGGTTCCCGCTGCAAGGAATGTGAGGGCACCCTGCTCCTTTATTTGCAGGACATCAAGGGCTCTGACACTGTGAAAGTTTCCTGTTAAGTTATGGGAACCCAGTATAACACCTGTATGAATGCCTCTCTGCATAGTACAGAAAGGCTTGGTGGCGTTTATCTTGAGAGGACTGGTTATGGCAGTTATTACTATTGTTCATCAATATTTACTGCTCCTCTGGAACTGAAGCAGACTGTATTTGTATACCCTCTTAATAATGTTAGATGTGGCCTGTAACAAAAAAATAGTACAAATAAAGAGGTTAAAAATAAGGGTAATAACATCTATTTCATTTATTTTTTATAACACACTAGCCTCTGTGAAGTTGCTCAAAAGGGTAAATAAATCTTCATTAGTGTTCACTTTGGAGGAAACTGAGAAGCAGCTCTACAAAAATCAGCACTTACAGTTTTGAATATTCTTTTGACTTTTGCTTTATAGTTTATACTTGAAACCACTGATTTCTACGTCTGAGGTGTTTTACTTTGCCATAGGAGAAATGCTATACAGCCACAGAGTCCCTTTATAAACCTCTCTTGTGGCTGCTCTGGATGAAGAATGGCAATCTTTTTGAGGTGACCCCAAGTTTCCATCTCCCTAGTAAATATGGGAAGTGCTACACAGCCTTTATGCTGTCTGTCAGTTCCAAACATTTTCAAAATTTAGTTATGATCCATCTTCATTCTGGGCTGCTATAACAAAATACTAGAGACTGAGTGGCTTATAAATAACAGAAATTTATTTCTTATCATTCTGGAGGCTGAAAATTCGACATCAGGTAGCCAGCATGATTGAATTATGGTGAGGACCCTCTTCTGGGTTGCAGACTGCTTACTTCTTGTATCCTCACATGGCAAGGGAATGAGCTAGTTTTTTTATTTTTTATTTTATTTTATTTTATTTATTTATTTATATTTATTTATTTATTTATTTATTTATTTATTTATTTGAGAGAGAAAGAAAGCACATGAGAGGGGGGAGGGTCAGAGGGAGAAGCAGACTCCCTGACAAGCAGGGAGCCTGATGTGGGACTCGATCCAGGGACTCCCAAGATCATGACCTGAGCCGAAGGCAGTTGCTTAACCAACTGAGCCACCCAGGCGCCCCGTGAGCTAGTTTTTTATAAAGGCACTAATCCCATTTATGGAAGTTCCACCCTTATGACCTAATTACCTTCCAAAGGCCCCAATTCCCAAAACTACCAAATTGGGATTAGGGTTCCAACGTATGAATTTGGTAGAGGGTGGGGGGGAGGCTGGGGACACAAACATTCAGTGCGTTGCCACATCCATTCAGACCTTTTTGCCTGATGCAATAATAAACAGGTGACCATGAATAATTTTATGTGCTTTTTCCTTATATAAAAGCAAAATGTAGTCTTTGTAGTTTATTCAATAATAACAAAAAGAATAAGAAAAATCAAGTGTAGTCCTCAAAGGTGAAAGACAATTTCTCTAAAAATTGATATAGTATCTTGAAAACCAGATATGGCTATTTGATCTCAGAATCAATTTTTTTTGAAATCAGGATCAATTTTACTAAACTTTGCCCTCATAGGAAAATACTATTCTTGGCAGGAAATGACTTTGTATTCTAACAGTTCTTGAATCAGCCATACTCTTGTACCCAGTTAAGCTTTTTTTTTTTCCTTCTAACTTTTACTGAGAACTTACTTGTTAGATACTGTTCTGATGCTCTACATGTAAAACTCAGTTTATGCTTATCACAACATTGTGACGTAGGTGCTATTATTGCCTTAATGTTAGAGAAATAACCTGAAGAACAAGAAAATAATTTGTCTTTGATTATTTAGTTCATAATTGGAAGAACTATGATTTGTGCCTTGTGTTTTCAGAGATTTTTGTATTAACCATTGCACTATGGTTATTTATTTAACTTACAGCAAATGGCAACATCCATCAATGTATTTGAGATGATTCAAAGCTCTCAGCCTGGAGCCTGGCACACAAAGGCAACCTAATATTTGTTTGCTATGTCCTTGTGTTTAAACAGTACATGGCATGCTCGTACTTTTACTAACCAAAAGTCACATAACAAGAAAGAAAATGTATTTTGTCTCGTTTATTTGGATGAATTGAAAACTAGTAGAATTGCTCACCTGCGAACACAGAAAATTGGAAATTTGTCCAATTAGGAAGCAATAATTATGCTCGAGTATCGCCCATCTTTGCCCATTTTCCAGGTTATAAAGATTTTACTCAAAGAGGAAAATAGTACTCCCAAAGATGCTGTGCTCCATCTTTTGTTTTATTGCATATGCTTTTCTTATTGTGCTATTAATATTTCTCAATAGGTATACTTCCATAACCTGTTAACCTGAATCAAGCAATACCTATTGTGTAATGCTGAAGCAGACAGCAGTCAGGCCTTTATTGTGTTTCATAGTGCATTATTTGGAGATTAAAGTGGAAAAAATCCAGATGGCTGATATAATTTGGGTGATTTTTTCACTGTTGAACAGACATTACTGATATGTAATACTGAAAGCCAATTTTTCAAAAAACTTTGGAATAATCTCTATCAAAGGGAATTGTGCCCTTGCTAGTTCACTGTCCCAGAGAAAACAAGATGTAATGAGAATAAGGCCAGAAAAACCGCCCAGCTTAGCCCAGTCTAAATTACAAGATGCAGATGCATGAGCTAAATAAACTTTATTGTTTTTAAGCTGTATTTTCTCGGTGGGTTTCCATAAGAAAAATAAGCCCTATAGAAAAAATATTTGAGTGACTATTTTCTCAGTTCTCCCAAATGGTACATGGTTAATTCATTAATAAATGTCTTAGGGCATTAAGGCTTAACTATCTTTTGGAACCCTACTAAGAAGGGATGTTTCAAACCATTGCATTGTGGATTATTATTGGATAGCATAATTGTAACAATAGATAACTAATGCAACCATATATTAAAATGCTTTACAAAGCTGTCATTCTTAAAATAATGTGTCACCAAAATGACAGATCAGTGGACCAAAATTAAATATCAAAAAAGTCTGAAATAGGGCGCCTGGGTGGCTCAGTTGGTTAAGCGACTGCCTTCGGCTCAGGTCATGATCCTGGAGTCCCGGGATCGAGTCCGGCATCGGGCTCCCTGCTCGGCAGGGAGTCTGCTTCTCCCTCTGACCCTCCCCCCTCTCATGCTCTCTCTCTCTCATTCTCTCTCTCAAATAAATAAATAAAATCTTAAAAAAAAAGTCTGAAATATATATAAGATACAAAATGAAAGTGGGCATTTTAAGGAAAAAAAAAAAAGAGTATGTTCTGTCTTACTGATTCTTTCATTTGCTTAGGATGCATATAGATTCCTCTCCACTCAGCTTTATTGAAATATAACTGATGACAAAAACTGTGTATATTTTAAGTGTGCAATGTGATGATTTGATATAAATTGCAAAATGATTACTACAGTCAAACACATCCATCACCTCACCTGGTTAGCATGTGTGTAGTAGCACTTAAGATCTCTGTTAGCAAATTTCAAGTATATAATACAGTATTCATTGCATTCACCATGCTGTACATTAGATCCTCAGAACCTGTTCACCTTATAACTGAAAGTTTTTTACGCTTTGACTAACATCTTTCCATTTTCTCCCTTCCACCCACTTCCCTGGCAACCATTATTTTCTCTGGTTCTAGAAGTTCAGGTTTTTTAGATTCTACGTATGAGATTATATATTTTTCATGTAGTTTTAAATATATATATGAATTCCACTTGTGAAGCAAATATATTAAAAACAAGGACACGAAAAATTGAGGGAAATATTTTGGATATGTAATTTTTATTTGTGAAGCAACTACATTAAAAACAAATTGATGTTGAAAATTGAGGGAAATATTTGTATAATTTTTATTTATTTAAGCACATTATCAAATGAAGATTAAACTCTAGGTTAAAACCTTCAAGCTGGCAAATTGTAGAATTGTGTACACACCTCAAATGGCAGTCAGTATCTTCTTTGAGGCTCATTTTTCTTTTGTGAGATACTTCAGAAGCTCTGGCTTCAACAGGAATGTGTAAGCATAATTGTAAAGTGACAAAAACTCTTTTCAAATATAGAGTGCCTCTTGTTCTTTGTGTATTTGCAGCATCTAGACCAATACCTGGCACAGAGCAGGCTATTGATGCACATCTGTAGACTGAATGAATTAAACAATAAGATTTGTCTCTTTTGAATGGTTTAAGCTTTTTTTCTTTTCCATGGCCGGACCCAATTATGGGTCTTAAAGTATCCAAATCTGGTTTATTGGGGCAGAGCATGTACTAGAATTTTAACAGGATATCCAGTGAAAAGATGTGTTGTCACTTGATAAGTCCCTTTAGAGAGTTGGGTTAGAGTTAGTAAGACATTATGAGCATTTCAGAGGGTGGAATCTAAATATTGTTTTCAGATTTGCATGCAGAAGGGAGAATTAGTCCAGAGAATATGAGAGCAGAAAGGCAAACAAAAATACCTATCAATAGATACATGCTAATTGTTTAACAAAGTTATTTAACAAATTTAAAAAAATTGTTTAACAAACTCAGACCCATTTCAGACAATTCTGGATATAATTGTTTACTATTCTTTGCACTGGTCCCAAGATAAAAGTGTACTGGCAAATTCTAGGAGATCAGCCCAGTGTAGATGGGGGTAGGACTTTGCTGTTGCTTGGAAGTGAGTACAGCATCCTCTGAGTAGGGAGCCGTCCCTGGTAGAGCAAGAATTTCATAAGTGGGGTGAAAAGTCGGCAAAAGAAACCTCTCTTAATTTCTTTTTATCTTTATAAAGTTAAAATGCCATAAATTCTTACCAGAATAGAATAATATTAGAATAAAATATTAAAGAATGCCAGAAAGTTCATGCTTTGTGAAAGCTAACCCTGGAAAGTGTGTAGGAGGTAAGGAAGATCAGCAATGTCAGGCAGAGGATGAGCAGAGGATGTTGTCTGGTTGTGCAAAGATCTTCATAGTATGTCTGCATTATATAACTTGAAGTCCTGAGGCTATCTAGAACTCTGGACATGCCATTATTTATTTTCTAAAGCAAAAGCCCACCAAAAGTCAAGCATAATTAATTGGTTAATTGGTTAATTTTTTGGTATTATTTACCACTACTCCCCTCTAGATCATCACAAACTATCTGCTTACTAACCAAAATGTTCTCTTATTGTTTTGTTTATTTTATGATATATATCCAAAGAAAAAATAAAGCGTCTTGATAAATGTGATCTCTGAAGATCAATACTTAGGATAAATATTTGTTCTAATATAGCATTTCTTATGTTTAAGAACTATTTCTCATTGGTTTGAATATAAATTCCTACTTGTTTATATTTGAAATTCTGTTTGACACATGTTTTCTCCTTGGCTTTTGAAACTTTGACAAATTCTCAACATATATCATTTTGGACTCTCATGGGTGAACCACCCTCTTTCTCAGCAGTTAACAAAGTCTGCTCTTACGTGATCAGCCAACTGGCTCTATTGCTGCCTCTGAACTCGGACTTTTAACAAGTTCCAAGATACTTTGAGGGAAAATTGCAAGTGGGAGAAATATGAGCATTTGTTGAGATTCTCTACTCTCTGATTAGAATATTATGTTTCTTGTCTCTTGTGAAGTAGAATTCTCACTTATGAAAATGTTCCCCATCCAATAATTTTTCAAGGGCTTCAGGAGAATTCCTGTTCAATTAAAACTGAGAACTCTTTACAGCATCTTCCTGAAGTCCAGGACCTCGCAGAGTGTTTGGGTAAAGAATAACATGCCAAAGTACATATTTTTGTTATTCAAAACAATAAAATCCACAAAAACTGAAAGAAATTGTAGCCAAAGCTTTGTTTATGTACCTATTCAACTTTTAAAATGCAGTGATTTATTTACCTAGCAAACTAGGCAAACTAATCTTACAAATGTAATTTGCCTTCATTCTTCTCTCTGAACATTCACTCCTGTGAAACTGTTAATACTCAAATGGGCCCGGATGTCACCTACGTGGAAAATATTCCTACATGGACATCTGTAGTACTTGTATGTTGGCATGTTCTAGTCCAGTCCTTATATTATAAAGTCATACAATGGAATCTAATAATAACCAGTTCCTTATATTTATACAGTGCTTTTGACCTTTAAGACACCTTTTTTAACCTTTTTAACCTTCAATTTGCTTTAATATTAGGATAATGCCTTATGATATTTAAATCATGTTAATTTGCTATCACTAGAATGCATAAATAGTTCTCTAACCAAATTCTTTGGCTATTTTTTTAAAAAGCCAAAACTATGTTAAATTGACCATATTCCACACGAAGAAAGTATTGATTCTACCTTGTGCCGAAGTGCTTGTGCCATGTCTGAAATATTGTTGTTAGTTCAGGATTTCACTCTGTAAGAGCAGCACTAGAAGCCATCCAGATTAAGTGCATTATGCAAAGCAGTCATATGAACAATAGCTGAAGTCTCTGGGAATGGTTAACTGGATAAAGGGAACACTTAGGACTTCTGTGCAGTTCTATAGGAATAAAGACCAGTAGATGGAAGTTAAAAGGAGATGGAATCAATTTTCCTGAAGGAATACATTACACAAGCCTGTATCCTTGGTGCCTAGGGTTGTATCTGGCAGATGTTGAGTTCACAGGAAATGTTGGTTGTCAGAGATGACCAAAGATGAATATATTAAACTTTCTATAAAAGGAGTGAGCTCATTGTCACTGCATGTATTAGGCAGAGGCTGTGTAAACTTTGGTTGAAATGCTGTAGAAAGAATTTCTGCATTGGGAGTAATGTTGGATATACTCCACTTCTTAGTTTCTTTCCATATTTACATATCTAGAGTTCCATAAATTCTTTTTTTTTAAAAGATTTTATTTATTTATATGACAGAGAGACACAGCGAGAGAGGGAACACAAGCAGGGGGAGCGGGAGAGGGAGAAGCAGGCTTCCCGCGGAGCAGGGAGCCCGATGCGGGGCTCGATCCCAGGACCCTGGGACCATGACCTGAGCCGAAGGCAGACGCGTAACGACTGAGCCACCCAGGCGCCCCTAGAGTTCCATAAATTCTTATCCACATTAAAGAGCCTTACCTTGGTGTCTCTACCTTAAACATCACTTTTACAAGGTAAAATTTTCCTTTTAATGTGAAAAGTTTTACCCTGACTTTGTAGATTTGAAAGCTTAATTTAGACTTTTGATGGACTGAGTATCTTAGGAATTCACAGCCTATCTTATTCAAAAGGATCACAACATCAAAATCAGCAGTTCCAGACCATAGAATTCTAAGTTGTTTCCTCGCTAAGCCTCAATATAATTCATATTTCTAAGTAAAATATGTCCTTAATTCTGATAAGAATTTTAACTTTCAACTCCATTTCTAGTTTCTGATCTGGTTCCACCTTTGATTAACGATGTCAGGGCCTAATCTGATACCACATGGAACAACAATAGTGATCAATCTTGCTTCTTACCTTGGACCAATTTATACTTCATGCTCTCCTTTCCGGCTTTAACGATCCTTAATTATTCACTAAACACAAGCACTTGATAAGTATTTGCTACTTTGATTTTTCCAATACAAGAATAATTGTTGGTAAGACAAAAAGGGACGTGAAGAAGGGAGTGGTGTAGTGTGGAGTGAGGCAGGGTTCTCCAACACTACTCCTCTCCTGTGCCTTATTCTCGGTGTCTTGCCCTCATCCTTCTGTTTACCTTCAGAAAATCTTTTATAATACTACTGAGACCACACATTCCTGGACATATAAACACCATATTAACAAATGTTTCTGTAATATATTCTCCAAGACAGCATTTGGATGTTTCCAAGTCATCTGACTTGGAATATGCTAGCTTTTGTTCATTCCATATTTGCAAGTGTGGGAAGCTCAATTTCTCCATGCAAGATGCCTGTGGTTTTCTTTTTTCTTTTTAAAAAATAGACTATTTTTTAGAGTAGTTTTAGGTTCATAGCAAAATTGAGTGGAAGGTACAATATTTCCCTTATACTTCCTGCTCCCCTCCATTATCAACATCCCCCACCAGAGTGATACATTTGTTATGATTGATGAACCTACACATATTTACTATGCAGAGTCCATAGTTTACATTAGGGTTCACTCTTAGTGTTGCACATTCCATGGCTTTGGACAAATTTATAATGACTTATATCTACTATTGTAGTACCATGCAGAAGAGTTTCATTGCCCTAAAAATCTTCTTTGCTCTACCTGTTTAATTCTTCCTCTTCCTAACCCCCTGGTAACCTCTGATACTTTTACTGTCTCCATACTTTTGCTTTTTCCGGCATGCCATATATTTGGAATCATACAGGATGTAGCCTTTTCAGATTGGCTGCTTTCACTTAGTAATACACATTTAAGTTTCCTCTATGTCTTTTCATGGCTTAATATGCATCTCTTTTTAGTGCTGAATAATATTCCATTGTCTGGATATATCACAGTATTTATCCATTCACCTACTGAAGGATATCTTGGTGGCTTTCATGTTTGGCAATTAAGAATAAAGCTGCTATAAACATATGCGTGCAGATTTTTGTTTGGGCATAAGTTTTCAACTCCTTTGGAAAATACTAAGGAGAATAATTGCATAGCTGGAGTATGTTTAACTTTATAGAAAACTGCCAAAATGCCTTCCTATATGGCTCTACCATTTTGCATTTCCACCAGCAATGAATGGGAGTTCCTGTTGCTCCATATCCTTTCCAGCATTTGGTGTTGCCAGTGTTCTGGATTTTGGCTATTAAGTGTGTAGCAGTATTTTAGTGTTTTAATCTGCATTTCCCTAATGACAGATGATGCAGAACATCTTTTAGTGTGCCTATTTGCCATTGGTATATCTTTTTTGATAAGGTGTCTATTATAGTCTTCGGACTATTTTTTACATCAGGTTGGTTATTTACTTATTGTTGAATTTTAAGTGTTCTTCATATATTTTAGATAACAGTCCTTGATGAGATGTGTCTTTTGCAAATATTTTCTCCCAGTCGGTGTTTTGTCTTCTTTTGATAATGCCTATAACAGCAGAGACTTAATTTTAATGAAGTCCACTTAGCAATTTGTTCATGGATTATGCCATTGGTGTTGTATCTAAAAAATTAACTTAAAAAGTCCCTGCCAAACCAAAGATCATTTAGATTTCTCCTATGTTATCTTCTAAAAATTTTATAGTTTTGCATTTTACAGTTAGGTCTGTGCTCCATTTTGAGTTAATTTTTGTGAAGGGGGTAAAGTCTGTGTCTAGTTTTTTTCCAGCACCATTTGTTGAAAAGACTATCTTTTCTTCATTGTATTTCCTTTGCTCCTTTGTCAAAGATCAGTTGACTGCCTTTATGTAGGTCTCTTTCTGGGCTATCTATTCTGTTCCACTGACCTGTTTTTCTAGTCTTTCAATAATAACACACTCTCTTCATTACTGTAGCTTTATAGTTAATCTTGAACATACATAGTGTCAGTCCTTCAATATTGTGTTGACATTCACAAAATGACTTGCTAGGATTTTGATTAAGATCAAAATGGGAAGAATTGATATCTTGATAATTTTGAGTTTCCCTCTCCATGAACATGAAATGTCTTTCCATTTATTTAGAACTTTGATTTCTTTCATCAGAATTTTGCATTTTTTCTCATACAGATTTGTACATATTCTGTTAGATTTATACCTAAGTATTTCATTTTGGGGAGTACTGATATAAATAATATTGTTTTTAATTTCAAATTCCACTTGTTCATTGCTGGTATATAGGAAAGCTATTGACTCTTGCGTATCTTGCAATCTTGCTTTGTTATTAGTTTCAGAGGTTTTTTTTTTTTTTTTCTCCTTTCAGATTTTCTATAATCATGTCACCTGCAAAGACAGTTTGTTTCTTCCTTTCATAACAGTGTACCTTTTATTTCCTTTTCTTATTGCATTAGTTAGAACTTCTAGTATGATGTTGAAAGAGTGGTGAGAGGAGACTTTACTTTGTTCCTGACCTTAGTGGGAAATCTTGAAGTTTTTCACCATTAGGTATGATGTTAGCTCTAGGGTTTTTTTTTTTTTTTAAGATATTTATGAAGTTGAGGAAGGTTCCCCTGTCTTCCTAGTGCTAAGAGTTTTTATCAAGAATGGCTGATGGGTTTCATCATATGCTTTTTCTGCATCTATTAATATGATCTTATTCTTCTTCTTAGCCTATTGATGTGATAGATTGCATTAATTGATTTTTGACTGCTGTAAAAGCTTTGAATAATTCTTTTTATACATTGTTAGATTTGACTTGCTAATATTGAGGATTTTGCATCTATGTTTTTGATAAATATTGGTCTATAGCTTTCTTGTAATATCATTGTCTGGTTTTGGTGTTAGAGTAATGCTGGCCTCATAGATTGAGTTAAGAAGTATTCCTTCTTCTATCTTTTAAAAAAGATTATAGAGAATTGGTATAATCTCTTCCTTAAATGTTTAGTAGAATTCACCAGTGAATCCATCTGGTGGGTGCTGGTGCTTTCTGTTTTGGAAGGTCATTAATTATTGATTCAATGTACTTAATAGAAATAAGCCTATTCAGATTGTCTTTTTCTCCTTGTATGAGTTTTGGCAGATTGTCTTTTAAGAATTGGTCCATTTCACGTAGGTTACCAAGTTTATGGGCATAGAGTTCATAATATTCTTTTATTATCCTTTTAATATCAATAGAATTAGTAGTTACGTCCCTACTTTCATTTCTAATGTTAGTAGTTTGTGTCCTCTTTTTTTTTTTTCTTCATCAGCTTGGCTAGAGGCCTATAAATTTTATTGGTTTTTTCAAAGAATCAGCTTTTAATTTTTTTTTTTTTTTTTTTTACTTCCTTTTTTTCAAACTTATTGGTTTCCTTTTTTAAAAAGATTTTTTTAGAGAGAGAGAGTGGGCATGCACATGCAAGAGTGGGGAGAGGGGCAGGGGGAGAGAATCTCAAGCAGACTCCCTGCTGAGCCCAGAGCCCAACTCAGGGCTCAGTCTCATGACCCTGAGATCATGACCTGAGAAGAAATCAAGAGTTGGACACTTAACCGACTGAGCTACCCAGGTGCCCCAGTCTCATTGGTTTCTTCTCTAATTTTTGTTCCTTTTGTTTACTCTGAATTTGCTCTTCTTTTTCTAGTTTCCTAAGGTAGAAGCTTAATGATTTATTTTAGAGCTTTCTTATTTTTAAAATATATGCATTTAATGCTATAAATTCCCCCCAAGCACTGCTTTTGCTGCATCCCACCAATTTTGATAAGTTATATTTTCATCTTTATTTAGTTAAAAATATTTTTAAATTTTTCTTGAAATTTCTTCTTTGATTCATGTGTTAATTAGAAGTGTGTTGTTTAATCCCCAAGTATTTTCTAGCTATTTCTGTCATTGATTTCTAGTTTAATTTTATTATGGTCTGGGTGCAGACTTGATATGATATATATTCTTTTAAATTTGTTAAGGTGTGTTTTATGGCCACCAATGTGGTCTATCTTGGTAAATGTCCCATGTGAACTTGAGAAGAATGTGTTTTCTGCAGTTTTTGGATAAAGTAGTCTTTATCAATTATATCCAGTTGATTGATGGTGCTGTTGACTTCAACTTTGTCTTTACTAATATTTTGCATGCTGGGTATGTCCATTTCTGATAGAGTAGTGATGAGGTATCCAGCTATCGTAGTGGTTTCATCTATTTCTCCTTGCTGTTCTATCAGTTTTTGTTCTGTTAGGTGCATATATGTTAAGGATTGTTATGTTTTCTTGGAGAACTGATCCCTTTATCATCATGTAGTGTCTTTCTTTATTCCTGGCAACTTTCCATGCTTCGAAGTCTGTCTTTCTGAAATTAATATAGCTACTTCTGTTTTTTTTTTTTAATTAGTGTTAGCATGGTATATCTTTCTCCATTTATTTTAATCTATATGTGTCTTTGTATTTAAAGTGAATTTCTTGTAGACAACATATAAGTGGGTTCTGTTTTTTGACTTACTCTGACAATTTCTGTCTATTAATTGGTATATTTAGACCATTGGCATTCAAAGTGATTATTGATATAGTTGAATTAATATTCACCACATTTGTTACTGTTTTATTTGATGCCCTTGTTCTGTGTTTTCATTTTTTCTTTCAACCTTTTCTTTAATTTGTGGTTTCAATTGTGCATTTTGTATAGTTCCATTTTTTTTCTTTCTTAGCATATCTGTTATACTTTAAAAAAAAACAAACTATTTTTAGTAGTTGCCCCAGATTTTGCAAAACACATTTACAGCTAATCTAATTCACTTTTTTTTTGAAGATTTTATTTATTTATTTGAGAGAGAGAGAATGAGAGACAGAGAGCAGGAGAGGGAGGAGGGTCAGAGGGAGAAGCAGACTCCCTGCTGAGCAGGGAGCCCAATGTGGGACTCGATCCTGGGACTCCAGGATCATGACCTAAGCCGAAGGCAGTCGCTTAACCAACTGAGCCACCCAGGCGCCCCTAATTCACTTTCAAATAACACTATACCACTTCATGGGTAATGTGAGTACCTTTATAATAACAAAATAATCTTCATTCCTTCCTCCAATCCCTTGTATCATTGCTGTCATTCATTTTAATCATTATATATATACATTTTCAAATACACTGTTGCTATTATTTTGAACTTATCTGTTTAATCAATTAAGAATAAGAAAAGAGTTTTTATTTTACCGTCATTTATTTTTTTCCAGTGTTTGCCCTTTATGTAGATCCAAGTTTCTGACCCATATCATTTTTTTTTCTATATAAAGAATTTCTTTTAACATTTCTTGCAAGGCTAGTCGGCTAGCCTATTGGCAACAAATACTCTCAAGTTTTGTTTGAGAAAGTCTTTTATTTTTCTATCACCTTTGAAGGATAATTTCACAGGATACTGAATTCTAGGTTGGTGGGATTTTATTTTTTTGAAACTTTAAATATCTCACTCCACTCTCCTTGTATGTGCATGGTTTCTGAGGAGAAGTCAAATATAATTCTTATCTTTGCTTCCCTATCGGTATGATTTTTTTTTTTTTCTTCTGGCTTCTTTCAGGACATTTTCTTTATCTTCGATTTTCTGTAGTTTGAATGAGATATGCTTAGGTATATATTGGGCATTTATTCTACTTGCTGTTCTCTGAGCCTCCTGAGTCTATGGTTTGGTGTCTGATACTAATTTGGAGAAATTTTTAGTCATTATTTCATCAAATATTTTCTCTATTCCTTTCTTTTTCTTCTTCTGGCATTGCCATTACATATGTTATACCTTTTAGTAGTTATCCACAGTTCTTGGAATATTCTATTTTATCTTTTTAAGTCTTTTTTTCCCTTTGCTTTTCAGTTTTGGAGGTTTCTGCTGAGATATCCTCAAGCTGAGGGATTCTTTTCTCAGTCATGTCCAGTTGACTAATAAGCACATCAAAGACATTCTTCATTTCTGTTAGTGTTTTTGATCTCTAAAATTTCTTTTTGGTTCTTTCTTAGAATTTCCATCCCTCTGCTTACATTGCCCATTTTTTCTTACATACTGTTTACTTTATCCATTGAATAAATGGATATTAATCATAGTTGTTTTAAATTCCCAGTCTCATAATTCCAACATTCCTGCCACGTCTGGTTTTGATGCTTATTCTCTGTCTTCAAATTGCCTTTTGCCTTTTAGTATGCCTTGTAATTTTTTCCCTGATAGTTGGACATGATGTACCAGGTAAAAGGAACTTGTATTTAGGCTATTTGTAATGTAGTAGTAAGGTGTGGGAGGGAGGGGGAAAATTCTATAGTCCCCTTTTTTTTTTTTAGATTTTATTTATTTATTCATGAGAGACAGAGAGAGAGAGAGAGAGAGGCAGAGGGAGAAGCAGGCTCCCAAGGAGCAGGGAGCCTGATGCGGGACTTGATCCCAGGACTCTGGGATCATGACCTGAGCTGAAGGCAGACGCTTAACCATCGGAGCCACCCAGGAGCCCAAGAATTCTATAGTCTTATGATTAGGTCCCAGTCTTTTAGTGAGCTTGTGTCGCTGGCTTGTGAACTTCCTCAATGCTTCTCAGTCATCCCTCTCCCTCCTTGCGCCAGATAGGGTGGCAAACTTGGACAGGAATTGGGTATTCTCATCCTCCAGGTCATTGAGGCTCTGATAAAATCCCAGCAGGTTAGAGTCTGGTTAACTTCTCCTCAGGACAAGACTTGTTAAGAACAGAATGCCCTCTTGTGTTTCAAAATGGTTCCTTTTCCCCTTCCCTGACTGGAATTTCTTTGATATTTACTGTGAGAACCTGGTCAAGCTTCTAGAGGTAAAACTCACAAAAATGTGCCCCTCCTTGCCTTGACTGTGTTCTCCTGGAGCTTTTTACTCTGAGTTGTCTGCATTCAGCCTCAAGAAATTTATCAATTACTGTTTAGGTTTTCCTACCCTGGCACTGGTTCCATCACCCTATGGCAGTTTCTGCTTGTGCATTTCTGCTCTGTTAAGTATTATCTATATTTGCCTGTTGGTCTTTCCAATTTGGGGGGGGGGCTTCAGTTTGATCTCTGGCCTTACTTCTTTTACAAATCTAAGAAGAGCTGTTGATTTTTCAATTTATTTCAGCTTTTTACTTGTTAGGATTGAGTAGTGACTTCCAAGCTTCTTATATGTTGGACCAGAAACCAAAAGTCTGCCTGTGGTTTTTCAAAGTACTCAGAATATATCAATTTGGTGATGTTTTCTTCTAATGTTGGAAAAGATAATATTAATATTTTCTTTCTTTTTTTCCAGAAGTTTTTATTTAATTCCAGTTAGCTAACATACAGTGTAATACTAGTTTCAGAGGTAGAAGTTAGTGATTCATCACTTAAATACAACACCCAGTACTCATAACAACAAGTGCTCTCTTTAATACCCATCACCCATTTAACCCATCCCCTTGTCCACCTCCCCTCCAGCAACCCTCACTTTGTTCTCTATAGCCAAGAATTTGTTCTGTGGTTTGTCTCTCTCTCTTTTTCCCTCTATGTTTATCTGTTTTGTTTCTTAAATTCCTCATATGAGTGAAATCATAGCAGCATTACCAACAATAGCCAAATTATGGAAAGAGCCCAAATATCCATTGACTGATAAATGGATAAAGAAGATTTGGCATGTATGTACATTTATTATATATTAATATATTCCATTATATTATATATAATGGAATATTAGCCATCAAAAAGAATGAAACCTTGCCATTTGCAATGACATGGATGGAGGTAGAAAGTATTATGCTGAGTGAAATATTAATTATTTTGTTCCAAAATACAACCCTATCTCTGACAAAAGTCAACTTATTTTTATAAGTAACAGTACATTTAAAACATTATTTTGTGTATTGCAGGATAATTTTCTCACACACACACACACCTATTCTAAGCATTATTTTAAGTTATACAGTTGATATTCTAACTCCATTTCAGAAAATATGTAGCTCTTTTATATACATTAGATTACACAGTCTCTGTCTAGCAGGATACTATATTCTTGTTCCACTCCTCCATTGTGTGTTGCTATATTAGTTAGGATTAGCCCATCCTAACTACATGGTCAAATCGATGTGAACCATATGTTTCCAGACCATAAGAAGTCACTTTTGCATCTGCTTAAGAACCATGTGTATTACCTCGAGACCCTGGACTTGGAGTTGGCCCAGCAACTACATGAAACTTTGAATTCCTTATATGTTGGATACTGGCATTATGTTAGGTAGGGCCATTAAAAATGATCATATAAGGAAAAGATGTATGGATATTGGCCATTTAAGGAGAAGTCAGTTGCTATGTGCCCTGTCTTTAACTTCTCACATCTATACCTGTTTCTTCCTCTGAAATTCTCTTTATTGCTCTGAATTCAGTTCATATGGTATTATTGGGTATGATCCAGTTTCTCCTTCCATAGTGATAAACATGTGATCTAGCTTCGTCACAGTGGTTGTTTTAAATTTGAACACATTATCTAAACAGAGCTAAACAGTTTTTTGGAGGGGGTGGATATAGTGTAGACACTAAGAGAAATAGTGTCTTTCTTCTTTGGGATATTAAGTTTTAGAATGGCATAATCCAGAGCTACTGTCTCCTTGCTTGCACAATTAGAAGAAAAGAGGCCAGTGAGGGTAGGATGCAGAGAAAGAATGAATCCTGACAATATTGTCACGTCAGCAAATCAGCTGTGCCTAAAGTAAGAACACAAGGCAGCCAAATTAGCTGGATGAGAAACTCACTCTGCATTAATGTCTTACATGAGTATGCTACCCACCCCCGTTAAGAGAGCTTTAAATTAATATTCAGATTTGAAGGTTGTATGCTGCTATATTTATAATACCTGCAATGGAAGTATATGTAATTGACTCCAAGACTGTTCTATGAGTGGTGGTTTCTCTAGCATTGATTTTTTACTAGAATTTTCCTTGTCATTATCAAACTGTAATGATGGTCAGGGATCACAAAAGTTTGTTCCTGAGAGTACAACACACTGACTTCTCTTGGACTACTGCCACATATCTTTGGCTTTTCTTCAGAGTAGGGCTATAAATTTCAAGTGCAGGTCAAGTTCTCATACTTTGAAGAAGATCAATTACTAGGTTGAGGCTGGCTTAATAAAATCACTTGAAAACGGTATTATCACAGGGTATATGCACTTATTGTTTAAAATTGTCCTTTTGCTGTTTTGCCTTTAATGATTTTCTTCTGTATCTTTTTCTGTTGTTGAAGTGAGAAAGTATATGAACATGTACTTCATGTATGAATACGTACCTCATGTATGAACACATCCTTCATATAAAATGTATGAACATGTAATTCATATAAAAATATTCCTTTTTCACTGATTTCCACTAAAGAGCTGTTTAGCAATGGATAAGATCACAATGCTGTACATTATGGATTGAAACATAAATAAGAAGCTAAGGCAATTTCTCTCCTTAAACTTCACTGAACAATTCTTGTTGCTGTTTTTGCAAATTAGAGATTCTTAAAATACACAAAATCAATAAGTAATATGCTTTAAATATCTTTTATCACACAACTCAACTCTGTTAATAAAAAAAAACATTATCCATTTAGTTTCATGGATGGTGTGGGAGTGAGACCATAAATCAATGGGAACTGTCGTTACCAGCAAATTGAGAAACATTTAATGGGTGTTTTGGTACAGTTTGGTTGTACTGTATAGATTAATCTTTTAAAAGCAGTTGCTTATTTGAGTGGGGATGGAATTTATATATTTCATTTTGATAAGGATGATAGGCAGTATTCAAATTTGTAATCAGAAACCTGATATTGTGAAAAATCTGCTGACTGTGGAGAGAAATTGAGTAAGCAAGTAAGAAATGTCAAAGGATATGGTAACCACCATGATGGTGCATGTGGTGAATTGGTACTCTAGGCTTCTGTAAGAAAGGGGTCACTAGTCTGAATCTTGGGCACCCAAATATAAAGCTAATAGTGACTTGTACTCATGTTCTTGATAGTTTCCTAAATCTGTGGACAAAATGAGGAAATAAAAAAATTTTAAGGGTGATGTTTGGCAATTCAGATAATGCCACACTGTGGATATGTTTGGCCATTTGGTGATTTCTAAATCCTTTAAGGAAGAAACCAATTTTTTTTCTTGTTCTCACTTTGTTAGATTTATCAAATCCTCTCTATCTAATGACAGCTGATTATCTCTTCAGATAGAGAATCCTTAAATAATATGTCAGTATCTTTTCAAGGAAATGTAAAACTAAAACAAGTTATATTCTTTTATTATTTAAATAATTCTTTTTTATTTTAAAGATTTATTTATTTGAGAGACAGAAAGAGAAAGAAAGAGAGAACATGAGCGGAGGGGAGGGGTAGAAGGAGAGGGAGAAGCATACTCCCCGCTGAGCAGGGAGCCCAAAGTGGGGCTGGATCCTAGGACCTTGGGATCATGACCTGAGTCAAAGGCAGAGGCTTAACTGACTGAGCCATTCAGGTGCCCCTAAAGAATTCTTTATTCACTAACTCAGCTATCAGATTTTTATAGAAGACCTAATAATGCTAAAAACTGTCCTAAGCACTGGGATACAAAGATTAATGTGGATAGCCTCTGTTCTGGAATATAGATTGGAGAATGAGGGAATTGAACATATAAATTCATTAAAGTAAAAACTACTGTAATAGAAGTTCTAATGGGCACTAAAAATAAGATGCATTAAATTGCCTGGAGAGTGACATACTTAATATTTTAAAGATGCATATGTGTTTGATGGCTAGAAAAATGTAAAGAGGGATCTAGGCATGTGTAAAAGACTGGGAACTAGAAAGCAGACAAGACTTTCTGGGAACTACAAATAGTTCAGACTGGCCAAAGAACAGGCTGTGTGTGTGTGTGTGTGTGTGTGTGTGTAATACAAAGAGAGAAAACTGTAAATGTGAATATAAGGAACAAGGTAATTTAAATCCTTATTTGTATTACTTAAGGAGTTTGAGGACTGTCTTATGTTGAGGAACAGATTCACCAGATTTTACGTGAGGAAGAAATACATTCAGATTTTCTCTTTTAGAAATGTTGTACTGGTTTCAGTATGCCTTAATTGAAGCTCTGTGAAATTGAGGGTTGGAAGACAATAGCCATAGTACAAGTTGATAGAAATCTGTACTAGGTTACTGGTAAGGGGAATGGGGGAGGGTGTATATTTGAAAGATGTTTGGGGGACAGATGACAGTTGACAATGTGAAATGAAGGTGATGAAGATAAGGAAGTGGTCTATATTCCTGGCTTGGGCTAATGGATGGACTAACATGCTATTTACCTTAACAGGCAGTGAAAAATGAGAAAGCAGATTTGAGGGAAAAGGTAATGAATTCAATTTTTGACATACCATGCTTGAGGTAATTTAGGAACAATCAGGTGGACATATCCAGAAGACAGTTATGCATGAAGTTCTAGACCAGAGGACAAGTCATTGACGAGTATAGAAGTCATTAAGAATATGTGGTAGTTGAAATCATCAGTGTGTATATGGAGAAGAATAAACCTGCAAAGTTGGCACCATGAAAAATTAAAGGAAAATGTTATTGAAAAGGAGTAGTCTGACAGTAGGAAAAAGTAAGAAAAAGTAGTGTCTTGGAAGCCATGAGCAAGAGAGACATCCAAGAATTAGGAGTGGTCAGTGTTATGAGATGCTATATTCAGATCTAGGAACATAAAGGTTAAAAGAAATCCAGTGGATTTATCATTTAAAAAATTGTTAGTGTCTTTAATGAGAGATTATTGCAGTGGTTATGGAAGCCAAAACACATTTTGAATATTCTGTCAGCTAAGTGTAGTAGAGTCCTGACAAATTTATAAAAAGATACAATTGTTTATCTTGCTTGTTTCTTTTTCTTTGCTATGTGGAAGAACTAGAACAGCCAGAGAGGTACAGCTAGTGCTCTGCTGCAGAGGACTGTATCCTTTAAAAAAAAATGTAATAGCACATAATGTAACTAGATTTCTATTTTCCCAGCTAGGGCTAAGACAGTAACATTCTGTTTCCAAGTGGCTAGTAAATCTCAAATAGAAGTGGAAGCCAAGCATAATGTGTACAATTGTTATTTCTAACTAAATGCATTTGATTTCTTAGTTCTCTTTGTTTTATACTTGGAGAACAGATTTTTTTTTTCCAATTAAAGATGGTTGGTACTGTTACACTTTATATAACTGAAAGCATAAATAAATCCAGATGATATATTATAAGAAAAGGAGATATTTTACTCTGTGACAACCCTGGAACATATTAGAAAGATTTTGAAAGGAGTGATGTCTACTAATTGACTTTAAAGTTAACATTTAAAGATATAAACAAATAACCACTGCTGAGTAAAAAGAGATGTTTGCAAGAATTTATGGCAAACCTGTGATTTAATGCTTAGTCCTTGTATGTAAAAATTTTATTTTTATGTTTACATGTTTCCTATAAAATTTTTGTTACATTATTTTTTACATAAAAACCAGTGATCATTCAGATAAACATTTCTTAATGCTACAGAATACTATTTGTTAGGTAATAACCAAACTCTCAATTTTTAATATAAATTTATCATTTTTCTTGTCCTCCTTCCCCCAGTTATACAAATATTATTTTGTAAAATAATGTGATTAGGAACACAATGACATAGAGTTGATTTGAATGGTGGTTTTTTGTTTGCTTTTGTTAACTGTATTTGTTTCTTGATATTTTGTATCTTAAATCTCTTTTCAGCCATTTTGTTTTATAAAAGTACTTCCATGGCTTTTAAAAATATGTATTTTCTAAAATAATGCTTCAAGGTTTTAAATTAATTAATGGATAGTATTTTCCTTCCTTAGAATTTGGTCCTGTGATCTTTATCTTAGCTTTCATTACCAAAACTACAGATCCTACCTTTGCCATCTTCCTCATAATTTATTCTTTTTTTGATCCCTAGTGGACTTTGTAATATAGGCATTTGGGAAACTGTTCTGCATATTTTTCAACAGTCAGAATATGAGTTGTGTTAACAAATTTGGGTCTAATTTTAACATGACTACTAAGAGACTCTATTTTGTTTCCTAATACAATTTCCATCTGGCAGTGAACAAAGAGAAAATAGTAGATGTTTGTTAGGAAGCAAAACAAAATGATTTTCTTCTTTGGTCAGTGGAAGAGTGTCTCTTGTGTAATAAGGGATGTAAACTATTTATTAAAACTCCAAAGCACAGAAAGCATACAAAGCAGTAATTTTTAATATTAAAATATATTCTAAAAATATTTTTATAACTTCAATTGAACAGTTTTCTACCGCTATAGAAACACATTTAATATTCTTTACTTTTTAGGATTTAATATTGGTCAGGTGTGTTAATATTTAGTATTACAGCAAACTACTTAGTTTTGCTGTGATATTAAAGAATTACAGCAAATTATTTAATTTTAAAAATGACTGTTAACTCTTAACATAGTCACTTTATTTGAGGGAATTAAAAACAGTAAAATACAGAGTAAAACCTGACCCTAGGGGGAAAAAACCAAATTAAAAATTATTTTTGTTTCTATTTTTTAATTTCATAATACTCTTTCTTTTTATGTGTGAGGTATAATGACAGAATAGGTTCTTCTCGGTTGATTTTTCGATTAGTTAACAAATGTTTACTGAGTACTTACTATGTACTAGGAACTTTACCAAATACAGAGTGCACCAAAGAAACATGGGAATTATCAAAATCATGAGAATCTTTTCATAACATTGTTATTTACTACTGTCTGCCCTAGGCAATTTATACATTTTTTTTAATCTTTTTTTTTAAGATTTTATTTATTTATTCATGAGAGACAGAGAGAGAGAGGCAGAGGGAGAAGCAGGCTCCCAAGGAGCAGAGAGCCCAATGCGGGACTCGATCCCAGGACCCTGGGATCATGACCTGAGCTGAAGTCAGTCGCTTAACCAACTGAGCCACCCAGGCGCCCAATTTATACATTTTTTAAAAGATTTTATTTATTTATTAGAGAGAGAGAATGAGAGAGAGAGAGAGCATGAGAGCAGGGAGGGTCAGAGGGAGAAGCCAACTCCCCGCCGAGCAGGGAGCCCGATGTGGGACTCGATCCCTAGACTCCAGGATCATGACCTGAGCTGAAGGCAGTAGCTTAACCAACTGAGCCACCCAGGCACCCCTATACATTTTTAAATTGAAATACTTTAGATATACATTGGTAGAAAGTTAAATTCATAGTACATAGTAGAACATATCTGTTAATGGTGTTTGGGCTGATGTTCCATAGATAAAGTGATAGAGCTTTGGAAGATTGTTAGGAAAAGCTCCTCTCGTTTCTATTTCTGTAGTCATTTGCAAAGGATAAAAGAAAAGGACTGAAAAATTAGATCAACCTGTATTTGAAGAACAACAACGGTGAAATCAATGGCTGTCCTGTCAATGCTGTCAAATGAACCTTTTCCACCTACACTCAAAATAAGCAGTTCTCTTCTGTTTGGGAAGTTTATATACATACCATTTTGGTACAGAACCACCAGTGTAATGGCTAGATAGCTCAAAGAAGAAAAGCCAGAGAACTTTTAAACCATACTTCTAGTTCTAAGTAAGTAAATACCTCTAACTTTTTTGAAATGCATTTGTTATTAATTCCCTCACTTATAAATTCTCTCTGAGAGATCTGCTGATGTAGTAGGAATATTTTTAAACAAAGAAATTCAGGAAATCCAGAGTATTAAGAGTACAATCTTCCCAGCTCATGTTTATTTGCTTGCTTCTTTAGACAAGCTTTGAAAAGCACTCTTCTTACAGTACTAAAGTTATTATGTTATATTTGTTGTCATGACCTATTATTGAGATGGCTAGGATCATCCTCAGTTTATTCATAAAATCCTTTTCTTTACCACGGAGTCCAGGGAGGAAAGAACTAAATGCGTACTTATCATTCTTAATTAAAAACAAATTTAGCTTTAAACTCCTAAGTAGAAAGCCTGACCTTAATGTGATCAATGGAATCATTTTGGAGATTTTCTTAATTTGGTTGCAAGGAATAGAAAATAACTTAAATTATCTTATCTAAAACCTAGTGGAATTTATTAACAGGCTATTGGGTTATTTCATGGGATCCAAGGAAAATTTAAACAACTAGTTCTTAGGAAGAGCAAAAAACAAGACAGTGCTGTGACTCTTAGCGGCAGTAATATACTCAATAGTTTCTTAGAGAAGGGGGCTGGGGTGTGGACCTGGAAAGAATTCCAATTGTTCTCTGCATTTCTGGCCCAGAGCCTATCCTACTCACACACTGAATAGCATGTCAGGGCATTTGTCCTTTCATACTCATACCATGAAACTGAACCACTAAAAATTATTACTAAGAAGGTAAGGAACAATAAATCCAAGGAAAGAATGGCAAAGGAACATTGCCCAATGCCCAGAGCATAGATTGTTTATGTTGTATACCCAGGCTTCTTATAAATGGGGTGCATCTTACTTATGAAAGTCTAGCCCTTGGCTCCATGATCCCGAAACTATCCTAGACTTGATCCTTCTCAATTAAAACCCTCTTCTTAGGGAATGGAGTGGAAATGATGGTTTAGAAAGCCTTGATATCTCCTTATTTTTCAACTTATTAATCATCAAAATTTCATATTTTGGAAGGATGATATGAAGTTCTTGGATTTTTTTGTTTTTACCATTGTTGCTTGATAACCTTCTGAATTATGTTCTGTAATTCTGGTTTTCATTGAACATCTTATAAGCTTTCTAGTCCTACATGGGTTTTTCCTTTAAAATTACCAGGATGGCACATCCAGTGGTCACTAGCATCCCTGCATTTTTTAAACAGAACCTTTTTCTTCCTATCACTTCCCAACTGCTTTTGATCTTATCTTTTTCACCCTAACCTTATACCCAACCCTCATTTTTCCCTTCATGTTTTATTAAACTGTTTTCCATCAACTCTCATCCTTTAGTTTCTCTTCTTGTTCTGTTTTCCTGACTTTGACAAAGGCTCTTCTTTTTCATAACAAATTGGGCATGTTTATTTTGCCTTAGGCAATTGAGGATAATCATTCCTCCAACCTCGAATCCTTTTAGATGATTTTCTCACTCGCATCACCATAGACACAGAAATTGAATAAAAATGAACTGATAGGTCTAGAGGGGAATTCTTCGAAAGATCAGTTTTGAAACAATAGGTGAAGAATAACTAAGACAAACCTATTTTTAAGTTTGTAGATATTCTTTTTTTTTTTTAAAGATTTTATTTATTTGACAGAGAGAGATACAGCGAGAGAGGGAACACAAGCAGGGGGAGTGGGAGAGGGAGAAGCAGGCTTCCCGCGGAGTGGGGAGCCCGATGCGGGGCTCGATCCCAGGACCCTGGGACCATGACCTGAGCCGAAGGCAGACGCTTAACGACTGAGCCACCCAGGCGCCCCAGTTTGTAGATATTCTCTGATGAAATACACCTCAAGAATTTTTTGTATTTTTCTAGTCAGCTATACATATGATTTAGATATAACACATTAGTGTCTAAACATGTACATTGAATTGAACCTCTCATGATCTGTGATATTATTAACATCTAAATCATTTTGGAATTGGCCTTTAAAATCTTCAAAAAATCTTTATTTACTCTACATTAATCTAGTAATTTGGTTGCATAGATAGTACTTGAGGTTTAATTGGTCCTTAAATAGGATTTATAGTTCTTTATCAGTAAATCAAATTTATATAAATTATAATTTAAGGGGGCACCTGGGTGGCTCAGTTGGGTAAGTGACTGCCTTCGGCTCAGGTCATGATCTCAGGGTCCTGGGATCGAGCTCCACGTCGGGCTCCCTGCTCGGCGGGAAGCCTGCTTCTCTCTTTCCCACTCCCCCTGCTTGTGTTCCCTCTCTTGCTGTCTCTCTCTCTGTCAAATAAATAAATAAAATCTTTAAAAAAAATTATAATTTAGGACTACTGAATGGATAGGGGAAGGGTAGCATATTTTATTTAAGTTGTTTTCAGAACTCTGATTATTGTTTATTTATGGCAAGAGTACTATTAGAATTATAATTTGTTCCAAGTATAATATATTAAACATATTTATAAAAGCGTGATGTTACCTGGCCACAAAATCTGTTCCTTTTGAAAATAAAATGTAAACAACATTTAATTCCCAGGGGAGCAACTTATTTCTCCTAAAAATATTAAATCTGGCTATTAAAAAATAAGATTATATCTTGCAGGATCAAGATGGATTGTTAAAAATAAAATTAATATAAATTGTAGATTTGGTGGGCAATACTCTAGGCATGGTTATAATGGTTCCTATTTGATCCATTGAAATTTCCAACATTTATGCTTATTAAGCAGCAGAAAGAGAGCACCAGGAATTCATCTCTAGCCATCTGGCTATTGGATGGGTGGTGGTGGATAAGTAGAATTTCTCCTGCTTCATCTGACTGGAAACCGGATGGGGTCTCATTAACTCACATGGAAGCTCCCATTTATTCACACAGGATTTCACACTACGTGCCTCTCAGGGACTTTGGGAAGTCTCAATGGGTTGAATCAAATGTATGGAAGAATGAGTCCAATCATTCTGGGCATTGTGCACTCCTGGCACTCAGTTTTTCCTGGACACTGCAATTATTTCCTAGAGTACAGTAGTTTCTAAGGGCTACAATGCATGGTAATGTCTGTCACCAGAAATCACTAGGTACCTCTTCATTCCCCTGGGCACTACTGCCCTGGTGCTAGTACACGGAAATCTCCTAATGGATGCTTCCCATGCTTCCCTGATCACTGCATCTTCATGATGCCAAAGCTACCTCATGGTGTCCAGGAAAGTGGAAAGTGCATCTCTATTTACATTACACCATCTGAAGGGTCCTAACATAGTTCTGTTTTCACTCCTATGTTCCAAAAGGCCCTGAGCACTGTTGCTGCTTAGCATAGCAAATGGAGGCAAAATGAGTAATTACTGATATCTTGGTTACTTTCTTATTGTCTTATAGTTTCTTCTCTGTCCACCACTTCTAGTTCTCAATGTAATTTGTGGAACATTATGTTGACTATTTACTATATAAATCATATTGTTTTATTCTTTGTGAAGAATTAAAGAAAAATATGACAATTTCTACCTCAAAGATCTTACAATTTAGTGGAAGATATTTTTTTAA
Organism: Neomonachus schauinslandi; assembly: GCF_002201575.2. Taxonomy (NCBI): domain Eukaryota; kingdom Metazoa; phylum Chordata; class Mammalia; order Carnivora; family Phocidae; genus Neomonachus; species Neomonachus schauinslandi. The sequence goes on from NC_058405.1 coordinate 146,756,241, forward strand.
TTCATTTATTCAGCAAAGATTCATTGGAAATACTGACATAAGGGATCTAGACTAATTGTTAAGGGAATTCATATAAAATGTTGATTCTTATAGGGATGATGGGCATTCATGATGAAGGCAGAATTAGGGCTTGTCTTTGAAAAAAAGTGAACATTTTCAATAAGTTGGTTTGGGGGGAAGAGAAGAGAAAGGACAGACTATTTAAGGCACGATTCAGAAAAACAGATGTGGGAAGTACTAGGCTGATGGGTAGCATGGGAAAGTAGAGCCGTCAGGGTTTGTAAAGATATGCTGAGGTAAGACAAAAAGATAAGCTGGGACTAGTTTGTAGGAAATTAAAATTGCATACTGAAGGGTTTGCATTTATTCTAGGTATATTGTAGAGAAATTGAAAATTTTACATCAAGGATTTATGAAGAACTTTGTTTTAGGAAGAATAAATTTGTGCTTTGATTAGCTGGAGAAGCTGAAACTGATAATATGATTCAATTATAAGTCTCTTATAACAATTGAGGCAGCCATTGGGTGCCAGATAGAATATTTACTATTATTCCTGAATTGGCTAAGGCCCAAATCTAAGAACAAAAGATAGCACTCATTCTAAATAATGCAGCAATCAACATTCAATTGAAAATGGCCACCTTCTGGCTGGACTCACTGAATTGGCCAAACCCCAACAGTATTTTACCATATTTCTTCCCAGTTACAATAGGAAATAGCAGGAGAGAGGTGATTAAACGTTGGCCCTCTGGATTGAACATTATTTCAATGGAAGCTCCTTCCCTCTTTTCTAAGGGTGTAGGTGCTTTTTATAGTATGAAGCCACTTAAGGAAAATACCGGAAAATAAGGATTAGAGGTATCTGAACAAAGAGAGTAACATCTGATTCTCCAATTGGAAGCATGACAAGCTGCAAACAAATAGGTCCATTCTGATGTCACTCAAGGACCAGAATGTGTAGTGAGGGAGTCCTTGGGAGATAGTTTTGGGATTCCAGGAATATGAGGTGTTTTTCTTTCCAGTTCCCTCCTTCTGCTATTTGAAAGAAAAGGGGATTGTATCATATGTTTTCTGAAGTTGGGTAAGGAGGGTTCTTGAACAGGAATTGGAGTGACCACAGTGAGCAGGACTTGAAGGATGGTAGAGGAGTAATGAAGACATTTAGAAAAGTTTAGGGAAACTTGCATTATGGAAGAGGACCCCATCTCTTCCCGTAGCTTCTTGTGAAGGATCAAGAAGTTACATGAGGAGCAGAAGCCAAGGGACCACTTGATGGCAAATCCAGTTTAACAAAAGCATTAAGGATCTATCAAAGGCAGGCACAAACATTTCCAGGAGTCCTCAGCTTAAGGCTTTTGTGCAAATTAGACAAAATCACCATTCTGGATGCTTTTGACACAGCTTGAGAAACTGAATGGGCACTGGATTTCAGCATCCAATCATCCCTTCAGCTGGGAGTTTTTGTGCCCAGCAGCAAGGAGGGCAGGGGCGATGCTGACCATTGCCTCAAGAAAACCACATGCATCAACTATGTGAAGCCTACTCCATCAGCAGAGAACATTAGTATCAGATAGAACAGACTGAATCTTAGTGATGTGAGGAACATCTCTTAACTGGTGTGTGAGCAGTAACATTAAGACATCTTTGTCTTCTCTATCTTACTTTGTGCCTTCAACAGCAGTGAAACTAGTGCCTGGAAAACAAAGAAGAGCTATCTCTGAGTCAGGCCAACTATGCACCTTCTCATTCTTAGTAAGCAGGACTCAGTTCTACTCCTTAAGGTGGGAGGTGGGGCTAGGAAGACAAACATGGAATCAAGTTTGAGAATGAACTTTTTAAAAAGAGTAGAACTGAGCCCTAAAAATAAAATGAGACCACAATAATAGCCAAGTGTAACAAGAAAATGATGGAATTTAGCCAAAATATCATTAAGTGGAACATAGCATAGCTGGAAGGCAATGAACCTGGGAAAATTAAAATCATTTTATCCTTATATCCTGATGACTTGAAATTCTTCAGTAAACTGGTTACACGTTAGACTATGAAGGCTTGAATTAAAAACAACAACAACAACAACAAAGAAATGGGAATAGAAGCCAAAATAAATTATTTAACCTTATCTATAAATTGCCCAGCTATTAAACATATTATCTCTTTTCTGTTCTTCCATCTCTATCTTACTTTTCTTTCTAAATCAGCAGTTTTACAGATATTGTAAACCGTATCCATACTTTACACATCCACGTTGCCAAATTTCATATTTTTGGATATTTCCCAATAAGCCTTTTAAGAACTTTGTAGCACACTCAATCTCTACTGACTTCAGTTTCTGAAATCTGGTCATTTTAACTCTGGATGGCATTATCTTTTTATATATTATTATATTTAATATTTAATATATTAATATATATAAGAGAATATAGCTTTCCTCAAATCCAGGATAGAATAATACTATTATTTCCACATACATTTTGATGATCCTCAATTTCTCTAATGACCTGTATTTTCTTATGCAGTTTCTTTTTATTGCGTGTTTTAGCTCTCAGATGGGAGAAGAAAATGACACTCTTTAAGGAAACTAAAAAGTGGATCTAAAAATTTTTAATGAATTTTGTTTTGTGAAAAACAATTTTGTGGGGTCATTTGTTTTCCTGGTGAACTACATTCTAGGTTTCATAAATTCCAGAACATGCATCAAATCCATTTATTCAAAGCAATATATTGATCTGAAGAACAACTGATCATTTTTATGTAACTATTAGAATCACTGGTTTATTTTGAAATATACTATATGCATCACTGGATATTTTCTTTCCAAAGACATTCTAACAACCTGTCATCACACATAATAGAATTTGAATATAAATTTTATCAGAATTAAAAATATAAATGCAGATAAGTTTTGCCTTTCCATGAAGAAAAGGAACCTAAGTCTAATGTACAGTTTAAGCCAATATTGACTAGAGAATATTAGAAACAGTCAAAATACAGCTCTTTTATATTATTTCAGTACTAAATGTACTGGGTTTGAGAGACACCTTATTCTCATTGGTGATATATTTACTTACCAAATACTAGGGTGGATAATTTCTGTGTATGGCTCACACATACATCTTATGTTATTTCTTATGTTATTTCTTATTTGTTTCAAGTTCAAGGTGAAATTGTTGGACACAAAATTGAATTATGAGATTACACATAGAGTTAATAGAACCCTATGTATTGGCTACAGATGCAAAGTTAAGATTTCCTAATCTAATTCTCCTTTTTAGATGAGTTGAGAATTATGTCATTATTTAGTGTTAGAACCTGAATATTTTTTAACTCTTCAGTTCTCCTTCCTGATATCCCTTTGAAATCAGCATTTTTTTTTTTTTAGTTCTCTCAACAGCCAACACCAACTCCTTTAAGAGAGGAGAGAGGAAGGAGGAATTAGAAAGAATATTATTCTAGGGTGTTTGAAGGCTGTTCAACTTCTGAAAGGGACTTAAATCTTCAAAGAGACGAGGATGTAGTCTTTCCTTGTTATTGTGGGGAAAATAGTCTAGGAATAATACAGCTGTTGGACATCTTTATAATATTGTTATCAAAAATATGGAAAATAGCATTTTAAAGAAGAGCAGAGTTCATTTTCTGAGAGGTGAGTATGTGTGACCTCAGTCCTCAAGAATTGCAAGTTTTTTAAAGTTCATCAACTTCATAGGGTGCCTGGGTGACACACTGGGTTGAGGGTCTGACTCTTGGTTTTGGCTCAAGTTCTGATATCAGGGCCCTGGGATTAAGCCCCGCGTTGGGCTCCCTACTCATCAGGAAGTCAACTTGAGGATTCTCTCTCTCCCTCTGTCCTTCTCCCTATTCATGCACACACACTCTCTCTTTCAGATGAATGACTGTGACTGACTGACTGGATGAATCTTTAAAAAAAAGTTCATCAACTTCAGGATAAAATAAAAATTCCTTCACTTAGTAAATGGGAGACTTCGTGAACTTAGTCACTGCCCCATCTCTTGAGCTTTGTTTCTGCCATCCCTCCACATCTCCTCTGAGCTTTTGTCACTCCAGGTTAGGTGCAGTTTCTGATGCTTTCTTTCCTCTGTATTTTTTTTTTTTAAATGCTAGTCTCTCTGTTTTCCCCAGCTTATTGTCAAGACTTAGCTCAGGTGAGCACCACTGTGCAATTGTAGCATGCTGTGTAATCCTCCATCTGATAATTTTCAAATGATTTTTTTAAACCTGTTTGTCTTCCCTAATGCTGGGTGAGGAAGCATGCCTTTTATCCCTTTATCTGTAATATGTCTGGTGCAAGATTTTACTCATAAAATATTTCTCCAATTAATAAATAGATAAGTGATGTTAGAATTAAGAAATTCAAATGAAACAAAGCGTGTGTGCCCAATTAGTTATTACCCTCCTCCAGCAAATAGAAACTTGCCTACTTTCTATGAGGATATCTTGTACTTTCTCTTTGAAATTTTCTTCTAGAAAAAACCAGTACTATGAAATGTTGTATTTGCACATTATTCCTAAAAGAATGGCATTTAGAGTTTTACAAATTGAGATGTCTTTGTCACACCCAGTGATATCAGCAAGGCTCCCTCTGACATCAGTGAGTTTACTATAGTTCATTTCTACATGGATGGGTCAACTTACGGTATTAAAGACTCACAAGCAGTACACACATTTTAGCTAAACACAGATGGAACAGGATCACAGGGTCTCACATCACTGAACATAATCAGTGTTCCTACCAATAAATTTCAACCGGTCTCAGTAAAATTGGAATTTGCTTACAATTAAACCATGAAGGAGATTGAAAATCCAGACATATGTTTACAATGGGCTAATTCCTGTTAATTATCAGAACTATCAAACTTTTAAATTGTAGATTTATAAAAATGATGTGACACACACACCATGCCTATTACCTATCATGGGATTTTTCTTTCTAGTTAATCATTCTATTTACAAAAGAAAGCTAGCAATTTTTTTTTTCATATTAAGCTTTAGCTGAAAATACATGATTTCTATTTTTGTTGGAAAAAGCTTCTCTTCCAGAGATGGATTTCTTCCATTTGTATTTTTAACACTTGTACATCAGAAAGTTCTAATTAAAAAAACTCACAAATGAGGAATTTTGGACTCCCAGCAAACTTCGATTTTAATTTTCTTCACACAGTTTTCAATGCTTTCTTACCTATGTATTTCAGTTTGCCCTCCATGAAGATTTTCAGGGTCATGTGATTAAAAGAGATGCTCATATTTCAAAAGGGAGGAAAGAATTCTAAACAAGGCTACTTCAAGAACTAGGAAATCACCACTTCACAAAGATATAAAATATAGAGGTCATTTTTATATTTTGTCCCTAGCTATATTTTGTTTTTAATTGATAAATTTTGCGTATTTAGGAAGAGATATACTGCAAAATCAAGGCCCCAAACCTCTTTGCTTTGATGCCGTCATCCCCATTTTAAAGAGTTTTATTTAGAAGTTTCTGAGAGCAGTTGATTATATAATTTATCAGATACACTAAATTATAGTTCCATGAAGTTAAAACTCATTGCAAAGACTCCTATGAAGCAATTTATTATTTTTTAGTTCTGAGTGAAATCTGCTTTTTTTTTTTAACAAGTGTGATGCTTTTTCTTTTTTTAAACCAAGTGTGAGATTAGTTTAATCCTAAACATCAAGTTCCACAGATAATAAAGCATGTATAATGAGCACATTTTAAAAGCTTCTTTGTAGAATTAAATTCTGATTCCATGATTTTGACTCTAGCAGTTTCCACTTACAATGTACAGTTACATGAAGAAGGCACTAAGGTCTAAATCTTAGGTCATAATTTTCAGAAAAGAGGGATTCTAATGTAAACCTGGGAAAAAGATGAGATTGAGGTAGATTCTTTAGTTTTTCTTCCCCCTTCCCTCTTGCATTATGCTTAAACAATAACAGCACTTTCCCTAGTTTCATTTTTCATAAGGAGGGTGCTATGGTCTGAGTGTTTGTGTCTTTGCAGATTCACATATCGGAATCCTAAAGCCCAATGTAATGGCTTTAGAAGGTGAGGACTTTGGGAAATGAATAGGTTCTGAAGGTGGAGCCCTCAGCAATGGGATTAGTGCTCTTATAAAAGAGATTCCAGAGAGATCCCTAGCCCCTTCTGCCATGAAAGGATATAATGAGAAGTCTGTGACCTGGCGGAGAGCCCTCGTCCAACCATGCTGGTGCTCTGATCTCAGACATCTAGTCCAGAACTGTGAGAAATAAATTTCTGTTGTTTTAAGCCACCCAGTCTGGGGTATTTTGTGATAGCATCCTGGATGGACTAAGGTGGAGCCAAAGGGAAGAAACAGTTGATAGTCAAGACTAAGAAGAAGGAAATCAAAGAGGAAAAGTATTACCAACAGTGTAACCTCATAGAAAGAATATCTCTTAGCTTGTTTCTTTTTGGTTTTTTCCTTTCCATTCTACAGTGTAGATTCCAGTAAGTACTCATTGTAGGTTCATTTAATAGCATCAAAATAGTGATGTCGAAGTTGTATTTTACAAGAAATTAAATATTTTATGGTACTTTATAAGGCACATTGACATTGGATATTGACACTTAAAGTTAGTACAAATTAATTATGAATGTATATAACTATTACTGCAACTGTATTTTTCATAGGTTCAAATTATATTATCATAATTATTTATCATAAGGTACGTAAATGTTAGGGTTAATGCAGAGCATGAAATCAGACATAATACTTGGCTTGCTAAAATGTAACACGGAGGCCACTGGGGGTGAGGGAAGGTTTCAGAGAAGGGCGTTGGCCTTTGGAATGCAGAGGCCTGTGTGACCACTCTGCCATTGGAATGCCTTCCCTGAAGCTCTCTTAGCCCAAACAGCCGCCCTGTGATCTAAGAGATGTGTGCATTGTCCCTTAGGCTATGTTTAGTAGAACATGCAGATTAGCATATCTTATCTTTCCCATAAACAGATCCTCCTAGTTCAGTAAGACCCCTGTCACACATCACGTGCTTGAGAAACAGTGATAAGGATTTGTCATTATCCTGAAGGAGCAATAAAAGTGGGAGCAAAGGAGAGCAAAGGGTCTTCGTCTCTGAGTGTTGACCCCCTTGACTTCTCCTCTCAGGGCAAAGTTTGGAGTAACTTTTCATCCGTTGGTACAGGGATTGCTGGCCATTCCCGGCACATACAGGCTGGAATTGGAGCTGAAAAGTCATTAGAAGATGTGTCAGGTCTAGAGATGAGACAAGCAACTCTGTCTTCATTTCATGGGTAATACTAAATCTCTCTCCTTTTTCTTGTGCGTCTGCAGAATTCTTTCTGTACAATCTTTCTGCTCTAATTTCCCATTACTACTGACATGTTGGCTCTTGAATTTTTTCCTTCTAATCAATCTAATTTTTCTTTTCCTCATTGCTTCTGGCTATTTATGGCTTCTGCTGTTTAATGACATTATTTTTTTTTTCATAATTCTTCATGGCTTCTAACTCTACCTCAATTTTTATGGCTTTAACTCTTCTTCAAATCTTTCCTTGGCTTTAGCTCCTGCTGTTCACTGCTTTGTTCTCTCTCCCGTGTTAAATTCCAAAAAGAGATTTGATTGGCCCAGTTCCTCTTCTGGCATCAGACCATGCTGTAAATCTATTCCAGTCTTTAGATCAGATGTCCTTAGGTTCAGTCAACTATAGATGTTGGAGTCATGCATCATGGGATGCAATCACATTTAGAAGAGACCATAACAGTATTAAGAGTAATGTTGCAAAGGCTATAAACTCTGAAGCAGAGGAGATACCTTTAATTTTTAAGATTGTCAGCATAGCACCACTGGCAAAAGAGAATTTATAATTCTGATGGTCATTCATTCAAATAATATATATATATATATTATTTAATGACCATGTGCCAAACACTGTTCTAGCCTCTGATATTATAGTACTGATCAAAAATAAAAATAAATTGCCTACTCTTATGGAGCTTGAATCTTTGTGGATAGAGGCAATGATAAAAAATAAAGATAGTAAGTGCAATGAAGGTGGCAGTAAATCCTATGAAAATAACAAAGCAGGTTAGGGGCACCTGGGTGACTCAGTTGGTTAAGCATCCGACTCTTGATTTCAGCTCAGGTCATGATCTTAGGGTCTTGAGATTGAGCCCTGCATCGGGCTCTGTGCTCAGCAGGGAGTCTCCTGGAGATTCTCTCTCTCCCTCTGTCACTGCCCCGGCTCACATGCTCTTTCTCTTTCTCTCTCTCTCTAAAATAAATAAATAAATCTTTAAAAAAATAATAAAGCAGGTCAAAGGGATAGAGACCCAAGGTGTGTGTCTAGGGCCATGGGATGAATTGTTATTTTAAATAACACTATAAGGGTTGTTCTCTTTAAAAGATGGCATTTGAATGGAGACATGACTGAAATCCCTCCTTAGCTTATTACCTCTGACTGTTCTCAAAGGAGTTTGCTCACACTTACAGGTTTTAATATCCCTAAAATCAGAAAGGATAGGAGTGGGGGTTTTTGTTATTTTTATTTGCTTTACACTACTGAGGAAAGAGGATGTTAACAAGAATATGTTCTGCTTTTGCAGTTGGTATTGCATAGATTGGAACCACAAAAGATAGGAAGGATTGTGGTACTGTCCAGGAGAAAAACAAGAGTATCCAAGTCCTCAGTGATGCTGAAAAGAAGGGATCCAGCCAACTTCAGCTGATGAGATCTTGGGTCTTAGATGTTAGCTATATAATGACACAATAATATGTAAAACAGAACTCATCTTTTACCCCTAGACCAATCTTATGTTTTGATGTCCTTTTGTATTATATCAAATCTATCAAACTAGAATCTCACACTCAACTTCAATCTTATTTTCTCTCACCTCCCTTATGTACACAATTAGCCACTAATTCCTACCCATCATCTTATAGAACTGTCTACAAAATACGTCCATTGCTTTCTGTTTCTCTTGCTGTGGACTTCTTCTAGGCCTTTACAATTTCCATCTTGAATTATTACTACATCCTTGCAACTAGTCTTCCTGATAGCAATCCCTTTTTATCCCAGAGTGTACACTGACCCCAGAACCATTTTCTTAAATAGACAAAGCTGCTCTTTCTATACACTGACTTAAAATCCTCTGAAAGCTCTTCATTGTCTCATATGGTGATTCCAAACAGGCTTAGATTTGAATATGCTTACCATTTCATGCTTTGTTTCTCTTTTCTGCCATTACAACATGGAAAACTCTTGGAAGTTTGGAACTAAAAAAGACTTGGAAAATTCTTACCCTTCCTCAAGATCCCGTTCAAGGGGCACCTGGGTGGCTCAGTTGGTTAAGCAACTGCCTTTGGCTAAGGTCATGATCCCGGGGTCCTGGGATCAAGTCCCGTATGGGGCTCCCTGCTCAGCAGGGAGCTGCTTCTCCCTTTCCCTCTGCTTCTCTCCCCTGCTTGTGCTCTCCTGCTCTCTCTCTGTCAAATAAATAAATAAAATCTTAAAAAAAAAATCCCGTTCAAATGTCACCATTGAGGAGGAAGGGAAATACTTCATACACATGTTGAGTCCTTCCATATGGAAGGATCTCTACAAGCATGACTTTTGTGCTCTCCTTATTTTTCTTCTCAGGAGAAGTGGAAAGACTCTCAGATTAGTGAGTTTGGGAGGAAGAACTGGGCATGCATGGTTCCACTCCCTCATCTCGTCTTTTTGGGTGCTGGCCTATAGCAAGGGCATGTTTTTTCTTCTTTCTGCCATGTGGTGAAAGGGCCTACTACTTTTCATCTTTCTAATTCTGAGGCTCAGTATTACTAAGCCCATTGTTACTGTATATATAAGGCACCTGGCATAGATTAGATGGTCAATAAATGATTGTTAAACATATTGAATGAATAATAAAAGTAAAATTGGTTCGCAATCAACTAGCAGAACTCTGACAAAGAAAAGTATTTTGCTGTACCCCTTTCAGTTCCTGTAATAGCTACTTGAAGAAGCCTTCAGCATCTTCAGAAAGTGTGAATTTCTCTTCAGTGGACCTTGATTGTCTGTACATTAAAAATCACCTTGGGGTGCTTGGAAAACTCCCTACAGATTCCTATGTGCACCCTTAAGATTATGATTCAGCAGGTTTGAAGTCTAGGCTGAGACTGATTATTTTAATAAGCACCACAGAAGATTCTTCAAATGCAAATTGGCTACTGTCTTTAGGTTTTTAAAGAACTCTGTTTATATCTCATTATTGGGTTTTATTCACATGCCTGTCTTCCCCAGCAGGTTATGAACTCACTGGGGGTATTTGTCTCAGAATTGCAAACATATAACCTAGAACCTGGAACCTGGTAGCTAGTCAATAGATGTTTATTGAATAAATGTTTGTTGATAAAGACACACATGGGATTTGTTCTTCCTTTTTTATTTATAAAGCCAGCATTTGGGGATATTCAAAAAGAACACAGTGAAGACATCATTATTCCATTAAATGAGCTCACTGTTAGCTTATGAAGTGTCCAAAATTTATGTTTTTCAAACTGTATAGCTTGTAGCATGTTTTTTAAAAAATAGTGAACATCTTTTTTCTATGCCTAATTCATAATATTCCATTAAATTGTCACAAGGTCTTCCTTTAAAAAAATGGTAAAATGATAAGTCATAAAAATCCCTACTATTTATAATGAATTATCTTTATTTTATCCTGAGAGTTGGCCATATCATAAACACATTAAATATTCTCAGCTCTCCTAGCTTTCACTTGTGTATATTTTTCATATGACCACAACAGCATGTTTGCTAGGCAACAGAAAGAGGAAAATCTTTCAAAACATAAATCCATGAATTCCCCTTAAGAGAGGAAAAGGCAATACTTGCTGCATTACTTAGGGAGTGAAAGGAAAGAGAAAAAAAAAAAAATCAGATCGGCTTCTTTGCAGCTGTGCTCCAGAACTCAAGGCCACACCTGGACCGGGTAAAACTTCTCTGATTATAAACCTTTGGCTAAAAGGAAAAGTTGCTGCCTGAAAAAGCAGACTATGTCTTTGGGGATTCCATTTGGCTATTTTAGTATTTAACAGATGTAATAGCTGAAGCTTTGTATTCTGAAAATAGCATGAACCTGTAGGAGCACTGTGTTTCTTCTTGAAAATTCCCACAGTGAGCTTAGGTGTTTAAAATGTATTCAGAAGTTGGCAATGTATCAACTAGAAACATCTCCCTAAATCTGTTCCTTTTATTTTAAAGTACAATTATTTATCATGTAGGTATGTTATGAATATCGTATTTGCATATGCTGAATACAAACATATAATTTTGCAAATGTTTTATGGTTTCAGGTTGAGATACACACATATTCTTTTTAAGTCTGAACATTAAACAGCAAATATTGATTATAATAATCTGCCTCATTTATATATAAGGTATACCCTGATGAAAGCAAAACACATACATTCGCTTTGGCTTCCATAAAATAAGTCCTCATATCAGTGATAAAATGTTTTTCTTTATCATTTTAATACAACTGTTAAATACTTTGTGGCATGATATTCATACTCATAATTGCTAAGAGAAGGTTAGGCAGTAAACTACCTTCCTTCCATAAACATGCATTGTCTTCACATGAAATTTAAATGTAATTTTGATCAAAATATTCTAGTGACACAAGAGTAACAAAGCATATCTAATAGTAAATGCTATCTTAATGGCATTAAGTTATGGGAACTTTTATATTGAATGGCAATATTTAGGAATGATTTTCATTAAAATCACAGTGATTTGCAGGAGATTATAAAGAGAAGTACATTTTAGAAAGCCATCCAGGAAGAAGTGCCAAAGTATTTGTACTAATATTGCCAATTATATCATCAAAAAGTTTGCCCTGGCATTTAAGGTAAAAAAGAATATCCACTCAATTGGCTGGAAAACTATATTATTTTTAGTTTTTGTTAGTAGTAATGATGAGTAAAAACACCCTAAAGATTTTGGGAGTGTGTCAAATAATCATTATTAACTTTAATTAGAATGAGGAATACCTAAAAACTTAATAGATACACTCCTAGATCATTAAAGCATTCCTCTTAGTTCTTCAGATTTATTTTGGTGGTCATAAGAAAATATAAAATACCAGTCATGTAAACTGATTTTATAGGGTCTTTATAAGTAATGTGGCAAAGAGAAGATTTGGTAAATAATTACAGAGACATGGAACATTGGACCATTTATTGAAGAATAAAAAACATGTGATAGAAATTCTTGACTATTAATCCTGGTGGAGAATACCCAAGAAATAATTTTGTGATTGCTCTTGTCTCAGTCAAAGTAGGGTTTCATTAAAATATTTATTGGTTTGGAGCATTTTCCAAAGTTTTGTAGTATTAAATGGCATTTTTCACAATTTATAAAATCATACTGACTCTTTTCATCCTATGTTTCTTTCAGTTGAAAGCATAAATTATTGACAATGAAAACAACTTTAGTAAGGAAATCAGAGGGCTTGGGTTTATGTTCTGATTTTGGCACTAACTAGATACTAAGTCTTTGGAAATAAAGTTTAATTTCAGTCTCAGTTTTAATGCTGTAAAAAAAGTTGATGGACTACATAATATGTTCATTTATTTCTTGAACATTTTTCAATCAACAGATTTATTGAATGTTTATTATGGGCCTGGTGCCTTCTATGTGGGAGGCACATCCCTGGGTAGTATGAATATTGTGATAAAGCAGATCAGATTCTCCCAGCTGTGGGAGTTTACACTCTGTTGGGGTTGACAATAAATAAATAATTAAATAAGTATATGATTTTAGATAACAATAAGTGTAATAGCAACCAAGGAAGGAAATAGCAAATCACTGGAATGAGGTGCTATTTGATTGACAAGTGAGAAGGATCCAGTCATGTAAAGACCTTGTAAGAACTTGCCCCGCAGATGTAAGAAAAAGTGCCATAAGCCATGCAGATTAACTTGTACCAATGAACAAGGATACGTCCAGTATTGCTTGAACATGGTGATCAAAAGGGAAGTGGCAGTAAAAAGATGTAAGAAGTAGTTTGGGTCAGATGATATTAGATTTTGGTGAGGATTTTGGATTTTATTTTAAATGCTATGGAAAGCCATTTTAAAGTTTAAATAAGATGTCTGATGTGACTTAATTTATCTAGCAAAAAGAATAATATGGTGACTGTGTAGAGAGGACCATTTTGTGCTTTGTGTTGTGGCCCAATTACATGTATATGCTTATACATATGAATGCATGAATATGGACATTAATATGTATATCTATATATGATGAAAAATCAAGTTGAATCATTGAATCAAATTTGATTTGATGAATTAAATTGAAATGATTCTATAAATGTTCCCTCTAATAATTGAAAAGTTAATTAGAATCTAGTTGAGTAATAAGGATATTCAATAAAAACCTAATTGTTGTATGTGTAGGAAGATGGTATGAGGTATTAATTGATACCTGGAGGTTGGCTATTGGTCTACCCTACCTCTATAGCCAGGCGGTAGATCGGTAGTAATGATGAACAGAGTGGGGATTACCACTGCACCAATAGAAAACATGTAAGATACTTCTTTTTCCCTTTGAACTGACTGTGAGATTAAAGTTTTAAAATGAAGAGGATGAACTCCAAACAACAAGAAGAAGCATATTTTAAAAACAAAAGTTATAAAATGGAGCTGTCACATCTCTAAAGAAGTCTTCTATTCAACAGAAAAGGTGGTTTGAAGGAACATTGCTGGTAAATGTTATTGGAAAATAAGATAATTTCACATTTAAGTTATATATACTTTGATTTTAGATTATATGTAGTTCTAAGTCACATACTCTTTTGAGAGCAAAGTGACACATAAATGAGTAAGTAATTTAAGTCTAGTTTCTAGTCTGTGTAGTTACATGCTTAAAATGGAAATTATTTTTTGTAACTGGTTACTAATTTAGATGTACTTCATAGGAGTGCTTGAGCTGTTGACCCTTTTTAAGCCTACTGAACCCAGTTAGTGGTACATGTGTTTTTAAATGACACAAACTCAACGTGAAAGCCATACTCTTTATCCTCCATAGTGTTTCTCCATTCCTTCTGATTCCTTTCTACTCTCTTCTTATATTCCTCTACCCCTCCGATTTCCCCCGCTTCATTCTTCCCCTCCATGAGAGACGATGGACTCTGAAAAACAAACTGAGGGTTCTAGAGGGGAGGGGGGTGGGAGGATGGGTTAGCCTGGTGGTGGGTATTGAGGAGGGCACATTCTGCGTGGAGCACTGGGTGTTATGCACAAACAATGAATCATGGAACACTACATCTAAAACTAATGATGTAATGTAGGGGATTAACATAAGAATAAAAAAAAATAAAAATAAAAAGCATTCTTCTTATATTCCTCAAGTGACTAAAGCATTTAGAGCTGTGCCCGTACATAGTGACTATAGAGTAAGACAACCGTAATAGTATTATTTATTACAATAGTTGTTATTGACACTATGTTCTGTATCTACTGACCCAGAAATTTCAGTGTCCTTTACTCATTCCTCTCAGTTCATAGCCATTTCATATACTTTTGCCTTATATTGTCTGTCATCATATTGCTATGATTAAGTCTCATTGATATGAGACTGGCCTTTCTTCTCTGTTCCATTCTCATTTACTTTGGGCCCGTATCATCTCATCTTTGTACAAGTACCACCCAAAGAAGAGGACCCATGTTCTGGACTGTACTCTTTTTTTAAAAAAAATATTTATTTTTTTTGAGAGAGAGAGAGAGAGCACATGAGTGGGAGGGGCAGAGGGAGAGGAAGAAAGAATCTCAAGCAGACTCCACGCTGAGCGTGGAGCAAGACTTGGCTCAATTTCAGTACTCTGAGATCATAATCTGAGTTGAAACCAAAAGTCAGTTGCTTAACTGACTGTACCACTCAGGCGCCCCATGGACTGTACTTTTTAGAGGAACACCTTCTGGTCCTCTCCCAGCCAAGCCCCCATGGGTGAGTCACTTATGGAGCCAAGGGGAATATGCTTTCCTAACCCTAACATCCTTCTAGACTATACTCCAGGAACCCAGGACTTTTTAAGAACCTATTTGTGGTTGTGTCTTCCCAAGGTTTGAATGGGGACTCACAGAATTGACTTTTGGCCAACTATTCTTTGTTTTTGTTTTGTATCATGAAGGGGGTTGGTAGTGGCAGTGGATAGTTTTTGGTCTGAGGTCCTTGTGGTGAACGGGAGAGCTAGAGGAGGGAACAGAAGAGGGGCACAGGCTGGGCCTCCATTTACACCCTTGCCCTATCCCCCCAAAATTAGTTGAAGGTCCATTTTGACAAATACAACCGTTATCTCATTAGCCTTCCTCTCTCTAGTCTCATGTTGCATGCTTCTTTCTCTAGTTTAACACTTTCTGGTGTCTTCTCACTGGTTACTTGGAAAGTCCCACCTTAGCAAGATATACAAGGCCTTTGTATTATATCTCAGGTTCATCTTTGGGCATCATTCTGCATCTCAGTCCCAATACTCCACTTTCCATGCCTTCTGCATGTCATAATTTTCCATATACATTGTGCTCTTTCACATTTCTGTGTAGAAACTACAGGACTTTCCACTTCCTAGAAGACCTTTCCTAATTTACTGCCTTTAAGAATATGTTCATTTATTCCTCTAGATTCAGGTTGAATACAACCCTTTCTATGAAGATTTTCTGGTTCCCTGTAGAGTGTTTCTCGCTCCTCTGCATGATTGCCCACTTTATAGCTTTCTTTGATTATAACGCTTTTCCTATTATATTGTGTTTATTTCTTTGAGCATCTGTCTTCTTTGCCAGAACCTGAATTAGTCAAGGAGAGGTCTCACTTATCTAAGTCTTTATACTATCTCCTCCTCAACCTGCATCCTGGTTCCTATAGTAGAAACTCACTGCATGTTTTCAGGGAAAAATAAAAATGAGGGAAGGAAGAATGGTGTATCACCTTTTGCCTTATTCTCCCTGCTGAAGCTGCTTCTGTTGTTGTTCATCTTTTCTATTTCTTTAATTTCAATCTATCAGTCTGGTCCTTTGTTAGTGGAGAATGGAGTATGGCCTTGCACATTTCTTACACCTTCCAAATTTAGAAATAATTATAAATCTCCCAATATTCACTATCTAATTTGTCAGAATTGACAATTATAAGGAATTATTTCTATATAAATAATATGTAAATTTGTTTTGTTGATTAAAGAGAAAATATATTATTTTGCCAGACTTTTTATTTTGCTTTGGCAAACTGCATACTATGCTTGAGATCTCAACACCAAAATTTGTTTTTATTCTTTGTTCAAGTTGAAGCTGTAAGGCACAGAGATTCTATAGGTTTTGGACCTAAAATGGAGATGTTTTACTATGATGTGGACACAGCAAAATCCTGAGACAGCCACACATTATTTTCACGTGCATTCTGTGATTATCTGGACATAACTGTACTAGTGAAATAATCTGAGTTCTTATCATGCAAAATTTGAGAGAGTTTTATTATAGGAGAGAGTTCTAGTATAGAAATAGATAAGTCCTTGTTTCATAAAATTTTTGAGAAAAAAGATGCAAAAAAGCAATTATTAAATAATGGAAACATTAATCTACCTTTTGTAGTTTTAAAATTTCTGGAAAATTTAGCAATACCAAATGGAGGGAAATGAATTATGCACCAGGCACTGTACAAATCACTGTGCACATTATTTTATTATTTCATTTAGTCATTGTTAATTAGGAAGGTATCATCCCCATGCTACAGTTTATGAGATGGTTACTTGAATATATTAAGTAATCTGTTCGCAGTCATAGAGTTAGTACTTTATATAACCAAGATTCAAAGGTATTTTATATGGCTAAGAAAATCTACTTTAAAAAAAAATTCTAGTGTAGTTAACATACAGTGTTATATTACTTTCAGGTGTGCAATATAGTGATTCAGCAGTTCTACACGTTACTCAGTGCTCCTGATGTTAAGTGTATTCTTAATCCTCTTCCCCTATTCCACCTATCTCCCCACGCACCTCCCCTCTGGTAACTACTGGTTTGTTCTCAATATTTAAGAGTCTTTTTTGGTGTGTTATCTCTTTTTCTCTTTGTTCATTTGTTTTGAAGAAAGCTTTTAACCATTATACTGTAAATCCTGGACTGAATGTGGTAATACTACAGGCTACACGGAAGTATATGAGATGCGGAGAAATGGTTAAAGAGATCTGAATGTCTGTGAGTTACATCATGCTTAAAAAAACAGGTCATCTGCCATTTTCTCCCTGAAAGCTTTTAGTGTATTTAAATAGCAATAAAGTTGAGGATACTTCCTGGGGATTAAGGACTGCCTAGAATTAAAGGCCAAATGCTTTCTTTTCTTTTTTTTTTTTTTTTAAGATTTTATTTATTTATTTGAGAGAGAGAGTGGTGTTCTTTGCCTTGAGACACTGAGAGAGAGAGTGCATGAGAGGGGGGAGGGTCAGGAGGGTCAGAGGGAGAAGCAGACCCCCCGCCGAGCAGGGAGCCCGACGCGGGACTCGATCCCGGGACTCCAGGATCACGACCTGAGCCGAAGGCAGTCGCTTAACCGACTGAGCCACCCAGGCGCCCCAAAGGCCAAATGCTTTCAACAACTTCTCCTAATCAGAGATAAATTCTCAGGAAATGCCTCGTATCCCCATCATTGTTTAGTTGAAAGTTCCTGACTTGAATTTACTACCTCCCTAAGCTTTTGTTAACTACCACCGTTGAGGCCTCAGCAATAACCTTTCTGTGTGACTTAATATCCCTATACTCCTCTCACACCCAAACATGTGTTCCTGGAGAAAAAAACTAATCTTAAAATACTTTATTAAAAGTATATATTAATTTGTCCCTTAATTGTAAAATATGACAGTATTAATTTGTTACAATGGTATTTAAAGCAAAATGCAATTTAAAATCTCTCTACCTCCATCCTATAAATGACATCCTTGCCTTGAAGAATGACAATATTAATTTTCAAGTCATCTTGAATCCAAATCACTTCCTGTATATATCTTATTTATAACTGTAAGACAAATAACTGGAAGAGGCCAACCAAGACAATTTACTTTTACTTTTGGGGGAAATGGAAATCGTGACAACTGCTGAATGATTTGCTCCTTTGAACACTGACTGAAGATTCCATGTATGAGGAATGGGAATGCTTTGTTTTCAAACTACAAGCAATCAGGGTTTTTCCTCCCCCTCCCCACCGGATGGCTCTTCAGCTATTTCTTTCACCATTTTAGAGTGCAGGGCCATCTTTAAGTTGTTTTCTTTGTAACTTGGACTCACGTGAGAAATGCTAACACAAGGAAAGAGGTTACATGTATGGGCTGTTGCTTCAGAGTATTATTATTAGTGGCTGCCTTTTATACATATTCTTTAAAAAATGGAGTTTGTAATCCCTTCCAGTGAATCCTGGGAGTAGATAGATAATGAGGCCATGCTCCGGAAATGTCAGAGGAAGGTGCATCCTGGGAGTGTGTTACTCCATCACTCTCAGGAAGTGACAGTCTAGTCCTCTGTCAGATTGGTCTGTACAGGCCTTCTCAATGTGACCAGCTTCCTCCGATTCATGCCTCGGTAAGTAGTTATGGCTCAGATGGGAGTGGCTCTCCTAGGTTTCAAACTCCCCTTCTAGGAAAATGTTTCCATCATTTACCATTTCCTACAATTGTTATACCTCAAGCTGAAAAAGCTGTGCCTAGCTGGGAAAAGGCGGGATTCTGGAACTCTCCTTTTCCTGTCTATCACCTGAATTAAAGCCAGAGGGAGGGGAAAGGGATATAGCACATTATGACATCTCCATTGAAAATGGAATTTTACAAAAAAGTTTTAGAAACTTACAGCTAGTTCCTGAATGGACGCCTTAATTTATGTAGACATAGAACCAAGTAGGAAATGTCTTTCCAAAGTTAGGTTTATACTTTTCTTGAAATATTCTTCCTTCACCCCACTTCTTCTTCTTTTTTTACACATTGCGGCATTCTAAGTTACTCTACTTGAAAATGATTAAATAGAACTGGGGAGGAATCCCATTCTTTATTTTTCCTCTTGGTTTCCTATTGCCAAGTAAAAGCCTTGCTTAATGGCTGTCCAGCTGATGGCTGACTGTATAGTCTGGATTGGACTGTTCCAGAGAGTATTTGTACATTTCTCAGGCTCTCTGTCAAATTTGTTCTTTCTGCAGTATTTATTGACAAAATGGAGGTTAAAAAATAATGAACAGTAGTCTATAAATTCTTCCTAGTAATCTTTTACCAGAGGAACTTGCATAGGCTACTTAATAGATATTTTTCAAACTTCTATCCATTATCTCCTATAAGGAAATCACACTATCATATTACCCAAGAGAAAAAGACTTCTCTTATTTTCCATCAGTATGAAAATAGCCTTTAAATCAAGAGTGACCTTTGATCTAATGCTAATATAAGTGTATAATATCTATCCCTTTATTCTACCCATCATAAAAATGAAAAAATAACATAAAATTAAAGATTCTTTTTATTATCACAGCAAGTGGGGATTTAGTCTTGTTAACATAAAATTTCTTTTTCATTAGCAATTCTCACACATAGATAGAACTTTAAAGGTTGTATGCTTATGTTCATGGCATCTATAACATAGTCTGTTAAACAAAACGGACCCACACATCACACTGGAAATTGTATGTAAAATTCTGACAAAGATAAATTGCCTAGAATTTTGATGCTCCTTTTTGAAAAGAGGGGGGAAAAAAACTCCTCCTTTTGACATATTTATCTATTTGCTGTAAATTAGAATTATCATTTAAGCAAAAATACTAGTGAGGGAAACATGAACATGATTATATTCTAGGCGTTTCTCAGTCTTAGTTAAATATGGAAACAAAACCAAAGACTACTTAATATAAGTATTTAATTTTTTTAATTCCCCTACCTCATTTTCTTGATGTTTCAGAGAGAGGGTTTTTAAAAAAATATGTCATTTGCCATGTTTCTTGTTTGCTTCTTTAATTTGTAAAATGAAACTGTTCTTCCACACAGAATTACTTTGTTTAAACCATTCTGGAGGGACCTTCAGCAGCTGTGATGTGATTCTGATATTCAGTGGACCCTTTTTGGAAGTTTCTTTATCCACCAAGGAGATCCTCTAGAGTAATGTCTCAAACTGTTGACCCTGCTCTCCTAAGCCCTCCACACAATTGGCCAGCAGGGTGCAGTGGCTTTCTTGGCTTTTACTTTATTTTTCAGGATATTTCCTGGCCTCGTTGTGATCACTTTTTCATTGTCAGCCAGCTCGTGAACTCTCAGGAACAGACATCCTCACAAACAAAATGACATTATGAAAAACAGACCCTGGATATTGGCACATCAGCAAAACAGATGGGGATTTGGGAAAGAAAAAAAAAAAAAGCAGGGGGGAACTTTTTTGGAAAGATTGGCATGGATCTCCTACATGTATACAAAATGTTGCTCCATTCTTTACCACCCAAACCAATACAAATTTTAACTTAAACAAGGGGAATTCTAACGTAATTACATTAAAGGAGAACATATTGCATGAATTGATAGAAGGAATTTAATTGTAGGATTTTTAAAAAGTTGCTTGGCAAATCTCTGGGTTATTGGTAATGAATTTATATTTAAGAACTTCAGAAGCTCCGTCAATTTAAACAATCAAACCAAATTTTTTTTTTAAGATTTTATTTTTATTTATTTGACAGCGAGAGAGATAGCAAGAGAGGGAATACAAGCAGGGGGAGTGGGAGAGGGAGAAGCAGGCTTCCCACTGAGCAGGGAGCCCAATGCGGGGCTCGATCCCAGGACCCTGGGATCATGACCTGAGCCGAAGGCAGACGCTCAACGACTGAGCCACCAGGGCGCCAAACCAAAATTTGTATAAGATTTGTTTCATGTAGTATTAAATATTTATTTTGAATAAAATCCTTCATCTTCCTAATTCACCCAATTCAAAATAATGATTGGCTGAAGTTGTGAAATAAAGATTTTTTTTTCTAACATTGAGATCTAACATTTATTAAGAATTTACAATGGGGGCGCCTGGGTGGCTCAGTTGGTTGAGTGTGCCATTAGTGGAAACAAGGTTTGGATAGGATAACAGGAGAGAAGAAAAGACATTGGACTCATTTATAGTTATTTAAGAATTTAATGGGCTGGAGAAAAGAGTGAGTGAGGCTATGTGTGTATATGTAAATATATCACATTGATCATGAAGTATCCTTTTTCTCGCTTTCATGGAGTTAATGATTTTCAAATTTGTGATTTTTTTTAACTTTTAAATAATTAATAATCCTTAGAAAGATTATAGGTATGTTATAGAATGTCTAATACAGGAACTTTCTCTACACTAAGTAATATATATCTTTATTGCCCCAACCGTTGTGAACATTCGGAATTGCATAGTAGTTGACAATAGCTTTCTCAGCTACAAATGTGACTGATGGTGTAAAACCTTCCCCCTTCTTACGAAGTTCATCTTCAGTTCAAGTGTAAAGACTATAGGTTTTGGAAAGAAAGAATATAGCTCGGCAACTTGTCAGCCAGGTGACCTTGAACAAGTTATTTATCCTTACTTCTAATATAGGGTTAATGTTACTTATTCACAGAACTGTGAGGATTAAGTGATAAGACATACTTAAAGCTTATAACACAGAGACTAACATGGATTAGATTCTTTAAAAAGTTATTTGTCAACTGCAGGAAAGGCCATTAGCTAGGTGATTACAGGAAGGAGTTTACAATTCTAAACATATTCATTTCTTACTGGAATTCCTAGTATATCACTGAAGCTTAGAAGCCTCCTAGCAGATAATCAACACAGTCGAGATAATGGTTATAACCAGGCTCTAAGTAGAAAAGATCAGAGGAACAGTCACTGGTTCTAGTAAAGATTACTTCATTACCAGTTTAGATTAAATTTGACTTTGTTCTGCATAGAAAGTCCAAGTATGTACTCTTCCTTACTAAATTTCAATGATGTAGATCTTTTATTCAACCCTTCATGGTTTATTTTGAACACAAATTCATGTTCTGAGGCATGAGTTAGGATCTAAATTTAGTCATAATCAGGGACATAAAGAATATAACATGCTTTCAATTTTATTATGCATGTCATCCAAAAGCACTCACTGTAGCAAATTTAATTTTATTTTTCAAGTAAATAGATTTGATCAGCAAAATCAAATGATCTTGGAAACATCAACTTCAAAAACATACAAATGAGCGTTAGCCTGTGCTCCAAGCATTTTATTTCCTGAGAATTACTAACCAATATCTTCAGGCAAAGTTAAATAGATTCAACTCACAAAATACTGCATCTAGACTCCCTTTCAATTTACACAAGGTTATATATCAGTATGGGAAAATGATAATATTTTGACATATTTCATTTCAAGACTTATTCATTGAGAAACTTTATTCTGTACTAACATTTTGAATGTCTTAAACATAGAGAAGAAAACTAAATGTCCTACTGGGGGAGATATTTAGATATCTAAACTGTAATCTTATTGTTGAATAAATGGATTTAGGTATTCCTTCAAAATCAAAAATGTATAGATTTATAAAAGTAAAAGCACCAAATTTTCTCTGGAGAGAAAGAGGTAGAAGATGTAGGATCTTAAACCTCAGTTCTTATATATGATAACATATTTTAATTTGTTTTTAAAGTATGGGGTAAAGTTGAAGGATAAAGTATATAATAGGAATAGGAATAAGGTATATAAAGGAATAAAGGTATGTAAATCAACTATTCAGTATTATAATATCTGGTTTAGTGACATAGATGAGATTTTTATAGGCCCCAAATCTAAAAGTAAAGCTATATATAACTTAAAAATAGACTTTAGTTTACTCTGTTTTCTAGCCAAAATGTGAGTAGTGCGTTTTTTGTTATTAAAAACTTGATCCAACTTTTTCATGGCTAAAATAATTTTCCCAGGGTAATTCTCTTAGAAAATGTTAAAATGATGTTTTAAATGCTCCTATGGTACTTGCTGAATGATATTTGAGACAGAGGCAAATACTCTTTGCTTCTGATCTCAAGCAGGCGAGATTAATTCATCCATAGCTTTAAAACTTACCCTGAGAAATGTTCAGGTTTTACGATGTTACTTTCACAAGTTATTGTTTCAAAGTCTGAGAATTTGCAAGTTATATTTCATATTTTTCTTTTCTTCAGTCCTTACATCCAATCCATCAGGAAATCTGGACACTATTTTTTTATACCTCCACTTTTATCATTACACTGAAAAAGGATAATTTTTTAAAAATTCTAGTATAGTTAATAGTGTTAACAGTGTTTTTTCTATTAGTTTCAGTGGTGCAATATAGTGATCCAAGAATTCTATGCATTACTCAGTGCTCTTGAAGATAAGTGTACTACTCTTAATCCCTATCACCTGTTTAACCCATCCCCCAAACCACCTCCACTCTGGTAGCCATCGCTTTGTTCTCTATAGTTAAGAGTCTGGTTTTTTGTTTGTCTCTTTTTTTCTTTGTTCATTTGTTTTGTTTCTTAAATTCCACATATGGGTGAAACCATATGGTATTTGTCTTTCTCTGACTTATTTCACTTAGCATTATATTCCCTAGATCCATTCAAAGGATAATTTTTAAAGTTAGAAACAAAACTTTCTTATAAAATATCAAGTGAGCACATACTAAACATTTATTTAAATCATTAATGAGGGAATCAGTAAGAAAGGTATAAAGCCGATGGAATATTATGCAGCCATCAAAAAACCCTGAAATCTTGCCATTTGCAATGACGTGGATGGAACTAGAGGGTATTATGCTAAGTGAAATAGGTCAGTAAGAGAAAGACATGTATCATATGGTCTCACTGATATGAGGAATTCTTAACCTCAGGAAACAAACTGAGGGTTGCTGGAGTAGTGGGGGGTGGGAGGGATGGGGTGGCTGGGTGATGGGCACTGGGGCGGGTATTGCTATGGTGAGTGCTGTGAATTGTGTAAGACTGATGAATCACAGACCTGTACCTCTGAAACAAATAATACATTATATGTTAAAAAAAAAGAAGATAGTAAGAAGGGAAAAATGAAGGGGGGAAATCAGAGGAGGAGACGAACCATGAGAGACTGTGGACTCTGAGAAACAAACTGAGGGTTCTAGAGGGGAGGGGTTGGGGGATGGGTTAGCCCAGTGATGGGTATTAAAGAGGGCACGTATTGAATGGAGCACTGGGTGTTATATGCAAACAATGAATCATGGAACACTACATCAAAAACTAATGATGTAATGAATGGAGACTAACGTAATAAAATAAAATAAAATAAAAAAAAGAAAGGTATAAAGCTAGTTCAAGGAGTGCTTAAAGAACAGAGATTGATGTAGTCTGTTAAGAAAGACTTGCTGAAGTAGATTTGCCAAGTTGGGGACAAAACAGTTTAATATTCTACAGGGTGATAAATTACAACCTTTGGGATTACCTTTCTTCTAGAAAGATATTATTTACATCTCCAGTTTCCAAGTGAACATGTAACTTCACAAACTCCTGGCTTTAATCAATAGTAAAAAAGCAAAGCAAACAAAGGTACATACTCTAGGAAATTAAATTATTTTGGGGTGATCCTGTTAGTGCCCCACTTAGTGACACTGAAATTATATGCAGATATTTTATTTCTTTAGTAGCTGTTTTGGATAATTTTTCTTTTTTCTTTTTTTTTAAAGATTTTATTTATTTATTTGACAGAGAGATAGCACAAGTAGGCAGAGCGGCAGGCAGAGGGAGAGGGAGAAACAGGCTCTCCCCTGAGCAGGAAGCCCGACATGGGGCTCGATCCCAGGACCCTGGGATCATGACCTGAGCCGAAGGCAGACGCTTAACCGACTGAGCTACCCAGGCGCCCTTTGGATAATTTTTCTTAAGAGTTTCCTCTTGTGATTATAAATAATCCCCAAAGAATATTCTTTGTCAAAAAAAGGCTGGTCTTGTGTTTTGGTGTGATCAATTAATATAGGTTAGTAAAAGGCATTAATTAAACATATAAGCTTCTTTATAGGTAAGTCTAGAGACATTTAGTTTTGAGCAACTATTATTGCCAGAGAATTAACTTCTTTCTAGAGATTGCATAAGGAAAACATTAAAAGTAATAACATACCAAATAAATTGCATTGGGTAAAATATGACCACAAATACTTTTCTGCTTTTTTCATCCAGTCTTATTTCCCCCTTTTATTTTTTTATTTTTATTTATTTATTTATTTATTTATTTTGACAGAGAGAGACACAGTGGAAGAGGAAACACAAGCAGGGGGAGTGGGAGAGGGAGAAGCAGGCTTCCTGCCGAGCAGGGAGCCCGATGTGGGACTCGATCCCAGGACCCTGGGATCATGACCTGAGCCGAAGGCAGACACTTAACGACTGAGCCACCCAGGTGCCCCTTATTTCCCCCTTTTAAACTTGGGTTGGTCTTGTGACTTTATTTAGCCAATAGAATTCAGCATAAATGGGTGGCTGTATGTCTTTTCACCACTATATTACATCAGAATCACCTCTAACACATCTATCTCAATAAATATTTGCTGCATAAAAAAATAAAACTTGAAATTTGTCTTGAGACGTCCAGTTGACAAATGAATTATCAAGGCATAATTTTTACAGAAAGGAGATTATAGGTTTTACCTCTACACTAAAGAGTTTCCTAAATAAACTTGAATGAGCAGTTTATCTTTACCTTCCTATCTTTCTGAGGCAGGTCTGTCCCAGTTCAGAATTCTTGTGCTGGCTGTTCTTACGTCTTGGCAGCAACAACCCATGTTGAGTTCTTTTTACTAGTGGTGTCACATTATCTTTTTTTTTTTTGTATTTTAATTAATTTATTTTTTGATGTATTGTTCCACTAGTGGTGTCACATTGTCTTTTAATACCTTCCTTATTTTTATTCAAACCCTTTGAAGTCTCTGCCTAGTTATGATGGGTAATAAGATAACCAGATGCACTGTGATCTTTGCCTTGGTATTACCTATGTAGGAGGAGGCACAGAATAAAGATCACGGGGTTTGGAGTCAGACCCAGAAATACCGATGTGAGTCATCGTACTACCCTGCAGCTAATAATCATGTGATTTTAGACCAATTATTTTATTTCTCTAGCCTCCATTTTCTCATATGTTTATTGGAGAACATAATTCTACCTAGTAAGGCGATTGTGAGAATGAAAAGGAGCTATGTATACATAGTTCCTGTTATGTAGTAGAGGATTAAGTAACTGTAGCTATTGGAAGGAGCGGCTTTCCCCCCCCAGAATGTTATATTACCTTTCACTAGATGTCATCAAAAGAAATTAAGGGTTTTAATGTTGAGAGATAGGAGGCATCTTCCTAGATAGCTAGCTATCTCCATCTTTTCCTCCTAGGGTAAACACTATTGCTTTGGAAGAAGACACTTTGAGACATAAATGGTGAATTTTTCCACTGTGGTTGACTAATCCTAGCCAAATAATCAGAAGAAATTATAATTTTCCAAGAATAGCCGTAATTTTTGAATCTGCAGTAAATTATAAAATTTGAAATTATATGCATGGTAGATATTTTACAGTTCTGCATATATGACATAAAATTTTGATTAGAATTTCTTGATGTAATTTTCTTTTGAGCCCTCAACTCTCAAAGAATCTCTTACTACTATGATAGTTTATATGTCTAGAAAAGTGTTAAATGCACATTGTGTTTAGAGAGCATTTATTGAACAATAGTTTCTCCTATTCTAGCAAATTGTCTGCTTTCTTGGTTCTTCATAAGTGTAATCTGAACAGGCATGTTGAATATGTGAGGTGAAGGTAAAATACTGGATAAGGTGTAATTTAAAGCATGTTGAATTAATGAATAGCATAACAGAACAAATGATTTTTTTTGGTTCCTGGGAAAATTTAATTATAAAAGTACTTTTTCTAATTCCTGACGTTTGTATTATTTGAAAATGAAATAAAATCCTAAAACCTATTTTAGGTAATTTGGTTCATCTAGCTTCAGCTCAAGAATATGCTATCATATTACTCCTTCAATTAGCAGATTAACTTTTAATTGATAGAGATCTGTATTCATAATTGGATTTCCTTTGGTCAAAGTCAGCTTCTGCTGATTTTCAGCTAATGAATTCATCTATATTCTACAGCTAAGAACTTAGTTTTGAGGTTTTATTTATTTACTCCTTTAAAAAATAAATTTCAGAACATAGATCAACAGCACATTTGAGGCACTTGTTATTGGAATATATTTACTTCACTTTAGAAAGAATAGCTTAGGCTCTTTTGTTTTCCTCATTTTTATTTATGGCATTACAGTTATGCTTTAGTGAGGTAAGAGAGTCTAATTAGTGTTAGAGTGAATATGATGAATGTTGATACTCAGATCAAATTCATATTCTCTTCCTCAGTTATTTGGGGGACTATGTTATTCTGGAAATCACTTTAACTCATTCCCTCTGTTTGGTTTAGGAACAGCCTGACATTGTTTTAAAGAGCATATCTTTAAAGTACTCAAATTTTCCATGAAACTCTATTTGCTCCATTTAAAAGAGTCAGCTCTTCTACCTTTGTTTTAGCTGTCCTCTGCTACACTCACTCTGGTGGCAGGAATCACCTTTCAAAGGTCACACAGAGCCAGTAAAAAAGCCATTCAATCAGTGCCAGTGGTATTATGGTTCCTCTGTGAACTATCCCATCATTACTCAGTGCTATAGTCTTAAAATCCATTATCCATTCACTAAAAGCATAACAAAGGAGGTGGGGGAGCTATTTCCTTTTTGGCTTTAACAGAATGGATAATTCCTTGGTTTCTATATACCTGAAAGATATTCTAAAAGGTCTGCCGAACTAAGTCAGCTTTTTATGACTCCACCAACCCACAATCTTCATACATTTGCAGCACTTGTAGCTTTTTCTTGGTCATTGCTTATAGTTTAAAACTCTCTTTAAATGTTCAAATTTTGCTTCAGTGGTTTTTAGTAAAGATACTAATAGTGTACTTTTCTGATACCTAAAAGCCATTCACAACAAAAATGAAACTATGTAAAGTTGTTTCCAAAATCAAGCCAAAATGAAAGAAGGCCACTCAGTAGAAGCTTGAGGAGAGTCTTAGGGGAGTTTTAGTGTCTTCCTAATTTCCACTTACAACCCCCACCCCTACAGACACATATGCACATAGTAAAACATGCAGCGTCAAAACTAGTCTCCTAACCTCATCTCCTTCCTAAGCCTCTTCTATATAAAATTACAGCAAATGTCACTGTCACCAGTTTCCTTGTATGTGTTTTGAAGATTCTGAACTAGTTGATATCTGATTTCTTACATCTTTAAATTTCTATACTAAATGTCTTTATCCAGTGGTATGTCCATATGAGTAATGAGACTGAAGGGAGTTAAAGAGTAAGCTATTCAATTTTCTGCAAAGGGCATGCATTTGAGTAGGAAGTGTAGACTGATATGATTTCAATGGTTTCTCATCATGGATGCTGGCAGTGGTCTGTTCCTAGATACTGAACACAAACTAGTCAATGACTATAATGTAATAAACATAGAAAACACATTCCTTTAAGAATGTCACTCTCTATTGGAGGAAAAAGGACAAATACAAACACTACATGGGCTTATGAGATGGCAGACAACTGGGCTGTAATGTATAAAACAGTTCCTGTTATATGAGAGAGAATATATAAATGTTGAATTACCTAACTTTTTGTCCTGTTTGTTAAATTTTTTGAGATATAATTGACATAAAGTATTATATTAGTTTCAGGTGTACAACATAATGATTCTATATGCATATATATATTGAGAAATGATCACCACAATGTCTAGTTAATGTCCATTACAACACATAGGTACAAATTCTTTTCTCCTGATGAGAACTTTTATAGTCTACTCTATTAGAAACTTTCAACTATACAATACAGTATTATTAACTATACTCACCATGCCCTATCTTACATCCCCAGGGTTTATTTATTTTATACCTGGAATTACCTAACATTTTTGAAGATGTGTAGTTTGATTATTCTTTCTTTGTTCCTTTAACAGAAACATGACATCAATACCCAGCTTACACCAGAATGCTGGATTCCTTGGCTCTCTTTTATACTCCATATCCATACAAATATCTGTTGAACTTGCCCACTTCCTGTCATCACTGCTCCACTACCATAGTTCAGAACACTATTATTTCTCTCTTAAATTATAGCAATGGTGCAGGTGCAGGTGGACTCTGTTCCTTTTGTGCTGTACTACAATTTGCCTTTCAAACTTCATTTATACTGAAGTTTTTTTTAGTTTCTAAGATTTCCCATCGTTTCTTTTTAATATTTTTGTGCCTACTCTTTTTTGTGGTTGTTCCTGAGATACCATCTCCTCTCCATCTTCTGGTGAGATATAACTTATTTCTGGTAATTTTTTTAACAAGCCCCACAATCTGGGTTAAATGTCTTTCCTACATGCCTACATGCCTGTATGGTCAGTGACTAGACCATAGACCATAAACTCTGAGAGCTGAGAACCTGTTTCGTTCAGATTGTATCTTTATCTCACATGTTGCCTATTATATCATAGGCCTTCAATAATCATTTATTGAATTATTAGAAATAGGACAAAGGTTGGCAAGCTATGGGTTGTGGGCCCATCATATATTTTTGTAAATTTTTATTGGAAAATAGCAACGGCCATTAGTTTGTATATTGTCTATGGATTTTTTGCACTACAATGGCAGAGATGAGTTATTGGAGCAGACATCCTATAGCTTATGAAGTCTAAAGTAATTACTATGTCCATCCTTTGATGAAAAATTTGGTGACTTTTGATGTAGGGCTATGCAGGCTTTTTATTCTTGAGTGAGCTTTGGTAATTTGTGTCTTTTTTTTTTTTAAGATTTTATCCATTTATTAGAGAGAGAGAGTGAGAGAGCACAAGATGGGGCAGGGTCAGAGGGAGAAGCAGACTCCCCGCTGAACAGGGAGCCTGATGCGGGACTTGATCCCGGGACTGTGGGATCACGACCTGAGCTGAAGGCAGCTGCTTAACTGACTGAGCCACCCAGGTGCCCAGTAATTTGTGTCTTTTAAGGGATTTGTCCTTTTAATCCAAATTCTCAAATTTATTGATATAAAGTTCTTCAAAATATTCCTGAATTACCCTTTTTAATGTATGAGGATCTATAGTGATTCTCTTTTTTAATTCTTGATATTTATCATTTGTATCTTCTCTCTTTTTTTCTTCACTAGTTTGGCCAGATATTTATCAAATGTTTTACTTTTGTCAAATTAACCAAATATTACCTTTTGTTTTCTTTACTATTTCTAAGGGCACTCATCTTTATTATTTCATCTCTTCTGCTTGCTTAGGGTATAATTTGCTCTTCTATTTGTCGTTTTTAAAGGATGTTTATCTTGTTTGGAGTTCTCTAGACTTCTTTGATCTGTGGTTTGTTGTTTTTCATTAGTTTTTAAAAATTCTCAGATTCTGTTTTTCATTTTTTTTCCTGTTCTGTTCTCTTTTCATCCTAGGATACTAACTCTACATATGATAGACCATAGGATGTTGTTTCATAGTTCTTAGATGCTCTGTTCTATTTTTTTTCCCTACTTTTTTTTTCCCTTTGTGTTTCTTTGTGTTCTATTATATGCTATTAACATTTGAATGAGTAAATTCTGAATAGAGCAGATTGCTATCCGTAATGTGGACGGGTCCCTTAAAATCAGTTGAAAGTCTTAAGAGAAGGAAGACTGAAATCTTTCAATGAAGAAGGAATGCTGCTTCTAGACTACCATGAAACTTAAGCTGCAAGATCAATTCTTCCCTGAGTCTCCAACCTACCAGCCTGCTGTGCAGATTTAGAACTTGCTGGACCTCACAATTACATGAAAGAGTTCCTTAAAATCTCTCTCTGTCTCTGATATATGTGGGGTGTTGGGGGTGCATGTGCACATGCATGTGTGTGTGCATGTATCTCCTAATGGTTCTTTTTCTCTGGTGAACAATAATGCAAGATTTCACACCCACCACCCAGTCACCAAGGCAATGTTATGTTTTAGGTGTTTGCTATGGTTGCATCTCATTTCTAGTACCAGTTTCTTTTATTTATCTATTGCTATGTTAACAAACCACCTTAAAATTTAGGAGGTTAAAACAATACCTTTTTTTTTTTTCTGCTTATGATTCTGTGTATCAAGAATTTGGGGGCCAGGCATAATCTCTGTTCTATGATGTCTGGAACCTCAGCTTGGATGGCTCAAATGGCTGGCAGATGGTAAGGATGACTTATTAGGCCCATATGTCTATGGCCTCCATTCTAAATGTTAGCTGAGTTTCTTGGTTCTCTTCTACATGATCTCTCAATCTCTTAAACTTGAACTTCGTCACATCATAGTGGTTTTAGGGTTCCAGGAAGGTTTTGAGATACAAGCACTTATCAAGACTCTGCTTTCATAGTATTGGTCTGATAGGGCTGATATAACAAAATGCCACAGACTGGGTAGCTTAAAGAACAGAAATGTATTTTTCACATTTCTCTGGAGACTGGATATTAAAAATCAAGGTACCTGAAGGGTTGGTTTCTCATGAGAACTCTTTCCTTGGCTGATAGATGGCTGGCTTCTTACTGTGTCCTTACATGGCATTTTCTCTATGCATATGCATCCATGATGTCTCTTCCTCTTCTTATAAGGACAACAGTCCCACTGGATTGAGCCCCTACCTTTATGACCTCCTTTAATTTCAGTTACCTCTTCAGAGACCCTATCTCCATATACAATTACATTGGGGTTTGAACCTTCAACCTGTGAATTTTAGGACAAAATTTAATCTGTACCATTTGCTAATGTCCCATTCGGCAAAAGAAAATATGTGGCCAAGCCCAGAGTCAACATGGGGAAATACTATACCAGGGCAGGAACACTAGAGGTGTGATTCGATAGAGGTATTTATAAAAGATGTATTTATAACTTAGAGAAACAGATACTCTGATAATTTTTTAAATTTATTTTTTACATAGTTGCTCTGGTGGTCTTTTTTTCTGTAACAGAAGTCAGCATCGTATAAGTTACCTTTTTAACTACTTTTCAAGGTACATATTAGTCTTCTACTCAGATGTCAAAATTGGTTTATGAAACAATTTTCATAGAGAGGGGAGAAGTGAGGTGGTTAATAGATTATTTAAGGCCAAATTAAACCTCTGTTGTTGCCATTTCAATATTATAGAGATGGAATAAGTGAGGCTTTATATTTTAGTAGAAGAAATTATCCTAAATTATTTTATTTAATTTTATTTTTGGGAAATTTCAGCACTTCTTATCAATGTCCTAGCCAACAACTACGAGGAATGCATCTGCAGTTGGGCAACTTAGGTTTATTACTCATTATGGTGAGAGAGAATGCACACCATGAAGGACTATGGGGTACCTTGGAAATAGGGTGTTAAAATGGACTTATTGTAGGATTTGGGCTTTGGTTGGGTGATTTTGGGAAGCGTCCAAGGAATTGGGAGTTTGCTATATATTGGCTGTTATCAGAAATAGGGGACAATTCTATGATTAGCTCTAAATAAATCTTACCTTTACGGAGGATAGAGTAGAGCAAGGCTAAAGCAGTGATTGCTAAAGCACTCATATTGGCTGGAAATGGGGAATGTTTAGAATTTTGTGCTGGAGAGTGTTCATGTTTTATCTGTGTTCTGGCATGGTTATGGAATAGTCTTGTTTTTGCCTTGATCCATCATGATTACAGAATGCCCTTGTCTGATATTGATGTTCTGTGAGGTTATGTTCACCAGGAGAGCAGCGAGGCCTTGCTCTCAGTGCTATGCCAGCCCAGGGATGTCAGGGGCTACATTTTCTTTTTAGTTCCTGTCCCTTCACTTGACCTTAGTTGGGACCATACTACTTGATACAAACTTCTGTTTCATTATGTTCAAAATAAATATATTTCACATGACAAATAATAAGCTCTTTTGGGATTATCTGTATTAATTCTAAATTTTATTCTTTTACTTTCCTGACCTAGACACAGAGTGAGCTTCATAGAATACACAAAGGAAATCCCTGTGCCTCTCTCTCTCCTCATTCTGCAAGCACCTACATATGTCTCCCCAGGTTTTCAGAGTCCAGACTCTGCCTCTGAAGCACCACACTCAGCCTGTCCTTTGGAGCTGAGTGCTTTGGGCCTTTCTTCCTTAATTACCCATCAGGATATACTTGCCCTGTCTCATTTCCTCAGTTCCCACAGCTGCATTAAAAATTTGGCTAACAAATCCTTGATAATGCTTTATTACTTTTTTACACTTTATGGCAAATCCTTTTTTATTGTGACTTCCTGGAAATAATTTTTGACTTCAAAATGCTAATGGTTTCTGGACTAGAAGTGCAAAAGTTATCTGGGGCCAGAAGAGCACTTTTCTCCCCCTCAGATTTTCCAAACAAAGTTGGTGGCTTTCTACCCTGTTGGTCCTGGTTACAGACTATTTCTCCTATAAAGTCAGAGTGGGAGATTTTGCTTATTAATGTTCTGCCAGGCTTTGGGAAGTATAAACCCTAGCTGTGTCATTCTGGGAGGAGTGGAAAGGACACTCTGTACCTTGGAATGCCAGTTCTGATAGAGGATAGAAGGAAGAATGTTTCATTATTTCATTGGTTTTCTAACTGTAGGCTAGCTCTCTCTAAAGCCTACCTTTGATGTATTTGAGATATGAGATTATTCTATTATAGTGTGAAGTCCAAACAGTTACTTAACAGATGGTTATTATTATTCTCTATAGCAAAAATCTGATCTCTCTTATCAAAAAGTAAGTGTTCTGTGGAGAGGATTCAAAGAATCAAATCACAGTATTTGTAGGGTGATTAATTGTTTTTATCAGTATGCCTTAGCATCAAAGAGGATTTCACACTTATCCTGAGAGTACCACATGGCCTCCATAATTGTTAGATTTATTTTCAGGGGTGAAAAATTTAAATAGTTTTATTACTGAGTAATGTATTTAGCATGTGTGCTAGAATGATTTCCAGTGGTTATTGGAAGTTCTCTCTTTGCAACACTGATTGCAGGAAAAGGCTTTCAACTGCTATTGCAGTAAAACAGATGAGGTGGCTCCCATCACTTGGAATGTTGGCTCTACTTGAAGGGTGATGGATTGGTAGGTAACTATCAAAGGATATATTAAAACATTTCATGTAATTCCTGACATTCCTGCAAAAGAAAGATGCCTTTATCATGGCTTTTTATAAAGAAACTTCCAATAAGTAAAAACAGAGACTATAGCAGAGACAATTCCTGAAATTTATTTTGAGTTTCAAATACTCATTTTATTATTAATTAATATAGTAAATCTGGACAATGCAGTAAATCTGGGCAATTTACTTAAGAATGAAGGAATATAAACTTTATAATGCATTGAAAATAAACCTCAGAATTAAACTTCTAGAAAAATGTATGATGTCATGTAAAAATATGGCCCAAACACATGGGTGTCCCTGCATTTTTACTGACTTCAGCAGTATCAGTGTTACCAAGAAAAATCTGTTGATAAGCTTAAGAAGTTCCAACATGTCTACTGTTTGATCTTTATAAATAAATAAATCTAATTCAGGGGAAAGATAATTTTTATGAATTGAATTTTGCCCTCCCATAATTTGTATGTTGAAGTTCTAACCTCTAGTACCTCAGAATGTGATCTTATTTGGAAATAGGGTCATTGCAAACATGATTAGCTAAAATGAGGTCATACTGGACCTCATTTAAGGTGGGCCCTTAATCCAATATTACTAGTGCCCTTAATAAAAGGGGAAATTTGGACACAGACACACATACAAGGAGAATACTACACTAAACAATAACTCGCCTTCTTCCATCCCCCTAGTCCATGGAAACTTCTACTTTCTGCATTATGAATTTGCCTATTCTAGGTACCTCATAAATTAGGAATCATAAAATATTTGTTCTTCTGTGTCTGGCTTATTTCATTAAGTATAATGTTTACATGATCCATTCATGTTATAGTACATAGTACAGTATATAGTATAACATGTTATGGCTAAATAATATTCCATTATACATATACACCACATTTTATTTATCCATTTATCTGATGATAGACACTTGGGTTTTTCTAATCTTTTGGCTATTGTGAATAATGCATGAACATTGGCATACAAATATCTTTCCTAATCCCTGCTCTCAATTCTTTTGGATATATACCTAAAAATGGAATTGGTGCTTCCTCTGGAAGTTCCATGTGTAAGCCTTCAAGAAACCACCAAATTGTTTTCCATAGCAGTTGCACCATTTTACATTCCCACTGGAAATGCTTGAGGTTTCCAATTTCTCTATATCCTTGCTAATACTTGTTATTTTCCATTCTTTTTTTTGTCATCTTAGTAGGTGTGAAGTAGTATTTCATTGTGGTTTTGATTTGCATTTCCCTAGTGAGTAATGATGTTGGGTATCTTTTCATATACTTATTGGCCATTTGTTTATTTTCTTTGCAGAAATGTCTGTTTCAGTCCCTTGCCCATTTTTTTAATTGGGCTGTTTGGTTTTATGACTTTGCTTTTGGGTGTCATGTCCATGTAATCATTGCCAAATCCAGTGTCATGAAGATTTTTCACAAAGTTTTCTTCTAAGAGTTTTATAATTTTAGCTCCTAAGTTTAGGTGTTTGGTGCATTTTGAGTTAATTTTTATACCTAGTGTAAGGTAAAGGTCCAGCTTCATTTTTTGCATGTGGATATTCAGTTTTCCCAGCATCATTTATAGAAAGACTTGTCTTTTCCCCATTTAAATGGCCACTTCACCCTTGTAAAATTTAATTGATTTGATGTGAGAGTTTATTTCTGGTCTCTCTATTCTATTACATATGTTTGTATGTCTCCCTTATGCCAGTGCCATACTGTTTTAATTACTTTAGCTTTGGAGTAAGTTTTGAAGTCAGGAAGTACAATCCTCCAACTTTGTTCTTCTTATTCAAGATTGGTTTGCCTTTTCAGGGCCCCTTGCAATTCCATCAGAATTTGAGGATTGGTCTTTCCAATTCTATGAAAAAGGCTGTTGGAATTTTGATGGAGATTGTAGCAAATTTGAGAAGTACCCTTTTGCCACCTTTCAGCCTATTTTACCTTCTCCTACAACCATGGGTAACCCCTATTCTGACTTCTAATGTGACGTCTTGGTTCTGCATGTATTAGCCATAATTTTGTCACAAAAAAATAAAGCCTTGATTTTTTTTTTTTAAAGAAAACAGTAAGTTACTAGAAACAAATTTTCTTTGTGGAATATTTTGGCAGCAGTTTAGCCACAGATTTTCCAGATTTTTATTTACCTATTAGAACTCAAGAATTTATGAGTTCAAATATATTTTATATTTATTTTAAAATGACATCAAACTTACAGAAAAGTTACATGAATGGTATAAAAGATTTTTTCCTGATCTGTTTGAGAATAATATGCCAACATGATGATCTATTATCCAAGAATATTTGGTGTGTAATTCCTCTGAAAAAGATACATTTTCCTATCTAACCACAATCCAACCATCAAAATCAGGAAACAAATAAGGGTACACTGATACATTATTACCATCAAATACTCAGACTCAATTAAAGTTTTACCAAATGACCTAATAATGTTCCTTACAGTGAAACCATTCAGTAAAGGATTGCATGTTTCAATAGTGGGTGTGTCTCTTTAGTCACCTTAAATCTAGAATAGTTCTTTAGTGTTTCCTTGACTTCATGACCATGTAGCTTTTGAAAATTACAAGCCATTTATTTTGTAGAATATTCCACACTTTGATTTAGCTAATAGTTTTCCTTATAGATTCAGGGCATGTATTTTTGTCAGGAGTATCACAAATGTGAGGGTTTATACTTCTTTTACTTAGGTGGTACACAGTTTTGATTTGTTTTATTAACTGATTTCATCACTTGATTAAACTGATGTTTGTCAGATTTCCCCTATAATTTTTTCTTTTTTTCCTTTTGTAATTTATAACTATTTTATATAGGAGGTGCTTTGAGAACATACAAGTACCCTTCTGATAAAGCTTTCACAAACTTGTTTTAGCATCTATTGATGCTTCTCAGCTGAATTAATTATGACACTTGCCACATGGTGATTTTTAATTCCATCATTCCTTCTACATTTATTGATTGGCATTGTTCTATAAGAAAAAAGCTTTATCTTTTTACCTTCATTAAATTAATTAAAGTAGGGAGTCATGGATTTATATTTTATTTAATTAGGTGTGATCTATTAATGCCTTTATTTATTTTGATACTCAAGTTTTCTCAGATCTGGCCAGTAAGAGTCCCTTCACGTGGTTTCTGCATCCCTTTAGCATGACCCTATCTTTTTTTGAGCACTTTCTTACTTTCACCTAAAATAAAGTCTCATTTGTGCTAACTCTGTCCCAAACTGGAATTCACCATTTGAAAAACATTCACCTGTTTTTTTTTTTTCTGTTTGTTTGTTTTAGAAAAAAACCATATTTGAAAATCAAGGTTAGATATCAAGTGAGCTTGTAACTGTTGGGATATTGCTGCTCCTCAGCCATCTGAGTGGACACAGCAAAGGACTAATTTATATATTTTTTATAAATTATATATATGCATATATAAATATGTATACAAATATATATATTCAAATACATATTATGGATAAGAGAATATAATACACACACATACACACATTTAGTTATCTGTCTCTCTATCTATCTCTTTAGAGCTAGATACCCACACCCAACACTGAATTCACATCAATACTAATTCTATGCTAATTCTAATACTAATTCAACATCACAGGATTCATGCTAGTTTTTGTTTTTCCTTTTCATATTTGGAACTCTTCTGACAATGAGAAACCTGGGTTCTGTTATCTTCAATATACTAACTTCCTAGGCCAGTGACCCCTGAAGTTGTAACCAACTTCTTATTACTGTTACCACTACCCATCCACTAACACCCTTTTCACTGAAATCATGCTATAACACCAGTTCTAGACACGCCTTCATAGAAGAACCCTCTTCACGCTCCTCAGGCTCTGATGTTTCCTGTGGGCTAAAAATGTCCTGTAGTTATAGCCCTAAATGCCATGGACCTTTCAGTAATAATATAAGATAATTAGATAATATTTGCCAGTCTTTTCATAATGTTGATGAGAGGCCTTTGATAAAATCACAGTGTAATTCCATCACAACCGGCCCTTTGGCTGTATTAGGGTGTCTAAACTGCTTTCTTATTCCTAAGTGGAAATCTACATTCAGGAAGGTCTGGCTCTTAGAGGTAAATGACAAAGTTTTTGTTTGTTTGTTTGACAGATTATTTTTATCTTTGGTTTTAGAAGAATTAACTGCACTGTGATCTTGTTGAGACTACCTAGGAAGTCCATAATGATTTATAAAGTAAAGTTCTCCAGTTCATATCAGAACCAAACTCCAACATTTGCACCAATCTCACTGTTGGTTACCTTAAATAAACAAAAAGGAATATTATGAATAAACTTATTTAGTCCAATAAACTTATTTGCTCATAAAATCTACTTTAAAAAATTAGTTTGTAGGGCGCCTGGGTGGCTCAGATGGTTAAGCGACTGCCTTCGGCTCAGGTCGTGATCCCAGGGTCCTGGGATCGAGTCCCACATCGGGCTCCCGGCTCAGCAGGGAGCCTGCTTCTCCCTCTGACCCTCTCCCCTCTCATGCTGTTTCTCTCTCGCTCGCTCTCTAAAAAATAAATAAAATCTTTAAAAAAAAATTAGTTTGTAAAGGTTTACATTTTAAATAAATTTCAACATTTTCTAGGTTGATAAAATCATGGAACAGTTTTATGTTGATGTACAATATTTGTGCAATTTTAAACACACATTCTGATTAGTGAGTGTGCCAAATTTACTACTACTCCACTTCGGAAATTATTGGAGTCTGAGGCACAAGGTTACTAGTAATTTAGTCTCAAAAAACATATCCTATTTTGATAAAAGATTTCATTTAGAAGAACACCCCATATTCATTTAAGTCATTTGGTGGAAAAATAGGTCATTAATTTGGAAAATCCAGTTTTTGTTTAAAAATGGTGGCATTATAAAGTAATAAATCTATGTATTTCAACATGTACTTTGAGTCCTATCTTTCAATCAAATTAGACTTCCAGAAAGCTACAGTTTTAGATGAATTTCTTAGAATGCATCAATTTCTTGCATATAATTTCTTTAAAATGTTGATTAATTTTGAAAACAAATGATCAGTTACTCTTATGAAAGTACTCGTTTTGTAAATGTAATGCTGGTGAAATTTTTCTTTCGTTTTAGCAGATGCTTTCTCATCTTTTTTGAGTTGATAAGGATTACACAATCCCCTTGTGTTTCCTTTTGCAAGGACTTCTGGAAAGCACATGCTAAGTTTCTTGCTAAATCACATCAATGATATCAACCTCAATAGTAAATGTATTCACAACTGTTTCTTCCCTCACGGTTTTGGTTTTTGTGAAAGACCTATATATATTTAATATAGTCTTTTATTTTAAGTTTTCAGATATTGGATATTTGAAATTATGTATTTGTTGATCAATAATTTACATATAAGATTGATTTTCAGGTGTGAAACATACATAGCTTTGACAGACTATGTAGTCTCTCAAAGGATGGCAGCATTTTTTAGATATATAATTAAAGGCATTGTAGTCATTTTGATTATGCAGTATGTTCAGCATCTGTAACAAATACTCCAGTAACAGTAGCTTAAACAATTTGGAATTTATTTCTCACTCATGTAATAGTTTAGGCATAAGGAGTCCAGATCTGGTACCATGATTGTATAACCGCCCAGATGCTTTCTGTCTCATTGCTCTCCCTATCCCTTGTATATTGTGAGAGGTGTGCAGGTAAACTGGTTCTCTGGGGGAAAAAAAAATCCCTGATTTGTGGTATTTGCCGGTTATTGTAATGCAAATACTCAATATTTGCTGATTTTAAGCTATCAGTAGCTTAACCACTGGCTTGCAAAATTCCTGAAAATTTAACAATTAGCTCAACACATTGGCTCCAGCCCAGTATTAGGTGTTGCTTTCATGTCTGTGGTCATGATGGCTTACCAGCAGGACCATATTCCAGTCAGAGGAAAAGAGCCCTTCTCTTAGGAGTGTGACTTGATGATGCCCACATCATTTCCTTTTCCATCCTGCTAGCCAGAAGTTAATCACATGGCTACACCTACGAGACAGGCTAAGGAATGTCTTTATTCTGTTTAGCTGATTATGTTTTGGTTCTTATAGAACAAGGGAAGAAAGTCATTGGTGACTAATAGTAGATTGTGCCACAGATGTGCATGAAAAAAACCAGTGACAGGTAGTCATGACTATGAGAATGACAATAATGACTATAATGAAGAAAGATTACATGACTAAGTAAATAAATGGCAGCTGTTAATTTGAAGATTTTTCCACTTCAATTAACAATGGAATGAGTAATAACCAAAGTGTCTCAAGGCAAAGAACAACGCAGTGCTACATTAAAACAGTGACAAGAATCATTGAGATGTTTTCAGAAGTTAAATATGATTTTTGTACTAATCCATTATCATTACACATTTTTCACAAGGTACCCTTGTGGATTTTTTAAAGTTATTCAAAATTACATATTAATAGAATGGATTAAGAAAAAAGTTGAACTCTGAGAAGTCTTTCCCACTCTCCAGCTGTTTATTGCTGAAAATAAAACAACAAGGGCATTTGAGAATTTTATATTCCTAAGAATTCAGATTAAAGAATGAGTAATCTGAGAGGTTGTCTATAAATCACAGTTGAACAACTGGGCTGGGTTTGTTTATAAAGAAAAATAAATAAAGGTGTCCATGACAACCAGTACATTTCACATAATATTCTAGAATTCATATTAAAAGCATATTTAAATTATGCTTTTCAAACCTACAAATCAAAATACCATCACTATATTAATCAGTGATACTCTCTACAGCAAGTTACATCACCCACTTTCTATATAACACAACCAAAGTTGTCCTTATGTTTTTTTCGGATGGTAAAATATAATGAAGGGGTGGTTGATCTTCCCTTTGAAAATTGTCACATGATCCCCAATCACATCACATTTTAATTTATACCTTTCAATTTCTCCCCAGCTTTATTGAGGTATAATTGACAAAAATTGTGTATATTTAAGATGTACAGTGTGATGGTTTGATATATACATATACATTGTGAAATAATTTCCACAATCAAGTTAATTAACATATCCATCACCTCCCATGGTTATTATTATTTTATTTTGGTATGGTGAGGACACTTAAGGTCTACTCTCTTAGCAAATGTCAATATAATACAGTAAAATTAACTGTGGTCACCATGCTGTATGTTAGATTTTCCAGAACGTATTCATCTTGTAACTCTATTTTAATTCTTTATTATTTTTAGAAAATCCCAGAAAAGGAGACTTTTTAATATCATATTTTTCTTTCTTATTGTTGAATAAATAAAAAAACAGAAGTCGGGTGCCTGGGTGGCTCAGTTGGTTAAGCGACTGTCTTCGGCTCAGGTCATGATCCTGGAGTCCCTGGATCAAGTCCCGCATCAGGCTCCCTACTCGGCAGGGAGTCTGCTTCTCCCTCTGACCCTCCTGACCCTCCCCCCTCTCATGCACTCTCTCTCTCAGTGTCTCAAGGCAAAGAACACCACTCTCTCTCTCAAATAAATAAATAAAATCTTTAAAAAAAAAACAGAAGTCATTTTTAACATAAAGGATTGATTCTAGAATAATTTTATATAAACGTGTTTTCTGTGTGAATTTTCTGTATTCTTAGTTGTTTTATAATCCTTAATCTATTATTTTTCCACCCTGAGTCATCAAAGTCTTGGGTACCATTTTCCCTTCTAAAAATCATTATCATTTATCTTGCTTCAGGGACCTATTCTTTGCTTCCAAGGTCCTAAATATGTTCATTTTCATTCATTCAACATGTTTATTAAGTATCTCTATTGTGAGTATACAAAGTGTTATAGTGAAGCAACGTTTACATTCTGAGACACTATGGAGTCCAAAAATTTGTAGGAGGATACAATGTCTTGTTCTCAAGGAATTTATAATCCAGTAGATGAATACACACATACTTAGAAGAGAATATACGCAAATGTAGAAACTAAAGAATATAGGAGCATAGAGAAATGAGGGGTCATTTCAAGCATATTCATGGTGTGTGTGTTATGGGCAACATGGAGAGAAAATTGCAGTGGAGGTTGCTTAGCACTCAACATCTGTTTCACTCTTTTACTAATGTGCTTCCTGTAACAAAGAAGCTGGAAATGTAAAAACTACATTTCTCATAAGCCTTTGTAACTAGGGTCCTATACAATTTACCTTTGACCAGTGATATCATTGCATGCAAGATTTGGAAGACAGAACTAAAACGA
The DNA here is from genome assembly GCF_002201575.2 of Neomonachus schauinslandi. Classification (NCBI taxonomy): domain Eukaryota; kingdom Metazoa; phylum Chordata; class Mammalia; order Carnivora; family Phocidae; genus Neomonachus; species Neomonachus schauinslandi. Next base: position 146,798,649 of record NC_058405.1, read on the forward strand.
AGGCCTGATTATGCTGTTTCTGCTGCCAAGTTCAGTCATGAAACAATTTTCCTTCTTCCTTGGTAGGGTTGGCAGAGATCCCAGGATCCTGCCACTATCCCCATGGGTGGGTTTGTTTGAGAGATAGAGCATGTAGAATCAAATTTGTTATTCTAGCTGTCTTAGTGTGGTGCTGAGCCTGCCACAGTGGTGGTGGCATCTTGATAGTAGCTATCTCCTGATTTTGGCAGTTCTCTATGGTAGTATCTGGAACCAGTGGCCTCCACATCAAAAAGACAATTGATGGTCTATTTCAGTGGTGCTGGTTTGATATCAACCTAGAGCCTGTTACTTCAGCAGCAAGCCATTTAGTACACTGTATTAAATCCCTTTGGTTTTAAACTAGTTACACAGACTTGTCTCTGAAACTGACCACTGATCAACATGGTAATACTGTAAAATCTTCTGCCTCTTCTTTTATGGGAAGATATGATTGAGTAGAACATTCCAGACAGAATGAGTAGCTCAAGCAAAAGCAAAAAGTGCAATATTTGTGTAGGATCCCTTTTAGAACCAAGCAGCTAGAGCTAAAATGTTAGGGCACTATGGAGTTTTGGCTGGAAGTGCAGTTTGGAGAGGACATGATCAGTAGGCCGAGGATACCATCTTTTGTTGGCCAGACAATGGGGTGTCAGGTAATTTGGGAATATCAATCTGGAAATGGGATATGGAATTGATTTGAGAAAATGGAGACTGAAAAGGGCCTGATCCATTAGAAGAGGAAGGCAAATAGGATAAAAAGGATAGAATAATGCAAAAAATCTAATGGACAATGCTGGGTGAGAGTTCTTGTGTTCATTTTAATTGTGATTTTCCAGATAAATGTACTATGAGCCTCCAACTTTGTCATCTGAATTATTGTTGGGAATACAGTATGGACTTCAGTGTAGGCTTAGGAAGTGCTAGATGCAGAAGGTAGAAGAGGGACTGGGCTGAGGTAAAATGCCATCAAGTGAAATGAGCTAGTGAGGGTCAGAAATGTTTTCCATAAGCAGGAGCTCTAATTGGATGACATTGTTGGTTTCAAGTTGAATTTATAGAAAATTAACTAGTTGTAGACACATTCTTCTTCTTATATCACAATAATTTATTATAGCCAGTTACCCTCAAGTTAAGGACTTGTCTAATTATTTAGTTATGAGTATACTTAAAGACCAGTGGACTTAGAAAATGTCAGTCCGGGTCCTGCTTTACTTTTTGTGTGTGTAATTGTAGACAACTCCCCTGACTTCTCTAAGTCTGAATTTCTCTATCTGCAAGATGGGGATTCTAATACCTGCTTTAATGGTTTGAAGGGCTTATTTTAAGAATTATTCCATTTTGAAGAAACATCTTATTCGGTATTCTGTTCCAGACTGAACTCTTATTGTGTAACTCAAAAATTTCCAGTTTAAACTTCCTTTGCTTAAATTCTCTCCTAAAATATTGCTTGTGCAATCCCAGTTTCATTTTTATTATTATTTTCCTGGTAAAACTTCCCTCTTCTCACTTTCTATGTAACATTTCTTGTAAGTATGTGTTTGATAGAGTGTGTAAGGGGATTCTTTTCTAATTCAGTCAGACAAAATTTTGTCTTAATGGATGATAAAATCAAGCTATATTTGTTAAAATTACTGATTTTTATTTTCCAACTTGTCTGTGTTTTCTGTTAACTGGGCATTTCTTTGTCTTTTATTCTTTCCCTTTTGTACTTCCTGTTTGCTCACATTTATTTTTGTATTTGATTTTCAGACTTTTTAACCATAATGTTCCAAGAACTGGTTTTATTTGAATGTATCTTGTTATGGTTTGTAGTGCTTTGGGAGGATTTATCAGTTTTTAAAGTTTTGGACCATATTCTATTCAAATATTGCCTCTATCTCATTTTTCCTCTCCTCTCCTTTATGGACTCCAAATACCTATTACTGACCCTTTCACTATGACTCCTATATCTTTACACATTTCTCTTATTTTCCATTCTTTTCTATCATTGTACTTCAGATTGGATATTTTTTTCTGAATCACCTTCTAATTCACTGCTTCTCTCTTTAGAACTGTCTAACCTTTTAGAAAACATATATTTTGATTATTTTCACTTTTCAATTCCAAAATTATTATTTGATTACTTTATATAGTTTCAGTTCTTGGCTAAAATCCTTCATATTGTCATTTAATATCTGTGCATATTAATCTGTTGTTTTAAAATTATTTTCTCCAAATTCTAATATCTGGGCCTCTGGTGGGTCTGTTTCTATTAGCTGATTTTTCTCTTCATTTCATTTTCAGTTAATTCTTGTCTTATTTTCCTCATGCTTCTTCTTTTCTATTGAGTGCCATACACTATATATGAAAAATGTTAGATGTAATATTATGTTTTTAGATTACATTATCTTTCTCCAGAGAAGATTTTTCTTTTCCTTCTGGTAGGTAAATCATAGCTGACGCAGCTAATCCAATTAGACTTTTAGCTGATTCAGAGTTGGTCTTGAATCTCTGTAAGAGCCAGTTTATTTCTTACATTTACTCCTAGAGTATATCCCTTTGGGAATACAAACTACATACTCTGTGTCTATAATAAGATCCCTCTGTCTTGGTTGACCCTGGGATCTAATTTTTGTCTTTAGCATTATGAAATTGCCAAAAAAAAAATTCTCTGCTTCATAGCCTCTCAGCTGTACTTTCTGTTTTTCCTCTTCCTTGTCAGACACTGTTATAGAACTAACAAATGCCTCCATGGGATATTTCATCCTCCTCATCCTAACGTCAGATCTTCTGTTGCCCATTAATCCTCTCAGCCATTATGTGCTTTTTGGATGGAGGGAGAAGCAAGAAATTACAGACATGGTTTCCTTGCTATCCTGAAGAGGGTAAACCCTTCTACTTTTATACTTATTTAAGCTTTTTAATTCTACTTCTCAGGAATTATGGCCTAAATGGTGGTTTGCTATAAAACTGCAATCTCTTGAGCAATTTGGGTTGCTAGGTTACAATTCTTTCTGCTCTGGATTCTTATAACCATATGTGGGAGAGATCTATGCATAAGCATTTCTTTTGTCCCAATTAACTGCCAGAGCTTAGCCTATAGTTTAGGTCATTAGGCACATTTTCAGAGACTCATCAGTGTTTAAATTCCAGTTGTGTCCTTTCTGATTTCCCCTTCCTTGCTCACTTGTCCAAATCTTACCATTTTAGGACAAAGAAACAGCTCTTATCTCCTCACTTGGTCTTCCTATTTTATATATTATGGGTTACATCTATGTTCTATGTTTATACATACTTTCATTCTTGATATTTAAAGTCAGGTTTTTGAAATTATTAACAATATGCAAACAACGCTTTTCTCTCTCAAACATCTCTTCTTTCGATTGAAATCCAGAACTTTCAAAATTACATTCTGCTGTAGTTTTATAAAAGTCAACTTAGGGGGAACAGTGGTCCACTGCTTGTGAGACACTGTACTTCCCCAATCCATGGATTATTTTCCCTTGAATGAAGAATATCAAACTTGTTACTAAATTGTTTTTGTTTTGTCATTTGGCAGTCTGGGCGATGAGATGGGACCTACAGTCAGCTGCTGAAGATTCTGAAGATGGCTCCTAGGAGCACGTGAAGATACCCACAGAGCCCTCTTTGTGGCGTCTTCAGCACTCTTCAGGATCTCTGGTAAGTTGCTCTAGAGTCTGGAGATGGGATCCTGGGAAAGCTGGATCCAGAAAAGAGTGAGAATTCTTAACAGAATCAGCTGTAGTGTCAGATCTCTGTCTGTAGTGTCCAATTCAGAGATGAAGGTAAAATTTCACATTGTCTCTTCCTTTCCAAATCTATACCCATTGGTTGCCAGTCCTTTCTCTCCCAGAGGCAGATATTGCCTTTTTGATTGCCTCATTTTGTGTCCTGAGAACTTGGCTTGGCAGCCTTCAGGTTGGGGCCCCCAAAATATCATCAGACAAAAATGTCAGTTGCACCCCATTTGCTGGTAGATATGGTTGGGCAGAAGTCTAGGTTGCACAGCAGTTGCAGTGGGGGTTCCACCAACTATTGCTAAGTCTTAGAGGAATTATCTCAGTCTTTTTTTTCCCCCTCAGTCTTTCTTTTAACTATCTTTAGGAGCAGTTTTGGAAGTTGGGAGGGTAATATCTTTTGCACCCTTTGATGCCTCTCCCAAGGCAACCTTGAGGTTGTTCAATACTGCCAGAAATATTTGGTGTTTGTCCCTGCTAAAACCTGACAAGATATTGAAATGATTTTTTTAAAGTAGCTCTATGGCTAAATTGGAAGTTGATATTCAGAGCCTGGTAGAAACTTTTAAAATGCCTTCCTAAGTTAAATGTATCCAGGGTTGGGGGGGCAGTGCACATTCCAAAGACAAAGCTCTAAATCTAAGACAGGGATCTTTTGATTCCCCTTTTAGTTGAAGATTTTCTTTCTCATCTAAAGAAGCAAATTGAAGAAAATTGTAGTTGGATGGATGGATTTGCCCCTTGATGTCATTCAGGTCGCAATCCAAGTCTTTGAGGAATTAAAAACAACTGCCTTTGTCTTATAAATTGAGTCTATACAAGTATAGAAATGCAGCTCTGGAAGCAACTCAAAACCCACTATCTTTTTTACCAATCCTAAAACCTCCCCTATTTATCTCAAAAGACTTGCAGTTATTGTAATAATTCTGGCCTTGGGAAAAGAGAAAGTTCTTCTTGGAGGAACTTGAATATTTTTCCTGTGCCTTTGAGATGTAAATGTTCTACCTGGTCTTCTCTAGAATTTTATCTAGGCCATCTCTTTGAAATGCAGACTTCAGGGAGGTAATTCTTATTGGAAGGGAAAAAAAAAAAGGTGACATGATATTTGGAAACTAGGTGTAAATCTTAAGTCTTATCCATAAATATTAGTTCAAGCCATCTAACAGGTAACTTTAACTTATTTCATCTGCTAGAAACAAAATTTAAATCCAGCAGTTATTCTTTTATAAACTAGTGAGTTTTGCATTATCATACCTGTCTCATGTCTAAAATTTTAAAACAAAAGGTAAAGATTTCTGTTTACCTCTATCTCTATGTTGATGTATATTTATGTGTGCATGTTGTAAATGTGTGATTTTTTTTTTACCATCAGATGGTATTGCCCAAATCAATTTGTAAAGAGCTCTATTTAATTGGCTTAAATAAAATGAAGCATTTGTATAAATCAAGTATATATTCAGAAATCTAGAAATTTGCCTAGATGTTTTTCAAGTTCACATGATCTATGATAATAGTCAATAACTAGCTTAAGGTTGTTGGTTTAACTAAAATAGGCATTTATTCAGTTATCAGCATTACATATAATACTTTTATTCTACCTATGTTTACTAAAAGTCAAATAACTCATGTTATCTCTCTTACAGAATTGTCAGCAAGAGAGATAACTCATGAAACTTTTATGAGTAATCTAGACATAATTGTTAAGAGTAAGAAAATTAAATAGACATTGGTAAAACCTCATAAATGAATTTTTCAACAATAAAAACATCAGTTTAAATGTAAATGCTTTGAATCTTTGTTTTTCAAACTACTCCCACGTGAAGGCAATACCTATAAAGCCCCTTATTGAAGTTTGGATGATTGGAGGAGGCAAGATTTGAAGTAATCTTCAATTAAGTAGAGTGCTAAGTGTGTGGTATTCTAAAATAAATAGTATAGCTATAGTCACAATGATTATGTCAATCATTTATTGGGTTCTTGCTGTGTTTCTTAAGGGCCCGAAGTGTTTTGTGAATCAATATGATTTCCTCAACAGCCCTGTGAAGTTAAGGTAATTATAGGTGAAAATAAATCTTTGGGAAGGACAAGGAACTTGCTCAACTCACCAGTAAGTGGTAGTTCTGAGATCTGAGCTCAGGTTTGTCTGATTCCAAAGTTCTATGTTATGCATGCCTTTTCTGGTTAATTAGACTTTATCTTATTCCTATTAAAATAATGGTGGTAGTATGGAGCATTACCTGGGAAAGGCAATTCAATTTATAAAATTATGATGTTCAAATGAAATTTTATCTTGCACTTGATAAAATGATTTGTAAGCTGTTGCAATGCTTTATTTTCGTGTTTGTGTGTGTTTCTGTATTTCATGTTCTGGATTGGAAAATTTTGAAGGCAGGATTTTCCTTTCATATTTATTACTATATTTATTATGGTAAAACCTAAGCAAATTCTTGGTTGCTATTCAGTTCTTATTCAGACAAAAGAGAAAAATTTACAAAATACTGTTTTTCATAATTTTACCTGGAACCAGCTCTGGAAGTTACCATGGCCTGTAAGTTGAAATAAGGGTGTTATATTTTTTTCTTTTCATACCTGTAGACCAGAGCAGTGAGATTTACCTCTGAACAATGATCAAGGAGATTTCTCCCTACTGTTTTTTCAGAAAGCAAGTTTATTTTGTGGTAAACTGGTGTAGTATAGGAACACAATATCAAAATATAAATTCAGGAACTCCATTTGAATAAATGCCAGAGTGGTGGGGGAAAGAATGCTGGAATCAGGCCTAGGGACAGCAACAATAATAGTAATAACAACCATGATTAAAGAGCAATGACTGTTTATGAACACTATACTAATATCGCCTCATACAATTCTTACAACTCAAGGTAGATTTCATTACACCTTTTTTGCAGAGGAGGAAACAGGTTTAGAGAGGGTAAATCCATTATCCAGCATCACACAGGTAATGATGAACACAATCAGGATTATGTCATAGGTCTGTCTTACTTCAAAGTAATCTATTTAGTACTAGGTTGATACTGCCTCTCAAATGCGATCTGGTCCAATGCTATTTTTTTTTAACAATTTTCTTATTTTGGGGCACCTGGGTGGCTCAGTTGGGTAAGTGTCTGCCTTCGGCTCAGGTCATGATTCTGGGCTCCTGGGATTGAGCCCCATATCAGGCTCCCTGCTCAGTGGGGAGCCTGCTTCTTCCTCACCCTCTACCTGCTGCTCCCCCTGCTTGTGCGCACGTTCTTGTGCTCTCTCTTTGTCAAATAAAACAAAAAAAAATTTTTTTTAATTCTTTAAAAAAAACAATTTTCGGGCGCCTGGGTGGCTCAGTTGGTTAAGCGACTGCCTTCGGCTCAGGTCATGATCCCGGAGTCCCCGGATCGAGTCCCACATCGGGCTCCCTGCTCGGCGGGGAGTCTGCTTCTCCCTCTAACCCTACCCCCTCTTGCGCTCTCTCTCTCACTCTATCTCTCTCTAATAAATAAATTTTAAAAAAATCTTTAATAAAAAATTAAAAAAAATTTTCTTGTTTTTAAAATGTAAATAACAATCTTCACAGAGTAAAAGGATTGTATGCAAACTGACGGGCTCATAATAGTCATAAAATATATCACTCCTTTCTAGTTATACCCTAGACTTCCCATTGTCAGTTATTGCTAGAGAATTTTAATGGTCAAATATACTTAATAATAATGTACATCTTAGGCATTAGAATAATAGTCTGAAAAAATTCCCAGCATAAAGTCTCTATAACTTATCAGTGGACAGAAAAGGAATGAGTATTTAATACTTGATATTACCTAATTTCATCCAGGTCTCTTTTTGCTGCTATATCCTCTGGGTAATAATTTGACCTTCTCCTTGAACTTTTTTTTTTTTTGTCATTATTTTTAGGTTTCTGACTTAACAGGAAAAAATTTGCACCATTTTCTTTTCTCCACAACCCTCATTTTGTTCACATTTCCTCTCCTACCCATCTCCCTAGGCAACAAAGAAAACACAGGAAAATCTTTTATTTTCAAAAAATTTAAAAATTTAGATAAATGTTGAAGAAAAAAATAAAGATTGTCTTTTCATATGCTTATGTAACTAGGAAAAAAAGCAAAAAATTTCTCACTTCCATTCTTACATTTATACAGCAGCTGTTGTCTCTCTTGGAACTCTGAGTTTGCTACTCACCCAGACAGCAATTAACCTTCAATTTTGAGCATCTCTCCATTACATATCTCTTTGTCTTCCTTGATTTTTCTTTATGTGAAACCATATACACTGTCAGGATAAAATCATTTCACATGTTCAAAGTAAACAAAACTGCTCATTTTGGCCAAATATCCCTCAGAAGTTTCTTCCAGGGAAACTCCAAACCAGATAAAAACTTAATGTGATTTTTCAAATCATGATCTCAGTATGTTTGCAAATGATTTATTTTTCATAGTTACTAAAATTTTGCTTAAAAAATATCTAGTGTAACTCAAGAAATCCTTGTTATACTTTAAAAAAAAGAGAGAGAAAGAAAAAAATACCAGTAAAATCTGTTAAATAAAGGACCAGTTCTGGACTAAATCAATAGTCAAAAGTTCTCATTAGATTTAGTTTGTAAAGCATGGTTGTTGGGGTTGGGTATGTGGCCAGGGCATCTGGAGTCGTCAGGAAAAGCTTCTGTAATCTCTGCTCAAATTACAGCAATATTTTTTTTTCATGGGAGTTGTGTCTTTGACCCTTGTACACTATTAGAAAACTTTAGCTATTTCAAACCAAACTTGGCAAAAAGAAGTCAGGAAAACACCAAGGTAATGGTTGCTTTTTTACAGTAGGATAGTGGCCCACATAAAAATTTTTTTCAGTATAAAAATAATAAAATCCAAAGCTACATGGTCTATTAGAGTCATGTCAGGAATTTTAAAAATCAACTGTGATAAATCTATAATTTCATCACACAACACTTTTTCAACCCCAGAAAGCATTTTTACTTCATATCCAATGTGTACCTTATTCATAACTCCAGCTAATAAAGAAGGCTTCCCATGAGAAACACTATGTAATTATCTTATGAAATGAATATCCTGTCTATAGTCAGATCACATCTTACTCATATCTGAGGCTGGCAGGTACCCCTCTGATTACACTTATATATCCACACTTGCAACATAAGCTTCTATGTTGCCCTACCACAGTCCATGTTAGTATACCTGAGTGGACTAACACTTGAGATGACTGCTATTTAAAGTGAGCACCTACAGTGTTATCAGGCTCTGTGCTAGGTGGTTTATAAACATTTCTAATTTGCCTTCAATACTTAATATTGTTTTTCTAGTATGTAGGCAAGAAAATTAAAACTTGAGAAGGTTCAGTAGTTTGCCAAAAATACATAGCTATGAAATGGAAATCCTGGGATTGAAATACAAATCTCATCCCCCAATCTAGGGTATTTCTACTACAATTTATTATGTACAGAAGTGATTAATGGAATTAAAGAATCACTGGGGGGTGGGACAGATGGAAATAGCCTTACTTCATGCTCCAAATATGGCATTCATTTTTGGTAAATCATTACAGGATAGTCATTTCTTTTTCTTTCTTTTCTTTCTTTTCTTTTCTCTTTTCTTTTCTTTTCTCTTCTCTTCTTTTCCTTTCTTTCTTTCTTTCTTTCTTTCTTTCTTTCTTTCTTTCTTTCTT